>NW_027507764.1:517336725-517924225 GCF_037356315.1 Lithobates pipiens
GGGGAGATGCGGTTTACAATGGCATCTCTCCTTTTCAGCCGCCCCGTGAGGCGATCACGGGTATGCCCGCAGCGATCGAGTCCGCGGGACCCACGACCGGACTCACGGGGGGTCCCGACCAGCAGGCGAGCGCTCGCGATGGCAGGGCGGCATTAAAGAGTGGACGTACCTGTACACCAATATGCCCGTGCCATTCTGCCGACGTACATCGGGGTGCGCTGGTCAGGAACTGGTTAACCTGTACCTTACACTGAATATGTCATTATGATGTCAGGGGATGGGGCCGAAGTAATTTTCTGCTCACTGATTAGTGGATGCTTTTTATAAAATAATTTCTGTTCTGTAATACACTTTGTCACATCCCTGATAAAGGGGGCATGCAAGGCTCCGAAACATTGCTATTTGCTGTAACAATGTGATCACAGAATACAATTTTGGACCCATTCTAAAGATCCATGGTGTGACGTGCTCTCGCTCCTACACACAATATGGATTTTCCGCACGTGACTGGACATTGGCCTAGCATCGTCACATTAGAGTTGTTGCATGCTCATATATATATATATATATATATATATATATATATATATATATATATATATATATATATATATATATATATATATATATATATATATATGGAAGTAATGGGTATTATCACTCTAGAAACCGAACAGAGGAGCAAAAATAAAAAAGGAATGCACAGTTAGGGACTGGGTTATTTTTTTTTGATTTGCCCCTGTGGGTAAATCATAGGCCTGCTATAAAAGAGCACTAGTGTAATATATGACAAATCTGGCACCATTCTTATGCACATACATCTGGGCCTTGTCTTCTGCGTTATCATATTTTATGGGTTTCTGAATTTGAAGAACAGGAACTGCAAAGCCCAGTATGGGACAGGATTGGTGGAGCAAAGGCATAGGGTTGAGTCATTGCCACAACAGACTCCTAGGGACCGATTTACTAAACCGGGAGAGTGCAAAATTTGGTGCAGCTCTGAAGGGTAGCCAATCCGCTTCTAACTTCAGCTTATTCAATTAAACTTTGGCAAAAAAAACAAAAAACAAAAAAAACAAACTGGAAGCCGATAGGTTTCTACGTAAAGCTGCTCCAGATTTTGTACTCTGCAGTTTAAGTAAATCAACTCCATAGAGTAAGCCTTAAAAAGCAGAATGTATACGTTTTACATTCTCTGAAAAAAAATTAGAGCGATTAAAATAGGTCACTACCAAAGCATGCCCTGTTTTTTCACCAACACAACACGCACAACAAATATTAAAGTTGAAGCTGCATCTTCTTGAAATAGTCAGCTTTCAAAATCTGTTTGTCTGATGTTTAGTTTCTCATTAGTATTGGGCTTTTGTAAAAGGACAGACAAAAATACTTTTCTATGGCATTGAGTAACCCAAACATGTCACAAAGGAAAATCTGAAAGAGGATATTCACTTACCGACTCGCACTCTCTTAACTTCTTTTGAGCCCCATCAAAGTCAAAATTGACATATAAACACTCAACAAATTCCGTTATTGGATCCTTGTAGGTGTAGGATTCCTAAAAGTTAAATAAAACAGTATTACAGAAAGTATGAATATATTTTCCCACCATTCCTAAACATGTATCCCTTATCTAGCAAGAATAAGTACCCAGTCCCTTCAGTCTACTGCACCGACAGTGTCAGCCTGGATATCTTGCCAGTTCTTTTAAGCAGGATACAGTCTATTTATTGGGTTTCAGATGGGAAGAAGTCATCTCCAACCAGCTCATCTTGCCGCTTCGCTATGTTCTCAGTTGCAAAGAGTAACAAAGCCTTATTGACCAAAACACATGGTTGCAATGTTGAAAAAAATGCCCTTGCTTGTAAAATCCCCCTGGACATGCAAGTGGGTACAACTGTGAGCAAGGTGTGGGTAAGCTAGTCGTATATTAGACCTTACCCGTATGCTGAGCACACTTCACAAAATTTATGACAGCACAAAACCAGAATTTGTGTAACTTCTTTACTGCACTTTAATAGGGTGTCCAGAATAGAACCAAAAGGTTTTTAGATTACTGCATTAAGGAAAAAAAAAAAAAAACTGCTTTCCTCAGCCCCCAATAAACACCTGAGCCCAAGCCTGATCACAATCCAGCACTAAGCTAGTCTACAGAAGCTTTTCTCCACCCCTCTCTTCATAGGATACTCAGTGGCAGCAGGAGCCATTGCACAGCTCGGGATTGAGCCTGCACAAGTGCCCCCCATAGCAAGCAGCTTGCTATTAGGGCACTCAGAGAAGAGAAAAGATCAGCAGCGAAGGACCTCAGAAGAGATGGGTTTGGGGCCGTAGAGAGCAGACAAGTATAACATGATTACACTTTTTTATGTAATAAAGGAAAAAAAGCTTATAACTGCTTTAACATATTTTTGTCTAATTATTGCTTACTCAGTATGAGATGTGCTAGTTAGCGTGAAACTCACCCAAATAGCTAAGCATTCTGGTATATATCAACCGTAAGTACAAGAACAACAGTCAGTTTTAAGCCATCTATTTTGCGTGGAATAGACAAGATGACAAGTTGCACAAGCTGGAAATGCACTTGCAGGTTTGCACTGGATGAAGAATGGCCCCACCCAGGAATAGTGACCGGCTGACATCCATCTGCTGAGCAGCTGGATGTAGATTTGATCCTATACTGTTACACCAGTCACATAGGCAGACTGTACAGTTGATAAGAGAAGTATATGTGCAATGAAAAAGTTGCTGTGACTATCAAGGTCCTATTGTGGACCATTCAGTGTAAGTGCCATCAAAACATGACTTGAGTATTTCTCTCTTTCTGGATGAACAAAAACGCACAATTTACACTCTACCATATGCTCAGTCCTTTTCTCAAAGAAGACTAGATCAACTAGAACCAAGAAGGTCTAGAAAATCTACCACTGGAATATAAAAATCACATATGAAGAGATAATTGAAAAGTATGAAAACTGAATGCCATATCACCAAATCCAACAATTCAAGTTTACAGATGTCATAACACTTATACTATCAGTATTAGGTAGACACATCCATACATCTACAGTGTAAATAAAGGGCACACTTCTCTTCCGACAGCAAAAATCCAGTCTGGACCACCTAAATACTAATATAATCGAATTACAATGTTCAAAGTCTGTATACAGGTGGAAGTTCACTTACTTGCTGAATAACTTTCACCAAATCTTTTAGAACTTGACGTCTCTTCCTCACATCTTTGTTGGTGATGACGGCTGTGGTCAGATACCGAAGGATATGTGGGCACATAGTTTGAATGGCATTTAAGTATCTATAAAAAAAAAAAAAAAAAAAAAAAATTCATTATAACTCTGATCAATTTGAAATATATTTAAATGAATGGCAATTGAATTAAAAAATAAAAAAGTATTGTGCAGCATATATTCCAATTTTTCTTTACTTTCTTTAATATTTTTGGGCATTTTTGGGAATTCAGTAATGCTTGCTTGCATACCGTTGTCAGTCTATGCCTACTGTCACTGAGACAGGTATGGATTCTGGATTGAGCTATATTGCTTAAAGCGGGGGTCTCCAAACGATATAAAACAAAAAAGGCCCTTCAGACCTTTTTGGGGGGGGGGGGGGGGGGGGGGCAAAGCCTCAGTTCTGGTGGTCAGTGTGGTTAAAAACAATTACACAATTATTGTATATGTGGTCGGTAGGACGACGACTAGTGCCCCATCATTGGTATTCTTGGTACAGGAGGGATATAGTGCTCCATCATTGGTGCCCCATTCATTGGTGTCAGTGGGAGGTATTATGCTCCACTGTTGGTGTCAATGGAAGGAATACTGCCTTGTATCAGTGGGAAGAACAGTGCCCTAAGGGTCAGATAGAGGCAAGCAAAGGGCCAATTTGGAGATCACCGGCTTAAAGAACCAATTCACCTTTAGCAACAGGTTACACCTGTTTTCCGGGTGTTAAGGGTGAGATGTTGCTAAAATGCCAGTCTCCCTCACCTCGAGTCCCACTCAGGACAGCAGGTGGGGGCTCCCCCCCCACAACTGTCACATTTAAAATCATTGATCTGTGAATGATGAAACCACAGGTCTCATCTGCCACTGCAGCAGATAAGACTTGCAGTTCTCAGTGGACTAATCTGTTCCATGGTCGTCCATTCACACTTCCTGGAGCTGAGCAACTGCAGAAGTATGAGCAGACAGCTGTGCAAACTATCTGCAGGAGGAAGACATGAAATCTGTGATCCACTGATTGCAGCTCTGCAGGCTCGAGGGGTAAAACAATACACTTTTTATTGCATCTTCTATTCACAAAAAAGCTGAACTTGACTTTAAAGCTAGGTGCCCACTTGCGCAGGTGGTTGTAGGACAGTGTGTAAATTGTACCTGCTCCCGCACCCAAACCGTGCCCTTTCTTTGCAGATGTGTGGGGTTGCCATTTATTCTTAATGGCACTCCCATGCATCTGAAAATGCAGTGGGTTTCCGGGTTGTGGGAAATCTATGGTGCAAAAGCACCATGTGATTTCTCTCCTGTTGAATTTTAGAAATGGCGCAGGAACCTTTTTTTTCCTGCATGAATCAAACGTATGGCACATCAGCCCTTTCAAATGAACAAACTGCCGTGCCCGCACAAACGCAGCTCACAGAGCCAATTAGGTGTGAACCTAGCCTTAATTGTAATGTAGTCTGCAAGGAGGCCAAGGACCTGGCTGTGCTGTGTGCCTGGGGATAACCTGGATCACAAGAATAGCTGAACAGAGTAGACAAATCCTTTGGCAAGCAAAACAGTTCTCATACATCTATTTCAAGCTGCCTGCCTGGAGGTAAGCTTTAATGACTTGTCTAAGGCATTTATATTGCTCTTGCTGAATTTAGAAGCATCTCATTTAGAAAACCTGACTATGACAATATCACGCAGAACACCAAGTATAACATTTATCCTAGAAATAAAAGCCAAATGTGACCCTGATGCGTTTCAGTAGCATGTGGACATCTGTACGAGTGTGTTTTCTTTTCTCGCTCTAGCAGACAAAATGCTGATGGCAAACAGATGTTCCGTTAACTGGATTGCTTATAGAGAAGGCTCCAAACTTTGATGTGCAGCTGTAATTCCTGGGCAGCACGCGCTCCATGCAAGTATTACTCCTAGTCAGGTAGAAAAATGCCATAAACTGGAGTAGCCATGTTACACTAAAATGGAAACAAGGAATCTCCAAACACCGCCAGGAGATTTGAATCGCAGCAAAACCCACGCTAAAGATGAAGTTTAATATAAAAACATATTCCCCCGAAACCTCCTTCCCTTCCTGAATATGAATAAAATTAGGGTGATGATGCAATCGCAGTTGTTGCATTCTTCAGAATCCCCAGTTGTGTGGGAGGAGCCAAAACAACCAACGTGTCACTGCAGCCACCTCCTCCCCCCTCAGAACACACCCATGTAGTGGGCTGGCGCTTAGGCGTGTTGATGCCAATTAGGCCCACCCTAAACGGCGAGCTTATCTGCAGCGTGCAAGTTGTGTCAGGGAAGCATGGAACGGGGAATGTCCCAGATGTTCATGTGCACAGTCTACAGATACACAGCCAATAAACCTAATTAAAGCAAGACGTATATATGTGTAGAAGAGGTCACAGGAGCAGACAAACGTTGTGCAATGTGATCATTCCAGTAGAACCATGATGATTCCTGTATACCTAGAGACACAGCAGCCTTAAGAACACATTACCACTGTAATGACTATCGGTTAATCAGGCGCAAGCCAGGCACCGCTGGGAGTGAGGAAAGACTAGTTCGGTAAACCAATTACATTGTTCTTTGAGTACTACAGAGCCATGCCCCTCTGTTATGGGCAATAGGAGAAATGAGTTTCCATTACTCTTTTTGATGTCCTAATAAAATGAAGGAGTGTGGTCATGTTACTGACAGAACTATCAGGTGAAAATAAAAGAAATTCATGAAAAATTAATGCCAACCTGTCTAACTGGTACGTTGCAATAAAATACATTTACATTGAGTTCCGATACCCTTTATTAGAGCAGTCAGGGCCAGAGTAGTACACAGATAGTAGGCTATACCAACACTAAATCAGAATGACTAGCTGGAACATCTCTAGCAGTGCTGAGAACAGACATGCCAACGGACACACGGGTCGTTTGTAAACTTATCTCTGTATACAGTATGAATGGGTCAATGAGCGGGCTCATCTCTTTGCTGTACAAAAGATGTGAGAAACTCCAAGATATTCAGTAAAAGCCGCAACTATGTGGCAGAGGGCCTTGCTGGCATGGCAGTCTCTTGTTACATCTGTGTAGTTTTGCATTTGCTCTGGGCCTTATAAATGGGCAAAATCTATACCGTGGACATGTACTCCAGTTTTGGCGTATCCAGAACCATTGATGAAGCACTAAGCTGGCATGGATGGAAAATGAGATCGGGCAGATCACTGTGCCTCCAATATGTATCTAAAAGCTAAAATTTCTCTTTAGATTTTACAGAGAGGAAATTATATAATAATAATAATAAAAAAAAACAAAAAAAAAAAACGCAGTTTTCCTAATCGGTCTGCAAAAATATACTTAAAAATGTACCAAGGCTAAAAAGCAGAGTATTACCGCACGTTATCTTTATTATTAGCATACTACATACTAACCTCTGGGTTAGTACAGCGATCTCCCCCCGCTGAGCTGTTGTGTTCTGACAGGGGGAGGGGGACAGGGAAAGGCACAGTGGCTGAGAGCACTGGTCAAGAGTCAATTGGCTGCTGATTTTTCCAACATGCAAGGTTGGCTTCTGTCGCACAGACTGACATGCACAGAAATCTATTCTATTCTGCCCAGTGAGAATTTTTTTTTTTTTTTTTTTTTTTTTACGACATTCTACTTGTGTGTGCGAGGCTAAAAGTAGAAGTAAACCCCCCTATCTTTTTCAGCCAAGGAAGCTGCCATCTTTGCCTCTGTTTAAACTACAACTGCCATGATTGATACTGCATATGTGATCAGTTATGACACCAGCCATTGGATGGTTTGATAGTTTGGTTGAGAGCAGAACCAATGGGAGTCTTCCATTTAAGGCACATGCTGGAAACTAAACTGTTTTATGGATGGGTTTACTTCTGCTTGAAGTGTAATCAAAACAGGAAACAGATTACTGCAGATTAAAAAGAAGATAGAAAGCTTACTCAAGTGGCATCTTAAAGTGGTACTAAACTATGACATCATACATCCCAGGAGTCTTCATGGGTATTTTTTTTCCTTTTATGTGGCCTGTATGTCTAAGCTAAGTGCAGATGGATTCCAGTCAGTAAATGGTGCATGAACCATCTGCCCTTACTCAAAATGGCTACAGATACACATGCTTTGGGTGTGTTATTCAAAGTGATTTCTCAAAAAAATAAAACATGGAGGCATGGATGAATGTGGGAAGTTTGCTGCAAATAATAAAAATGAATGGCATATTTAGTTTTGCTCAGATAATTTAGTTTCACTTTAAATTTAGGATGCAGATTCGGAGGAGCTCTCCCAGATCACATTTCCAACCCTTCCATAATAGTAATAAGGCCAATCCTACTTCAGAAGACCCCTAGCACATACTGGATGCTTCACATTTCCAACCCTCTGGCACCCGGGTCCCCATTATTCTCCAAGAAACCAGCAAGTGTCTGGGCCCACCCAAAACTGAGGCATTGGCTTTAAGCTGTCTAATAAATAAACTGCTATAAATGCTTGTTTGACTTAAAATGGGAAACCTGCCCAATGACGAACAAGACCATCCTCTCTATAAAGAACATGTGCACACTGCAGGACGGTTGCACAAATTAAATCCAATAGCCACGCATGTGGCCAACGAGTCAAACAAGATGTGAGAATGTTACGATGAAAGTACAACTACCCACGTATCGGCATCTAACGTTCTTTATAATCAGTTGCTGTTAATCAAAGCTCTATCCATGGCCTGCAGGCAGAAGGATATAAGGAACATTTGTTAGCATTTAGAGGACCAGAAAAAGCCTACCGAGTTGTGAAACAGCAGATGCTCTTTATTTCAAGCTTTCAGACACTGAGTTTACAGTCATTCACCTAGAACGGACAAGCTCCTAACATTTCCCACCGGCCAAGACACAAGGCTTCACGAAAACTATAGCTCAGCCATGTCAAGATTCTTTTTTGCTTTAAGTAGAAGGACAAAAAACAACCATTAGATTTGCAGCGGCACAAACAATTTTCCAGCAGTTTCTTTAAAGCTGGCAGAGCGACACAGCTTATAGGTCATCTTGTCCTCCAATTGGAAGATAGACTACCAGGTTTCTGACACTACCAACCAAACATGATTATGTTACAGAAAGCTGCCAGACTCTAGAGCAATGTTTCTCAATTCCAGTCCTCAAGGCGCCCCAACAGGTCATGTTTTCAGGCTTTCCATTATTTTGCACAAGTGATTTGATCAGTTTCACCGCCTTAGTAATTACCACAGCTGTTTCATCTGAGGGAAATCCTAAAAACATGACCTGTTGGGGTGCCTTGAGGACTGGAGTTGAGAAACATTGCTCTAGACATCAGAGAGTACAGGCATAGCACAAGAGAAGATCCGAGACTGCAGATATGCTACAGGAGATGGTAAGAGATCATGGATGACCATAGCAGATGTTGGAGACCCGTTTAAAGTAAAACTTCACCCAAAAAGGGAATTTTCGCTTTTCTCCCTCCACCCCCCTTCCTCTCTCATATTTGAAATGTCTTTTTGGGGAGGGGGATTCAGTACTCGATTTTGATAGGTGCCTGCTCCCACTTCTGGTCTGAGTGCTGTGACGATCTGAGTGGAGGTTCAGTCTCCCCTCCTTTCCCCACAACCCCTTGGGACACGTCATAGAGCCCAGGAGAATGTGGGACCATTCACAGGTCGGCTTACACATGTGCAGTCAGCTGTGAAGCCGCAAGGCGTGCCCACGCCTGGACCCAAAGAAAATAAAAATAAACGGGTCGGGTGAGGGCTTCGCTAGATCCTGGGACAGATAAGCGTGTGTTCAATCAGGAGCTACAGAATTTGTAGCTCCTGACTATTCATTTGTTTACATGATGAAGATCCTCTTTAAAGACTTTTAATATTAAGACACTTAGCTGTCCAAGGATCCCATGATGTCGGCACTCTCCCGGGTGCTGCCGCTGCCATTCCTTGCAAGGGAAACTGACTTCACAGCCGGCTACCTACTGCGCATAGCGCGCTGTGCTTTATGAATTGCCCGGTTGGCGGGGGAAGTAGCAGGGGCAGTGAACTTCCGGGGCACCTTGCCGCAGTCTTTTTAAAAATCAAATGGTGTTGTGCTACCTGAACTAAATAAAATTAAAGTGCCTCGTGCTTATGTAAATAGTGACAGTGTTATTAAGTGATAATAGATAATGGTAGATAATATTGCACTACCTGAAAACGTTAGACTAAACTATACTAAATTAGAATTAAAGTGCCTTGTGCTTATATGGAAAATAGTAGGGTTAAATGAGTGACCCACTCCCGGGAGCAGGGTCTCCTCCTTATTGGGTGAGAATTGTTCCTTTAAATAAATATGTGATAGTAAAAAATAAAAAATTATGCACAATTACAATATGAAAGTAATCCAAAGTTGCGAAGTTTCTCCAACAAATTAATCCTTGAATAATCAATGAAAATGGATATCCAGTCTGTTACAAATCATAAGCCAAAAGTGTCATGTGCTTTAAATATTCAAAATGAATATCTCCAAGAAAAAAACTCAAAATATTTTTCCTTATATTAAAACGTGCAACACAATGCATGCTTGAACAAGAAAGCTATGTAATAAGGTCTTTAGTGAAATAAAATAAAATACGGTGACCAGTGGTTATTTGTTCAGTGATCTTCTTAATAAGAAAAGTACAATAATAGAGTCTATATGTGAGCTGAAATAAATAAAGTGACCAGTGACTGCTTCTCAAAAACAGGTGCCAGCAACCGTGTTTTGTGATTCCTGTATCTCCAGTGTTCACGGCACACCAGGTAGAGTGACCCCTTACCTTACTGCTGTAAGGTAAACAGCAAACCAAACAAACAACAGGGTCCAGGGATTGTGCCCTAATTCCTGGTAGATGGGTACTGGCCCCCTCGGCTGGGTTTTTTCCCTCAGATAATTTCCATATGGATCTTAAGCTTCAATACCATCCACAGAGGTCTATTTTGGCCACTTGCTTCCATAAAACTGAACTGTTGGATTTTTAATCTGTGCAGGTCCTCTCTCTCTCTGGTCTAATGAGTTCTAGCCCAATCTTGCCGCAGTCTCCTAGAAGTAGGGACAGGTACCTGTCAAAAACAGGTAGCCGCTCTCCCCCCCCAAATGGTCTCAAATATGGCAGAGGAGGGGGGGGAAACAAACACAGTTTCCCCCTTTTGGTTGGAGCTCTGCTTTTAAGGAGACAGACTAGATGCAAATTAAATAAAACTGCTAGAGATGACTGTACTTACAGCTCCCATACAAAATCAACAACATGCTGAAAGAAGCAGTGGATATCCAGATCTTCTACAAGCATTTATATCAATACAGTACCAGGCACAGGCAGACTGCATTCAGAGCCGCTACCTGCCTGGGATTTTTTTTTTTAACCGGTTGCTGGCCGTGGCTTTACAATACACCTGTTACTCCCAGATGTATTGAACATATACCAACATTTTTACACACCAACTCTAACATTCTAACGTTAGAGCAAGTTACTGCGGGTGATGCAGAGGAGACTTTCTCTGCCCTAGAAGTAGCACCACTTAGTATACAAAGCTGGCCAATGAATTTTCAGAGTTGGATGGGCCCTTTAGCGGTCTCAGGTCACAGCTGTCCCTGAGAGACTTCCTACAAGGCAAGATTCCTTATATAGATAAAACAAGTCACTTGCAATCTTTATTCTGCTCACAATTACAGAATGAAAGACAGAAATAACTAGAATTACAACATCTGAGACTTATCAGCACCTACATCCCCATCTGAGCCAGGTTTTATTCACTATAGTGTGAACGCAAGTCAGCTGTAACCAGGGTTAAAAGGAGAAGTCCAGCCTGAGCTTGTTTGGCTGTACTTTTATGGGTCACAGGAGTGCAATTAGTTTTGCACTCCTGTGGCCCGTTTTCAGCAGAGAACGGTCTGCAGTCCACTCTGCTGACGTCACCGGAATCAGTCCAGGCACCGTGTCATCACGACAATGAAGTGTGGATCCGCCAGGTACCTGGACTTTTGCCTGTCTCCGCGAGACGCTGAGAGACAGACGGCCGATCCCCGCCACTCCACAGCTCAGCGCTCCAACAAACGTGGAGGAGCAGAGAGTAGAGCTGCTGATTGACAGTCAGCAGCTCTCCTCTCGGGGATCTGTGAGAGCCAAGCTATCGGCGGTGTTTGATTGCTCGGTTCTCAGTGCAGAGACGCCAGGGGACAGATGCAGAATCAGTACCATGCTGCATCCACCTAGGTAAGTATAAAAGGGGAACACATACTGCTCTTATAAATAAAAAAAATGTATATTATATACATATATACATACATACACACACACACACACACGATTCTTAATTACACACTTCTGCATGCCTGGAACTCAGAACCTTACAAGTTCCTGAGGCTCATAAATAAATTTCTCCCTGCAAAACTTAATTTAGTTGACGTGATTACAAATTTAAGGCAGACCTGCATTGAAAGAATACAAACTCAGAAAAGAAAGAGGCACTTTATTCAGGCCTGTTCAGGGAAACAAATAGGATATTACCAGGAAAAGTGAAGCCAAGTCACAAGTCAGATACAAATAATCTAGAACAATAAACAAATAGGAGGATTCCTGTACAGTTGTGGGATAAAGATGGCCATACACACAACAAATTGAGAGACATGGGTTGCCCGGTTGGCACTACTCTACTTCAAGTGTAACCATAACCATCTGATAAAAAATAATGTTCTTTAGCCAGGAACACACACTCCACATTAATATTTACACTACTAAAATGGAGTGCGTGCTGGAAATTTCCTCCAGCATTGTTCCTGCTTTTTCTTACTGTAGGCTGCCTTTTTGCTAAAGCCCAGAGCCCTTGAGCAGCAGTAAATCTTTAGGGTGTCAGTGGATTTTCCTTTACATATTCAGCAAAGTGCCTAAAAATAGCGAGCAACTGAGAATGTGCAGAGCAGGGTGAGCATGTATTGCTGGATTTTAAACAGTATAGGCACTTATTTTTAATGTTTTACATAGCTACACCTGCAAAAAGGACCAGCCTGAAGTAATCCAGTACGACTTTATTTTCTGATTGAGATTGTACATCAAAAGAGATGTATGTTTTTTTTTTCTTTTAAGATTCATACTTACCTAGATTGATGCAACATCTGTCCCCCGGCACCTCTTACACTCAGAACCAAGCGATCAAACCTTGACGATCACTTGGTTATCACAGCACGACGAGGAGAGAGCTGGCGATTGTCAGTAAGCAGCGCTCTGCCACCCCACCCCCACGTTCACTAAAGCGCTGGGCTGTGGAGGGGGTGGGAGCAGCCAGTTCAGGCATGTGGGTGGATCCCGACTCCATTGTCTCGTTCTTGCCTGGGCTGACTGACGTCAGCTGACAGCAGGCTTCAACCTGCTGTCTGCTGAAAACGGGTCACAGGAGTGTAGAACGAACTGCACTCCTGTGATCCACGGAAGTAGTACAGCCAAACAAGCTTTGGCTGTACTTCTCCTTTAACATCCTTTGATCTGAAAATTGAAGGAGCCAGGTGGAAAATTGTCAGCCACACTGTGACTGCAGACAATTGGCTGTAGGCACTTTCCGGGTGCAGGCTGTCAGAATTCAATAGCCAGTAGGGGAGATTCCTCTATCTACGCTGTTTAGCTTGGATGGGGGCAAATTAATCAATTTTTCCAATTCAGAGAGCTGCGAATGCATGGGCAGCCTAAAGATCTATGGCATAATCTTTCCAGATTAAATGGTCTTCCTTTTTGAAAACTCAAGTAGAAAGAAATGTCTTCAGTCTTAGGCCTATGAGAGTATTTCTAAAACAAATCTAGGCTCCAACCATTCACAGTTCACACTTACTGAGGCTGGTAAAGGAACAGGTCAATGATGTTGTCTCTTCCCTTGGGGTGGTTGAAGAACACAAAGAGAGACCAGTGAATGAGCCAGGTCCTGTGCTGCAGAGATTGAAGTGGAGAGCTGACGGACTGCAAAAAAAAAAAAAAAAAAAATATATATATAAAATAAAATTAGTTATCTGAAAAACAAAATATAAAATAATGACTAATATATAACAAAAAAAAAAAAACAAACAAACAAACAACCACATACTGAGCCATGACACCTTGCTATCTCCCACTGTAGAATTGCAGCCTGTCCAAGCTGGTGTTAGAGTTTAGAAAGGGGAGGCCTCCCACATGACAGTAGTTGGGCCTGGGGATTGGCTGCAAGGCCCAAGCACTGTCACATTAATAAGATCATGTGCGGGGGCTCTGGCAGTGAAGCAGGGAGGCAGCATGGGACCATGGTTCCAAGTACAACTGCTTTGCAGGGAGGAAAAAAAACAGACATTGCTGTTGTAAAAATCATTGGCTGAAATAAGCTGCAAAAACTGCTCATTGCCCAATCACAGCATTGTCAGCAGGGGGCGCATGTATGAGTGTCCCAAAATGGAAGAAAGTCCGCAAAATACAGTTATGTCAACCGGCCTGTACACCTAATGTGCGCGGAAGGCAAGCGATTACATGACAAAATTCTTTTGAGAATATTTTTATTTCCAAAGCCTCTGAAAAGTTGGGCATATAAAAAGAAAAGTAATTTAGCTTTTGTGGCAACAAGACTACATGTCAGAAAGGGCTCTTACATTGTTATCTATCGTTTCTTTTAGTCTTGTGAGATCTTCCATAGCGGCATCCCAATTCTGCATCAGAATTTCTGAAGCCAGTTTTCCCCAGAGAGAACTGAGAGCATTTCTATCTGTTGAAGGAACCTGTTACAAAACAAAAGAGGAATAAAAAATAAAACTCAATAGTATAACCATTTTGTTATTATATGACCGAGGCAGTGCCTGCACTGCATGGGTCAACTGCTTGTATTTGTCTAGGGGATTTCGGAGCCGAGATATACTTACCTAATACACCGAACCTCAGAGGACAAGACAAGGTCCCCACCACTCGTGCTTCCCTGCATGCCAGTGGTCTTGTGAATGGTTTGTTCCTGATGGCATCATACCCATAGACCTGCTTTGAACATGAGAATGGCAGTAACAGTCCACTACTGGACGGGGGAGTGCGGTTTTCCGGAGGATTGAGGGACCGGGTAAGTACAGCTTTTCCTTGCACCCCTAGACAAAACGAGCAGTTAACCCACACAGTGCAGGCAGAGGGCCGCCCACTGCATGCGAGAATACATTTCTTTTTCATGACATGCTTTAAAATTAAATAAAAAATGTTACTGTAGACTGCAGCTTCCAGCCCTTCAGCCCAAGCACCAGATATCTAATCATGCACCATGCAGCAGAGCACTGTCATGATATCTGAAATGCGCAGGTTTTCAAGGAGGGTGTGGGACGGCCGTGTGTGACATCACCAGTACCTAGACAGAAAGGGTGGAAGCTGTAATCCACAGTAAGGTACCGTTACCATTTAGTGCTTTTTTATGCATTAGATAAGAACTGAGCTAGACAATTTTTACATGACGTCAAAGAGGCAAAATGTGCAGGAGACATTATACTTTGAGGCCTCCCAGGTCTGGGTTCTGAGCATCATCATCAAGGAATAGCATGTGTTCCGGCAAGAATCAGAAAGTTTCCATTTGCATATGCTCAAGCCCTCATGGGACATCTGGCTCTACTTTATACATAGATAAGAACATATGTCGCCTGCACTTCATGGATCCGCAGTCAATAGTTCAAGAGTTTATTGGTTAAAGTGATCACATCACAAAGCGCAGGTGCAAAATTCTAAGGCCACGCAGGACTACTTCATCATGAATGTGACTAGCAGCATAACGGATCCAGGGTGTGCAGGCAAGTTCTCACGTATGCAGATACCTGTGTGTTTACCTGTTGGACACCAAATCTGGGTTTACATTTGAGCGTTGTGGGAATGCATAAAAAAAAATTAAAATAATATAGAAAATAACAAAAAACACCATGCAGCTCTTTTGCAGCCGTGGCACTGTCCTATTAAATTTTAATGGCACCCCCAAACATCTTGCTAACATGCACGTCAAAACACATGCCTACACCATGGGCTCTGGTGTGGTGCGATTTTCCATAACAGTCATGCTTTTTAGTGCATTTTTTCAAGTGTAGGGCAAGCCACTGAAATTAATGGGCTGCCCTAAATGCAAAGTGCAGAAGGACGCAAGCGCACTGTCACACGTGTGAATGGAGCCTAAACCACACTCTCAATTCAGACCTTGTCCAGAAATGTGTGCGATTAGAAATAACTGAATATTCACAACTGATGAAAATTTTTATTGCCGAGCTTTCCATTTTTTCTGTAAAAAATGTGTCAGCGGTCCATATAAAAAAGGGCATTTGTATCATCCAGTTCCCCTTTAAAGGAAAAGTATTATTATACGGGATTTATATAGTGTCAACAGTTTACGCAGCGCTTTACAATGCAGAGGGGGGACAGTACAAATACAAGACAGTCCAAACCAGAAGGGACAGGAGAGCCCTGTTCGTGGAGCTTACATTCTAAAAGGGAGGGGGGGGATGTGGTATAAAAAGGTAATAGTTGTGGGGAATGGTCTGATGGGGGATGCCTTGGGTACAGTCCTTAGGCTTCCCTGAATAAATTGGTTTTCAGGGATCTACTAAAGGTGGACAGGGTAGGGGCTGACCAGACATACCAGGGCAGGGAGTTCCAGAGGATGGAAGGCTCTGGAGAAGTCCTGAAGGGGAGAATGAGAGGAGATAACAAGGACGCTAGAGAGCAGGAGGTCCTGGGAGGGTCGGAGGGGACAATTTGGGCAATATCTGCAGATGAGGTTGGTGATGTAGCTGGGGGTGATGTTGTGGATGGCCTTGTATGTTGTGGTTAGTATTTAGAATTTTATACAATGGGGTAGGGGAAGCCAGTGAAGGGATTGGCAGAGAGGGGCAGCCGTCACAGATCGATTAGTGAGGTGTATTAGTCTAGCAGCAGCATTCATTACAGACTGAAGGGGGGATATCCTGTGTAAGGGTAGGCCATTAAGGAGAGAGTTGCAGTAGTCAAGGTGGTAAATAAGAAGTGAATACAGTAAGTCGTTTTGTGGTGTCAGTCAGGAAGGGCTCGTTTTGCTGTACTTCTCCTGGAAATCACAGGAGTACACATTGCACTCATGTGGACTTGTTTTCAGCAGACAGCGGGCTCGGGAAAGATCGTAACAATGAAGTCGGGATCTGCCCACATGCCTGGACCGGCACCCAGCTCAGCCTCTCAGCGAGCTGCTAAGAGCCTGAGCCGGTCACTCTCTCCACAATCCAGTACTCCAGTGAGCCTGGAGAGGGCACAGCAGAGAGCTGGTGACTGACCGTCACCAGCTCTCTGCTTAGGGAGCTGTGGGAAGCGAGTGATCAACGTCGCTTGATCGCTGGGTTCTCGGTGTTAGACCCAGCAGGGGACAGATGCAGCATTGAGCCAATGCTGCATCTGTCTCCCGCAGAGTCTAACACTGAGAACCCACCAAAGCAAGTATAATTAAAAAAAAAAAAAAAATCTCTTAAAGGGCTCATAAGCATGGGCAGTTTTGGCCCAAACATCTTAAACCTCTGCATTATTGGGCTCAAGGTGAAATCAAAAATCAATGACAGGCTGAAATAAGCAGTGATGGAAGCCATTCTTAGTGGTACTAGCATTTAGGACTGTATGACCCCAACACAGGAATTCCTACATTCGGGGGAGAATACATCTCAAAGTATATGGTTGTGAACACATGTACTGCTGATATCCAGCCACTGCCTAATTTAGTCTGTCATTGACCCTGACGGGCTGCATGTTGGATTTTGACGCTGTATTGGCTAATCCAGTTTGTTCACAAGACTCAACACATAACGTCCTTTAGAAGACCTTGGCATGATCCAGAGGATGTGTAGGCTCAGAGAAAGGAGGATCCCCAGAGATTGTTACCTCCTGCGTTGGCCTAAATCCCTAAAAGATCCGATAAAATATTATACCAACAAAGCTGACTAAATGGCTCCCAGATCAGTAAATGGAAGGTTTTTTTTTGTTGTTTTAAAAGAAATTACTTAAAATTAACAAAATAGGCAAAACAGTTGGAGAGGGTCGTAATGGGTCACATGAACTCTGTATTAAAAAAAAAAAATAAAAAAAATAAAAAAAATAAAAAAAAAAATCGCCCTGAAACCATTGCTACATTCCCACCATTTCCATGTGAAATTGAAGCTTGTATCCCCAAAATCAACAGGAGTGCCCACCACCCACTCTGCCGAATCTTGAGAACAGGTCTAGTTATTTTATCTAGTGCAGTTCATGTCTTCTGAAAGCAGAGGTAAGGCTGGGGCCATAAAGCTGTAATTTATACAACACCGAACTACACTAGGTCATTCAGAGTGTCAAATTCTAATCTCAGAGAAGGCATACAATGGGCCTTTCATAGCTTCTCTTTCTCCAGCCATCATTTTAAATGAATCTTCACCCAACAAACAAGTCCCACAGCACATTGCTGCAAGAGCCCCACTACCTGACAGACACCGAAACCCCAAGAGAAAAGCTTTTTCTATATGGCAACCTTTCAATACATGGAGGAGAACCATCCAATACTGAAATATATGACCCTTCATTGAAGAGGGAACATCTCACTAAAATTACACTTCATATTAATTGGGCATCAATAATCTAGGCTGTTGAGGTTAGAAGCATTTTTTGGAACACTAATAATATATATATATATATATATATATATATAAAGGGTTTGGACTAGGGATGAGCTCCGGCGTGTTCACACACTCCATGTACAGAGCACGCCAGGAAGTCGGCGCAGCGCTGTGCTAATCACAGGCAGTGAGACATGCAGGCTCTGCATGTGGAGTGTGCGATCACACCGGAGCTCATCCTTAGTTCGGACAGACGTTCAGAGGCATTTGAAACGCCAAATGCCTGTAACAGCTTGTAAACGTTGCTAAATGCAGTAACTTGCGTTTAGCAGCATTTCATTTACAGACATTTTTCATCTGAAAAAAATGATAATATATAAAAAACATTTTTACAAACGGTTTTAGACACAAACAGGGCTTTTTAGACATTGGTTTCTGGATATCAAGTTAAATCATTCAGGAGAGCTTGAACAATGTCCCGTGTACATGGAGCCTAACTATTCCACTAGCCTAACAAAAATGTAAAATACTAACTGCTACAACATACAAAGCCATCCGTAACTCTGCCCCCAGCTACATCTCCAATCTAGTCTCAGCTTATTGCCAAAATGATCGACTCCGCTCCTCCCAAGACCCCCCTCTCTCTAGATCTATTGTCACCTCCTCCCATGCTCGCCTCCAGGACTTCTCCAGAACCGCCACCATCCTCTGGAACTCCCTATCCAAATCTGTCCTGTTTTCTTCTACCATGAACACCTTTACGTGATCCCTAAAAAAAATATGTATTCAGAGAAGCCTACCCCACCTCCGCCTAAAACTGTATATTGAGCATCTTCATCAGCTCATCTCCCACAGGTACTACCCTTTGTATCACCGCCCTTCCTACCTCTTAGATTGTAATCTCCATAAGCAGGGCCTTCCTAGTCATTTTTTATTAATCTGTATTGTAATTGTACGGTCTCCCTTTATATTGTACAGCACTGTGCAAAACTTATCACTATTATTAATATACAGGATTTATAATTAAAGTTAACTTTTATCATTATAAAAAAGAAAAATGTCACTTACATTTGAACAGAGCAGCCCCGATCCTCCTCTTCTGGGCTCCCCCTTCACTGCTCCTGGCCCCTCCTTCCTGCCGAATGCCCCCACAGCAAGCAGCTTTCTATGGGGGCACTCAAGCTGAGCCGCTGCTCTGTGTCCATCCAGACACAGAGCTGGAGCTCGGCCCCATCCCCTCCCTCTCATTGGCTTACTGACTTACTGACAGTAGCAGGAGCCAATGCTGCCCACTACTTTGTCTTTGATTCTCTCATGCAACATGGTGGTGTTTTGTTTTTGTTTTTTTAGCTTAATGCATAGGTTAAGATGAGAGAAAAAAAATAACACCATACAACTGTCTTTATAACCACTTTAATCCAATGCGTCAATGTTGCTGGTTCCTGGTTTACTTGCAATCATCATCCTCCAACCTCCCCTACCCCCTTGCTGTCATCTCCTGGTGTGGAGGGAGGGAATAGAACAGATGCACTCAGCAATTGTGGCCAACTATGCCCACACTTTCTGACCAGATCCATCATTCATAGAATAAATAACTATAGCTTCTATGAATAAAACGTAATTTATAAATGGAGGATGGGTGGATGATTTATCACTCCGCCGCCCTCCATTCATAGAAGCTGCAGTTCCAATTTCTATGAAAGCCGGAGCTAGGTGGAAAGGACGGGCATAGTCGGGCATTCTTGGAGTGCCTGTCACAGGTTCTCCATTCTATTCTGCCACGAGGTACTTGATATCTCTGCGCTACAAGTTCACCTACAGCTCTCTCCTCTGCCACCCCCACGTAACTGGATAAAAAAGAAAAAGAAAAAAGCACACTGCTTAGGTCACTCTTCTCTATCCTGCAATCCGCATGCTCCAGGCACTGCAGTACATCTGACCGGCACCTTGTGCTGCATACCCCTTACCTACTAGCTCTGCTGTACAGTAGACTGCAAGAGGCCAATACCACGTTAAAAATAAATATACTTCCGGTTTTCACAAAGGCAGAGAACGCCAGCTCATTGCGGGATCTGTCCAATAACCCCACTGAGCAGGCGGATGACAGGTCCGTGTCTGCTCAGCTTATGCAGGGTGGACACAGTCGGATGGAAACTGACTGTCAGTGTCCACCTGACTGCATGGGGAATGGATCCCCAACACCCCATATACATTTGTTTAGCGGATAGGATCGGGTGCCAGCATGTATGTTTACACCTGCGACTCCATAAAAGGACAATGGATGGCCCGATAGGGTTCACCTCAAAACTGACAGATGGACCCAGTCGGTGGGCCTGTGTGAAAGGAGCCTTAATGCTGTATTAATGATTAGGAACTATATTTGTGCCTTTCATATCTCCTGGGAGTTGAACGTTAAACACATAACAATGTCAAGGACTGCAGCTTCACAACAATCTGCTAGAATTTCATATCGGGCAACACTCCGAAATCATACAATGTACCATCTGCATTTAATGTATTTAATTTCTAAAATCCCCCCTCCCAATTTTAGCAAGAAGTCTGTGGCAGGCTCTGTTTAGCCCAGCCCGTGGCAGTCATGTAAACAGTGCATACTCTAAAGACATATTGTGGTGACAAACCATTATTCCAATACAATGAGAAACAGATTACAATGCTTGAGGTCACGGATGTCTTTTCCTCGCACTAAACGAAACTGATGGATTCGGTTTTCTGCCTATATTGCACCGTAACATCCGTATTCTATACAGCTCAAAACCACTTCAACATGTGGCTCACAGTCCTTGTCCTGTGTCATTGGTCAGATTTTAGTCTCTGGCTTGCCGGTGCATCCTGCCATCACCAGCCCCATTCTACACGAGACCGCCCATCTTCTGCATGGATTGTGCTATACAAACCTATGAGCATCGGCGTTTGTAAGGTGGGAGATTAACCCCTTGACCTACAGAAGATTTACCCCCCCCCCCCCCCGTCATAACCAGGCCATTTTGTGTGATACGGCACTGTATTACTTTGACAATTGCAGTGTTATGCAGCCCTGTACACAAATAAAATGAACAAGAGCCTTGGGAAAGGAGGGGGGGGGGGGGAGGGGAGAATGATTTTTTTTTACTTTGTTTTAAAACATAGCCAATTTTTTTTTAAAAAGAAAATTCAAATTGGAAAAAAAAAAAAGTTAAAAAACACCTACAAACTATGGTATACATTTATTGAATGTTGTTATTTTTTTTTATACTAATTATGGTGGCGATTGGCTTAACTTATAGCGGGACTGCCATATTGTGGCGGACAATCCGACACTGACACTTTATGGGAGCCTGCGACACTAATACAATGATGAGTGCTAAAGCTATGCACTGTCACTGTACTAATCACTGGAAAGGGGTTAAACATCTAGGGCAATCAAAGGGTTAACTGTGTGCCTAACAAGTGTTTTTCCTGGTACTGCATGTGCTGCTTTTACTTTGCAGAAACACAAAATCCCTTCCTACCCCTGTAGGAAATGGAACTCTGCCTTGTTTACATAGGCAGAGCTCTGTTCTGAGTATCTGACCAAACGACTGGCAGGCGCCGCCACCTGCAGATCAGCTGTGAATAAATTGCAGCAAAAGCATCTCGTGCAGCCCCCTGCAGGATCACGAGTGGAATTTTTTTATTTTTATTTTTATATATATATATATATATATATATTATATTATATTATATATATGCACAGCTGCCGCCCTGTAGCAGTAAAGCTGCTCCAGGGCGGTCAGCAAATCGATAAAAGCAATATTTTTTTTTTCCCCAAAATGCAATTTGGAATCCTGCTCATTCCCTCTAAATAAGTGAACAGGGCATCAAGATGCTTTTTTTTTTTTTTTTTTTAATTGGTGCTTTGGCTACTTGGCTTTTGGGCTGTGAGCTTTGCTGCAGAAATCACTAAAATGTGCTTTCATTATTTTTTTTATTTTTTATTAAGTAGTTCACACATCACAGCCACAACTTTTCATAAATGGAGAATTTAGAAAATGAGAAGATTAAAGTCATCGTCACTCTCAAACCAGCAGTTTATGAGGTCTCCATGCACAATTTTGCTATCTTTTTTTTTTTAGTAGGCAGGAGGTTCATGCGAGCTCACTTGGCCAGAATCCATGTCATTACAGTTGGCTCTGCATACTAACCTTTCAAGCAAGGATATGCTAGAATAGTTTCAATATCTGGATTTTACAGGGGTTACCTTAAGTTTCCATTTGCTGGGGGAATGGCACATTCAGTCACTGGCCAGCAACAATAAATTTACTGTGCAGGGCCCCGAACAAGACATTAAATCTTCATTCTCAAAATTCACTCCCAGCATTAACAAATGATATGAATAAGCAGCTCTTTTCAGGCCTTGTAATGAAACCACGGGCCTGGTTTTATTAACCTCATTTAAGCTGTTTACATTTCCCAAGTAAATGACTCTGCCTCTCTTAAATCCGTAGTAATATTCCAGAGAAGGCTGATGGAAGGCTCTGATAAGGGGAGGTCGGGCCGCTACGGAACATTACTGCCCATTACCTTCAATTTGCCAGTCTGCTTTTCAACATTTGAATTTTGTGCTGTAGATATAGATTACAATCGCTGATGTGGTCCACCTGGGCTGCAGGAATTAAACCCCATCCTGAATACATCCAGTAATAACAAATGTTCTCTGCATTGCAAAATACTGCTTCATCCGCTATAGAAAAAGTAGAAAGCAGCCTTCTGTTAAAGCATCGCACCCCGGGTTAAAATGTATGAAATCCTAACTACTAAAATCTCAACTCTGGTTAACCCTTCCAGCAGTGTTCACACATACATGAGGCCTCACAGAAGTGGCTCTTCTTCCATGAGCCAAAAGCTAGTTTGAATAGCCGTATGTTCATATTTCATGGGGACAAGTCACAACTGTACGAGGCGCAGTGTGTACATTGTTTTTAAACACATTTTGTAAAAAGAATTTGTTTTTATATTTCTCAGAAATATTGTTAAATGTTGTAGTCATTTCTTGGGGGTACCAAGAAGTTCACTCCCCCCGCCCTCATCCTATACACGTTTTTGCTTTCTGCATAGATTTTTGATGTGGGGCCCCATTACTAAATCTTTTGGCACTTCTATTAGTGTATTCGTTTTTCTTCCATGAGGCCGCATACATGTATTTGGGCTGGGAGGAGGCCGTCCCATACTAACAACTGGGAATCATGAAACCCTGGAAAAAAGAAACCAGCAAATTGCTGCTATAGCCTCTGATTGGCTAGCAAAGCGATTAATCAGTGTGCAGCCTGCTTTTTTCTCTCCTAAATGGAGAAAAGATGCAATGCATCTTTTTCTCTTTACTAGAGGAAAACAAATGTAAAAAAAAAAAAATGTGAGGAGAAAAAAGAAAGAAGAAGAAATTGATAGAATGATCTAGGTCAGTGTAAGTAATGGGGTCAAAGGTCAGGGCTATTGTAATTTAGGTGGAATAAAAAAAAAAAAAAAGTGTTAGTATGTTTAAAGTGATACTAAAATGGTTTGTTTTTGTTAAAAACAACAAACATGTTATACTTACCAGTCCTGCACAGTTGGTTTTGAACAGAGCAGCCCTGGTTCTCCACTTCTGAGGTCTCTCTTTAGTGCTCCTGTCCCCTCCCTTATGTTGAGTGACCCCACAGCAAGCAGCTTGCTATGGGGGCACTCGAGACGAGCTACAGCTCTGTGTCCATTCAGACATGGAATCACAGTCTGGCCCATTTCTCTCCTCAATTGACAGCAGTGGGAGCCAATGGCTATCCCCATTACTAAGCTCGGGTGGGGGGGGTTGGCATATGCGGAGTGTAACACATTGGGGACTTTGCCTGGTCAGAGTCCAGACTGAGGTTGCCACTCCATTCATCGTAGCAGGACAACATAGATGTGCAACTTTTCAGGGGTTACCTTTTCCTTTGGAGGAGCCAGGATGGGCTCCATCCCCTGTCAGCACTGCAGCAGCTGCATTGTCTACATACCCCCTCCCTATCGAGCCCGAGCGGCGGACACACTTTTCCCAGGTCACAATGAGGGGAGTCCCGGGCAGCTGAGACACTCTTGCAACAGAGCTGGATCTAGATGGACCTCAGGTAAGTGTTAGGGGGCTGAAGCACACAGAAGGCTTTTTATCTTAATGCATAGAATTAAGATAAAAAAACCTCTGCCTTTACAACCACTTTAAGGATAGATAAAAAAAATAAAATAAAAAGTAAAATGTGCACTATTGTTTCTGGGACTTACTACAGGTGCCAACAAAGTACATACATACAGAATACATAATTATATATGTGGCATTACTGCAATTGTCAGGAACAGAGTAGCCCTTTTATGGTAATGTAAAAAAAAAAAAAAATCCCCTCACTACCCCGTGTAGTGCTGACATCCACGTGTCTGGTGGATGGAATATTACACTGCCGCTATGTGAATTCGGCTCCTTCAGAAAAAAAAAAAATAGTCAGCAGCTACAAATACTGTAGCAGCTGACTTTTAATATTTGTGCACAGGTAAGTGTCCTAATCTATTGGCATCTTCACCCGAGTCAATTTTTTCAGTCAGCTCTCGGGGGGATGCCATCTCGGCTAAGGGAAACTGCCAGCCGCCCGGCAGCGGGGGAAGAAGGGGCCTGGCCTTGCGGTTCAGTTTGTGGTGGCAAGCTCAGCTGGAAGTGGGAGCGGGTATCTGACAAAACAAGGCACCCGCTCCCCCCTCCCCAAAAGGTGGAAAATGTGGCAGGGGGAGGAGGCAGCAAACAAGTAGAGCTTCTTTTGGGTGGAGCTCCGCTTTAACCACATACACCACAAAATATAAACAAAACTGTGAATTTATTAATGTTAAAAACAGGGGTTGTGTGGAAAGCCAGAATACATTATCATGATTATTCTTCTAAACGATTTATATAGCGCCAACAATTTACATAGCACTTTACATAGCAATCTATACACATTGTTTTATTGCAAATGCATTTGACCAATGGCAACTTAGCTTTTATTTAAACTACCATTTCTTAGTATATACTGTCAGCAATTTGGCAGGTATGGCTACCAGGATCGCTCAAGGTCAACAGGTTGGATACCAGATACAAGGAAAACATCACAGAAAGCAAATAATGGGCAATATAAGCTCACTTACCAGCACTCTGAAAAAGTAAAGATACTCTGCGGCCCCGGAGTAGTTTCCGCACTCATACTGGAACTTTGCATATCTGTACAAGGTGTCCAAGTACTCCTGCCTAAACTGAAAGAAAACAAAAATGTTAACAAATAGACATCCTGCCATATCACGCGTGTGCACTAAAAAATTTACAGCAGACTCAAGGTCTACTATGAGCTTCAGGAAGCTAGTTTTGGCACAACACTTAAAGAAAAAAAAAAAACACTTTTGAAAAATCATACTTCCTTTTATAAATTCTGAAAAATCCAGCAAGTTGAGAAAAAAAAAACAAAGAAAAAAATAAATAAAAAAAATAAAAACAAACTTAAGGTTTCCCTTTCCACTAAGATTCAGAACTGGGACCATCAAGTGTTTTGCCAGTTTAAATGTCATTTGGACTGCTGGTCTGTCAGAATACAGATCATACCAAATAAAAACGGGGGGGGGGGAGGGAGGGATACACACATGACAACCTTTTAAATGCAGAAGTCCAGGCACCAACACAAAAATACATAGATCAGAAGAGATGAGCTCCAGAACTAAAATCCTCCACAAAAATACATAGTTAAGTAGACAACATTGCCTTCTAAAATCAGGTCACATGATGCCGATGTCTGCTTCCCATTTTAAACTACCATGAATAGTTAAAGTGTTACCAAACCCACAATCCTTGTTATACTTACTGTGGAACCTAAGGGATCAATCATCCACATTGTGTAAAAAGGCTGTTTGATCCGGTCTTCTCTGATTCTCCACTTCGGTTACTGTCCCCAAATCCATCGTCTGATAGTACAGAGCATTGGGGACACTCTGCACATGCAGTTTGGTGTGTATTGCTAGAGTTTTCTTTATTCTTGGGAGAACGCATGCTCTCAGCACAGGGCCAGTCAGCATTGTCCAGACAGCGTGTCGGGTGCCATGCAGCCTCATTGGACATTCAGAGGAGAATGAAAACAACCCATGTAACAGTGATGGTGAACCTTGGCACTCCAGATGTTTTGGAAATACTCTCTTTTGACTGGCAAAGAGTACTTTTCCTACTAGAAATTGGATATATTTATCCAAGTCTTCTCCAAATATTCGCTCACCATGAAAGGGGAACCCAGTTAGGAGGTCTTTACATGGTGCTTCAGCTGACCAAATTTTTAACCACAAGATTCTACGCATATTCAGAAGCATAAGCGTAAGGCGGGGCGCCTGCTGAATAGAATCTTTAATGGCATCTACGGCAAAGCATAATGCCTTTGGTAGTTCAGCCAAATCCCGAGCTTGTCGTGCAGGAAGCTCTCTAAGGACCTGTTTAAATTAGACCTTTAGGGATTGGCAGACGCCTATCACAGCGATTGCAGGTGGGTTAACGGCACCTGCCAACGAAAATGCAGACTTTAGCAGGGATTCCAAATTTTTATCTGTTGGATCCTTAAGCATCTGTACATTGCCTACAGGACAAGTTAGGCTATTATTCACATTGGAAATCGCAGCTTCAATGGCTGGTACTTTCCATCTTTTGGGAAATTTCTCCTTCAGAGGATAGAGAATTGAAAATCTCTTAGGAGGGAGAAAATGCTAATCCAGGTGATCTCATTCAGCAAAAATAAGCCGTTCTAGTAATGCATGTGCAGGAAACATATGCAAAGGATGAGAAGGTTTAAAAAAAAAAAAAAAAAACAAGAAAGAATCTAAGCTTTCAGGAGACTCCGTTAGAGGTAGCATGAATGTAGAACGAACCATCTATATAAGTTTGTATCAGCAATTTCTCAGATTGAGAGGCTAAAAAAAAAAAAAGGGTCATCTACCGTTATTTCCTCCACAGAGGAATTATCGGTTTGCTTTTCCTCTTGATCGACTGAGGGCAACACCTCATCCTGTGTCCACCATTGTGGTATTTATCTTTTTTTTTAGCCTGCTGTGCGTCCTCGTGGACGTTCACGGCACCGCATCTAGGCCCCACCCCCCTCCAAGAAAAAATTCCACCCCTTTTTCCCCATTCAAAATTTCCGGCGCCTGTACATGGCGTTTTTTGGGATTCCAGAAACGTCACGAAGGGGGCTGGGGGGGGGGGGGGGGGGGGGGGATAGGGGAGGCAGAGACATCCATCAGTAGGCAAAAACATAGTAAAAAAACCGCCACAGCCAAACCTTAGCGGTATTAGAGGGAACCCCCCCCCCCCCCCCGAGTAATGTAGGAGGGGGTACGTTGCTGTCCCCCGAACCCTCTGCTTCCATTTTGGGGGGGGAGAAAAAACACTTTTGCAGCTCTTACCTTGCAAAGTCTCCCTCTACACACTGCTGCAACCACACACGGACTGAGCTTACAGTGAAGACAACAGAGTAAGGTATATGCATAGACACCCTCTAGTGGAGATTTAAGGCATGACATTGTTTCCCAAATGGAAGAGATACATACCGTATATACTCGAGTATAGGCCGACCCGAATATAAGCCGAGGCCCCCAATTTACCCCCAAAAAAACTGGCAAACTTATTGACTCGTGTATAAGCCGAGGGTGAGACATGCCTGTCCATCCCTGTGTGTGTGTCCGTCCATCCCTGTGTGTCCGTCCATCCCTGTGTGTCCGTCCGTCCATCCCTGTGTGTCCGTCCGTCCATCCCTGTGTGTCCGTCCGTCCATCCCTGTGTGTGTGTGTGTCCATCCATCCATCCATCCCTGTGTGTGTGTGTCTCCATCCATCCATCCCTGTGTGTGTGTGTCTCCATCCATCCATCCATCCCTGTGTGTGTGTGTCTCCATCCATCCATCCATCCCTGTGTGTGTGTGTCTCCATCCATCCATCCATCCATCCCTGTGTGTGTCTCCATCCGTGTGTGTGTGTGTGTGTGTGTGTGTGTGTGTGTGTGTGTGTGTGTGTGTGTGTGTGTGTGTGTGTGTGTGTGTGTGTGTGTGTGTGTGTGTGTGTGTGTGTGTGTGTGTCCAGCCTACCTTTGTCCCGAGCCTCCGTCCCGTGCCGTGCCTTGCCTCCTTGCATCCGTCCCGTGTCGTGCCTTGCCTTGCCCCCGTCCCGTCCCGTGCCGTGCCTTGCCTTGCCTCCGTCCCGTGCCCTCTTCGTCGGCGGCCATTGTAAAATTCAAAAGCTGCGCCGCCGCCTTCGCCTGTGATAGGCGGAACACTGAATTTCCCAGCAGCCTGTGTTCCGCCTATCACAGACGTCGTATCATCCTCGTCCGTAGTACGAGGATGATACGATGTCCGTGATAGGCGGAACACAGGCTGCTGGGAAATTCAGTGTTCCGCCTATCACAGGCGAAGGCGGAGCCGGAGGCGCGGCTTTTGAATAGAATGGCCGCTGTCTGTCTGCTCGACACGCTGATCGAGCGGGCAGACAGCGATGACTCGAGTATAAGCCGAGGGGGGCACTTTCAGCCTCAAAAAAGAGGCTGAAAATCTCGGCTTATACTCGAGTATATACGGTAGATATTTTTAATACCCAAGTTTCCTCCCTTACCTTATCCTCACTGCAGGATTTGCTGAATTAACAATCCAACCTTAACACATTATGGTGGGCTGCGTGGCAAACCTTCAGGGACTGAGTTCCTAAAACGGGGTTCCAACTGCCCTGGACCTATAAAGCACCCCATCAGGAAGTTTAGGTAATGTAACAAGACCTAAGCCCTGGGTTCCTAGGGTCCAGCCCTAAAAAGAGAGGTGTTACAGGCAGAACCTCATGCTTCGGATATGAGGCCCTTTGGATGGATCTGCTTTTTAACTGCAGCATGGATCCCTCCTGGAGCTCCTCAGAGCAAATCTTCACTCGTGACCAACACCTTTAGACACTGGCAAAAAAACTGATGTGCTCCTGGAAGGAGGAGGGGTTATATAGCGAGTAAACTTCCTTGATTAGGTTTACCAGTGTCAACACCTGAAAGTAGCCTATAACCAATTAAGTAATTACTTAAGGCTCTGTGTCCCATGATGTGCGATAAAGAAAATCAGATTCTCCCCCCCCCCCCCCCCAATAAATTCAAAATAATGATTTGAGGACCAAGGACTGCTACACATGAAAAAACATGTCGCCTTGAAATCCACTTTAAATCTGAATGCCAATCATTAAAAAAACTAAAATTTAATCCAGATGTGCATACCTTGGAAAAAACACCAAATATAATAATAATAAAAAAAAAAAAAAAGATATAGAATGAATATATATATATATATATATATATATATATATATATATATATATATATATATATATATATATATATATATATATATATACACATATACACACACCTAACATTTGCATCTAAACCAGTCTTGATGAGGGCCACCTGTAATCTGCAAAGCCTACTGGAGCTCTATTATACTTGTCAGCCCGACAATGAACAAGGTTACAGGAAGGATGACCTCATTAAGGTGCTGCTGTTTTACTGCCAAAATACAGCTGTGCAGAGTGAAGGTAGGGCACACAACTCATATCCTGAGATGATTTTATTTTATTTTTTTCTTCTGGAGATTTGTTTTAAGGCTGTGATACACCAAACTATGCAGTTCTTTAACAGGAACTGAAATGATGTGCACATTTTCATCTTAAGTGCAAAAACAGAGTTGGCTCAGGTGTAGTACATGGTCACATAGTGGCCCTGTGCTGTAAAAAAAAAAAAAAAAATTATATATATATATATATATATATATATAATTTTTTTTTTTTCATTCTGTCAGATAGCACAGCTCCTGACCAGGAATGTGCAAACTGTGGGGCTTGTAGTCGGAAGTGCTAGTGTCTCATCCTCTCCTAATCAGGGACACAGAATGCTGTGTATTTTGTGAAGGACCATATCCAGACGATCTCCAGGCAGACATTAAAAATGAATGCATCTATTTAATCAAATACAGAACTAAAGCTTGATTTTTCCCCAAATGGAAGCAGGGTAAATACTTGAATTTGATTAGGAATAACCAGAAAAGTCTTATACATACCCCATGTTTTTCAGCAAGGTGGTCAAACAGCATCCTTCCATCCCTGAAAAGAGAAAAAAAAAAAAAAAAAACTTGTGTTCAATAGATTTCCATAAGGTTATTTTATGTTGTCCCAATAAGACTGGCACATAACACTAAGACGGTTGCACTCCAAGATGATGGTGTGTCCAAATTACACACAAGAAAAAACAATCAAGGTAGACATGTTTCACACAGTATCGTGTGCTTAATCATTCCATGAGCCCATCTACTAGGACCCCCCAGGTCCTTTTCCATCCTAGATTCCCCCAGGAGGTTCTCCCCCCAGTGTATAGATTGCATTCATATATTTTTGCCACCCAAATGCATTATTTAAATTTTTCTACATTAAGCCTCACGTGCCATGTAGTTGCCCACCCAATTAATTTGTTTGGATCTTTTTGAAAGGTTTCCAAATTCTGCAGAAAAGTTATTACCCTACTTAGAATTGTCCGCAAGTACAGAGATTGAATGGTTTACCCCATACTCCAGGTCGTTTATGAACAAATGAAATAGGATTGATCTCTGCACAGAACCCTGGGGGACCCCACTAACCACCCCTGACTATTCCGAGTACTCCCCATTTATCACCACCCTCTGAACTCGCCCCTGTAGCCAGTTTTCAATCCATTAACTCACCCTATGGTCCATGCCAACGGACCTTATTTTGTACAGTAAACGTTTATGGGGGAACTGTGTCAAATGCTTCTGCAAAAACCAGATACATGTCAATGGGCCTTCCTTTATCTAGATGGCAGTTCACCTCTTCATAGAAGGTTAATAGATGGTTTTTACAAGAACGATTCTTCATGAATCCCTGACGATTACGGCTAATGATAACGTTCTCATTACTAAAACCATGCATATAGTCCAGATATGCATTTTGGGCCTTTTTAAATATTGGTACTACATTAGCACCCCCCCCCCCCCCGATTCCCCCAAGAAAGACAGAGGAGAAGAAGAAATTCAATAACCTCGCCATCGCCCCATCCTTTAGGTTCCATCTTAGCTGCCCAACATTTCTTGCTGCATTCCTTATAAAGTCAGTGCTGATGATGATAATCCCTCAACCTTGTATCTTTTGAAGGCCTTCTCCTCTGCTTTTATATGCATTTTTACATAGGAGTTAAATCATCCAGGACTTCTTTTTTTAGCTCTTGTAAACTCATTACCCAATGGGATGCATTGGCTAAAGCCCTTATAGCAAATCCATCTCTACTCCGTGTTCTTTCTTCCTAAGATTGCAATGTATGCTTTCTAGCAAGGTTCGTAGTTTAGGGAAGTTGGCTCTATTGAAATTCAGCGTCTTTGTATTACTCTTATGTTTCCCATTTGTGTGATTTATACTGATCCTAATTGACTTTTGATTGCCGTTTCCTAAATTGCCCCGTAATCAGTAGATCCAGTAACGCTTTATTTCTAGCTGGTGCATCTACCATCTGAACCATGAAAGTGGCCTGAAAGACATTTAGGAACTGGCGATAATACTAGCTCATTATGAAATACTTACCTTAGAACGAGGCCCAACATCTGTCCCAATCCACGCCGAGAGAGCTGACATGTTCCCTCTGCGTTTCTTCCGGGTATAGCGGCCCCCGGCGCTGTGAGTGGCCGGAGCCGCGATATAGTCACTCCCGCAGATGCGCGCGGTACAATTCTCTCCGGCAGGGTCCGGTGTCTGCCAGGAATTCCGTGCGCATGCGCCGCTGCAGTCAGCGGCACATTGCGAGGGGAATATCTCCTAAACCGTACAGGTTTAGGAGATTTTTTTTTACCTACAGGTAAGCCTTATAGGCTTTCCTGTAGGTAAAAGTTCCCAATTTGAGTATACAACCACTTTAAGAAGCTATACAAGATTTTAACCAAGATGTAGCAGCAGACAAGTTAAGTGTTAATGTCAGCTACTGTAATCGTTAATAAAAAATCCAGGGTTTAACAACATTTTAACCTTAAAAATGAGCAGAGAACAAATTTAAAGGTCTGGCAACAAGCTTTAATTATCTCCAACAATGACTGGCCTATACCCTCAACTTCAGGATGACCTCTCCTTTCTCAGAATCAAGAATCCAGAGCCAAATATGAATTCTTCTTGCTACGTACTTTTGGGATTTTACGCCATCTCTAATTAGCTTTACTGTGCGCTAAAAGCCTGCAATCTCATTAGCAAACTTTATAAGCTAAAGCCAGCAACTGCAATGGCTTTCAAGAAGCTTTAGATGCCTAGAAGCAGGGAGGGATGACTTGCATTATATAAAACTTTGCCCTTCCAGGACTTAAAAAATGACACCACTTAAGGTCATTAAAAATCACTTTTTACAGTCAGCAAGCTACTCTTCAGTAATATAACCTGTGCATCATAACAGGCATATATCTGATAAAGCAGAACTACAATTCAAATGTTTCACATATTACCAGGCACAAAAAGTCCTGCTACGAAATGTAATTTTAAGGCCGCTTGCACACTAGTATGTTGGTTGTTGCATGTCAAATCCTGGTGTTTTCGGACCCCCAGGAGACAAAGGTTCAGCATCCAGCCCTGGAGCCAGCAGCAGCCTTTCAAAATCTATGACCGGCTGAAATAGGCAGCGGCTAGACACTGTACCTAGTGGTATTCATTTTTAGGGATGCATGTCTGGAATGCAGGCTAAGGACATTTGATCTGCTAATGATTGACAGCTTAGCCCACCATTAAGTCTTACAGGATAAGCACTTCCAAGTAGAAGAATTAATGAGACACTTTGCACATGTAAGGAAAAAAAAAAAAAGTACTCCTGGGAGAGGAAGAACCATTGTCTGTACAGTATGAAGAGCGTGTGCATACTGACTGGCCGGTTGAAGATGTGGGGAGCATTGCACTTGGACAGGGTGAGGGACTATTATTGTTTTAAAGGAAAAATAAATAAAAATGGAAAAACCCAAACATTTTAAACCCGAGAGTTTATTACTATAAGTAACAAAATACATCCAATATATTCCCATCTACTGTTTGCAAAAAAATGCATGTAGTTCTTCTGCTTTAACCCTTATGCCTGCTCATGAATATCTGGTAAAAGTGGTTGTAGACCTCCACATCCAATTCGCATAACAGGAGAATGTGACCTGCTCTCTATGGAGCGATTCACACATATCCGTTGCGGCTGCAAAGTGCACTGCATTGATACAATCTGCATCTTTGGCTCAGTTTCAGGGCCAAATTCAGGCATAGATTCTGCCCTGATTCATCCCTGAAACGGCGAACAGGGATGCACAGTGTTCCTGTGCGATCTGCAGCCGGTACCAGTGTGAACAGAGCTGGACTCTAGGAAGAATGCACTAGGAGGATGGTGGGGAGGTTTGAAAGGATTGATGGGCAAACATTCATTTTTGGGTACAGTTGAGCTTTAGGCAAACTAAATATTAACCAATATAATGTAGCAGTCTTGATATATTTCAAGCTAGGCTCTCACATCAACCACAGATCACATAATAGGCAACCCAAGGCTGACTTCACACAGGCATTGAATTTTAACAGCCTTTAATGTATTAAATGCCCCTATAGCATTAATGCATATATTGCACAGGCAGGTAAGTTGTATCACACAACATTCAAACAACACCTTTTTCTTTTACAATGCTAAAATAGAAAATAATCACTTTAGATGCTTTGCAACCATGCCTTAAAAACACACTGTAAGGGTCCTTTCACATGGGGCGGATCAGTGCTGATACCCCCCGTGGATATCTGCTTGCTCAGCGGGGATCACCGGAGCCATCTCCGTTGAGCAGGAAGATGACCTGTCACAGTGCCGCTCTCCCCTATGGGAGATGGGGTGACAACGGGCCAAAGTGTCCATCGTCACCCGATCCGATGACGGATGGAAAAATAGCTTTCACCTCTGTCACACTTTTTCGGATTGGAGTGGCTCGGATGTCAGCGGACATGTCACCGCTGACATCTGGCGCTCCATAGACCTCTATGGAGCATCCGTTCAGGTCCGCCTAAAAAACTGACAGGCGGACCTGAACAGATCGTCCGTGTGAAAGGGGCCTTAATGTCACAGATGTGCTTGCAGTGCTTTTCAATAGAAGAGAATAGGGGCAGTTGCAAAGCATGAACTTCTGACAACCTCTGCCATGTGTACACCTCCATCCACTGCCCGTTTTAACAATAGTGAGTGGTGTTGACAGGTCATATTTTTAACTGTTTCCCAACTGCCTATTAACACCTGAGTGAATGAGACAAATATATTTAGCTTCCCACAAGCACATTTTTTACAAGTCTGTGTTGCCATCTTTGTGTGATGGAGAAGCTGGATTCCAATTAAACCCCCAATTTGACCCTGGATTTATCTTAGGGGTCCCACTCAGGCTACCAAAGTCCTGTGAGGTGGTTCTCTGTGTTTATTGAGGGTGCAGCCTGGGGATGAGTCCGACTTGACTGAAAGCACACAGAGGAGATGGAGAGAAATGTCCCGGCAGCTGCACACCTCACCCAGTCATATGGTTGGCATATAAAAGCAGCCTAAGCTCACTCCATCAAGGCCCCGCCCCCAGGGCTGAATTATTATACAGGGTTTATATAGCGCCAACAGTTTGCAAAGCACTTTACAACATGAGGGCAGACAGTACAGTTACATTACAATTCAATACAAGAGGAATCAGAGGGCCCTGTTTGTTAAAGCTTACATTCTATTAGGGAGGGTCAACATATAAAAAAGGTAATAAATTGTGGGGGATGATCGGATGGAGAAAATAAAAGTACAGTTAGGCATGGGCAGAATAGGATTCTCTGAAGGGGAGGGTCATTTAAAAACAAACAGTAGGAGATAGACAGATTGGGGTAGGGAGTTCCATAGGATAGGAAAGGCTTGGGAAAAGTCCTGAAGGCAAACATGGGAGGAGGTGACGAGCGAACTAGAGAGGAGGTCTTGGGATGAATGAAGGGAACGAGGAGTTGGTATTTTGAGACTAGGTTAGTGATGTAGCTGGGGGCTGAGTTGTGGATGGCTTTGCAAGTAGTTTTTAGAATTTAATTTAATTGGTTGGGTAAGTGGAAGCCAATGGAGGGATTGACAGAGGAGTAGCAGACACTGAGCGGTTGGTAAGGTGGATGAATACGGCAGCAGCATTTATGGCAGACTAAAGGAGGAATAGCCTATGTAAAAGTAAGCAAATGAGAAGGGAGTTGCAGTAGTCAAGACGGAAGATGACCAGGGAGTGAATTAAGAGCTTTGTTGTGTAATTGGTTAGAAAGGGGCGTCTTTTGGAGAGGTTGCAGAGGTTGAGACGGCAAGATTAGGACAGCGATTGAACTCTCCTTTAAGCACTACGTCCAGAGTCCAGGACTACAGCTAGAACCTTGGCATGCAGGGGATGGGTTTATAGGTGTGCCATCGATTTTGACAGAGAGATCAGGGGGAAGGTAAAGGGGCATATAGGGGAGGAAAAATGATAAGTGATTTTGAATAGATTGAGTTTTAGGAAGTGGTGACATCCGGACTGATATATCTGATAGTAAATTAGTAATACATGAGGAGACAGAGGGAGTGAGCTGAGGGGTAGAGAAATAGATTTGGGCATCACGTTAGCATTGTAGATGGAATTGGTTTTAGGAAAACAGTTTCTGTGGAGTGTTGGGAGTGGAATCCAGACTGAAGGGGATCAAGAAGGCTATTCTCGGCGAGGTGCTGAGACCAGATGTTCAAGGAGTTATGATAAAAGGGAGCAAGAAGATGTGGCGTAGGTTACGATTGGTGGGGTCTAGTGAGGGCTTTTTAAGTATTAAGCCCTATACACACTATCAGTTTTTCTGCTGAGTCTTTCCTTCAGATTTACCAAAACCATGTAATTCAATGTGTATGCAATCAGGCAGGCCCTTGCAACTCCTAAGGTTCGCCCTCATATTATATGGTTTTGGTAAATCTGAAGGAAAAACTCAGCAGAAAAACCTGATAGTGTGTATGGGGCTTTAGGGTGACTAATGCATGTTTTTAGAGAGTTGGGGAAGATGCCAGAAGAGAAGGAGAGATTGAAGATGCTGAATCATGGAGGTCCTTCATGCTTAAGCCCCAGGGAAAGGGCAAAACATTGAGGGTAGGGCCTTGGAGTGAGCTGAGACTTCTTTTATCTCCTAACCATTTCTCTTCATCTCTTCTCTAAACCCCCATTTTGAAGTAAAGAATATGCCTACAATATTAGAACTCGTTCATGAACAAGTGAACAGCATAAATCCTCTTCTCTCCGGTTATCATAAGACAGATGACTGCAGTTCCACTCTATACAGTAAGAATTCATCTATCAAGTGGGAAAAAAAAACCAAGCCTGAGTAATGTACAATATAAGCCAGCCTGATGTTCATAAAATTAATGCTGCAGGGTTAAAACCATGAAAGCCAGACAATCTCCTGTAACCTTTAATAACCGTTACCAAAGAAATACAAAACATTTGGAGTTAATTACACAGAAGGGACAATTTCCTCATCCTGATTAACTGCCAACTATAAAGAGTTCTTGTAGACAATTACTGCAACGATCAGCAGTTTAAAGTGTTGGAGATACAGGTGGAACATGCTTAGATTTAAAAGCCGCAGCCTGACCTTTCACTTTATCAAAGGCTCTGAATTACAGAGCTGAACAGCACACACGAGGCGACTCTAGAAGTGTGCAGAACACGATTCAGCAATACATCCCAAACAAGACCGACATCAGGAAGGAGCAGCACTCACAGATTAAAGTGGTAGTAAACCCGCAAATTTTTTTTTTTTAAACCTGCAAAGCAAAAGGCATAATGAGCTAGTATGCACCGCATACTAGCTCATTATGAAATACTTACCTTAGAATGAGGCCCCGACATCTGGCCCGATCCACGCCGAGGGAGCTGACATGCTCCCTCAGCGTTTCTTCCGGGTATCGCGGCTCCGGCGCTGCGAGTGGCCGGAGCCGCGATATCGTCATGCGCGTGGGAGATTTCATTCCGCCCGCCGGCCACTGCCGGATTTTCTGGCCGAGAATCCCCTTGTGCGCATGCGCCGCTGCAGTCAGCGGCGCATACCGAGGGGAATATCTCCTAAACCGTACAGGTTTAGGAGATATTTTTTTACCTACAGGTAAGCCTTATTATAGGCTTTTCTGTAGGTAAAAGTTAAAAATTCGAGTATACAACCACTTTAATACAGGCCAGGCTTGTCCAGATGAAACACTATGTGTAGCTTCATGAATTAACCACTTTTAGACCGGACCATTTTGCTGGTAAATGACCAGAGGTCTTTTTACAATTTAGCACTGCGCTGCTTTAACTGGTAATTGCGCGGTCATGCAATGTTGTAACCAAACAAAATTTGCGTCCTTTTCTTCCCACAAATAGAGCTTTCTTTTGATGGTATTTGATTGCCTCTGCGATTTTTATTTTTTGCGATATAAATGGAAAAAGACCGCAAATTTTGAAAAAAAATGATATTTTCTACTTTTTGTTATTAGAAAAATCCAATAAACTCAATTTTAGTCATACATTTAGGCCAAAATGTATTCAGCCACATGTCTTTGGTAAAAAAAAGGCAATAACTGTATATTTATTGGTTTGCGCAAAAGTTGTCACATCTACAAACTAAGGTACGTTTTCTGGAATTTACGCAGCTTTTAGTTTACGACTGCCTATCTCATTTCTTGAGGTGCTAAAATGGCAGGGCAGTACAAAACCCCCCCAAATGACCCCATTTTGGAAAGTAGACCCCCTAAGGAAATTGATAAGTGGCATGTTGAGCCCATTGAATATTTTATTTTTTTGCCTCAAGTGATTGAATAATGACAAAAATTTTGTGTAAAAAAAAAAATAAATAAATAAAAGTTGTCACTAAATGATATATTGCTCACACATGCTATGGGCATATGTGAAATGACACCCCAAAATAAATTCTGCTGCTTCTCCTGAGTACGGGGATACCACATGTGTGGGATTTTTTGGGAGCCTAGCCGCATACGGGGCCCCGAAAGCCAAGAACCGCCTTCAGGTTTTCTAAGGGCGTAAATATTTGACTTCACTCCTCACTACCTATTACAGTTTTGAAGGCCATAAAATGCCAAGATGGCACAAAACCCCCACAAATGACCCCATTTTAGAAAGTAGACACCCCAAGCTATTTGCTGAGAGGCATGTTGAGTCCATGAAATATTTTATATTTTGCCACAAGTTGCGGGAAAATTACAAACTTTTTTTTTTATTTATTTTTTCACAAAGTTGTCACTAAATGATATATTGCTCACACATGCCATGGGCATATGTGAAATGACACCCCAAAATAAATTCTGCTGCTTCTCCTGAGTACGGGGATACCACATATGTGGGACTTTTTGGGAGCCTAGCCGCGTACGGAGCCCCGAAAACCAAGCACCGCCTTCAGGCTTTCTAAGGGCGTTACAGTTTTGAAGGCCATAAAATGCCAAGATGGCACAAACGCCCCCCAAATGACCCCATTTTGGAAAGTAGACACCCCTAAATTTAGGGGTACACTAGTGAGACCAGGTAATAAATGGCGGGTGTCCTGAAACTATAAAAAAATAACTAACCAACCAGCATCACCTGGAACCGTTATATGGTGATCACTGGTGAAAGGGTTAACTAGGGGGCAATCAGGGGGCTTTATGCGGTAGTATATGGGGGTCCCTGGCGCTATAAAAGCTGCGGCGAACCTAAATACCTACCTGCCTAACTAGCATCACCTGTGACACTAATACAGCGATCAGAAAAACGATCGCTTATTAGGCTGGGTTCACACTGGAGCGATGCAGGAACGTCACAAATCCGCGGCGGGTTCCCGCATCGCATGCCTCCCGGCGGCAGTTCACACTGCCCTATGCGAACTGCTGGGAGTGTCAGTGAAATGTTAATGACACCCCCAGATCAGTTCGCATATCGCAGTGCGATCTGCAAACTCGGATCGCATGGTGTGAACACCCATGCGATCCGATTCTGCTGCGGACCAAAAAAAGGGTCCCGTGCGAGTTTGCGGCAGGTGCGACACGAATTCAGCCATACTATCTGTATGGCTGAACTCGAATCGCACAGAGATCGGATGTGATTTGCACTGCAGTGCGGTGCGAATCACATCCGTTCTCAAACCGCTGCAATGTGAACCCAGCCTTGGTGACACTGGCGACGGGGGGTGATCACGGGGTTAAACCTTTATTGGGGGGGTTAGGGGGGTACCTTAGAACTAAAGGGGGCTAACCCTAACTGCCCTAAGAGTTATTACAGTCACAAATGACACCAATGCAAAAAAAAAAAAAATGCAATTGGTGTCACTGTGACTGGGGGGGGGCAGGGGTAATTGGGGGGGTGATCGGGGGGTAAAGGGGGGGTGTGAGTGTGCCTGGCATGTTCTACTGTACGTGTGGTGTGTTGGTGCAACTCACCGATCCTCTCTCCTCGGTGCCGGAACGAAAAATACCGACACGGAGGAGAGATTACATCACTTCCTCTCCTGCGAGGAGAGGAAGTGATGTCACGGAGCATTTCTATTCGTCGGGAGCGATCGCGAGGGGGTGGCCATGAACGAATGCCGACCGCCGCAGGCACTGGGGGGGGGGGGGGGGCCCCCATCGGGCCCCCCACCCGCGGGAAGGCAGGGACTTATATATACGCCCATATGCCTGCCCGTGCCATTCTGCCGACGTACATCGTCGTGCGGCGGTCGGCAAGTGGTTAAAGCACAAAGCAATCTTTTAGCTAGATATTAATTCCTGAGCAATAAGACTAAGGAGTACAAGGGTGATTGTAATGCCTGGAAAGGGGTAGAATTTCAGTTCACATTTACATTATAGTCAGTGGCCATGTTGGGGGAATTTTCCTAATTTCTGCAGCTGGAACAAAGCTTGTTTTATCTCCAGTAAAATAAAGAATTATAACTTTTGTCAGGTTACCATGACGGTCTTATCCAGGTGACAATAGCAGGGGCAAGAAATGGTTAAAATCTCAAGAACAGCAGTAAGAGATTTTCTTTTTCAAAAAAAAAATAATATTTGGCCACCCCATTCTGGGCATATTGATGTGTGGAAAGCGTCCCCACTCATTTCCAGGTATGGGGGAAGCCGGTGACCTCCTCCCACGATACAGTTCTAATCCTTACCGGCTACCCTGCAGGGCAGCTCCCTATAGACCTCAGGGCTAGGGTGGTGTCCTGAGGTTGTAGGTACTTGGGATAGTTTCAAACTAGCTTATGCACAAGTATGGCACACAGAAGCTTTGCGCCGGCACCTCCCAGCCCTTTAAGCAATTTCAGATTTTGATGATGGGTTTATCATCATGTGACCACTGTGATTGGTGGTCACATGATCAGAAAGCTGCTGATCGCAAAAAGCGATCAGGAGTTTTTTTTTCCTTTAGCCGACAGTAACTGTGCTGGGAGTGCACAGGGTACACGCTCTCGGCAAAGCTGCATCTGTTAAATTGGTACACAAATATGCACCCTCTTGCTGCCAAGGCCCACCCACCAAGAGACTACATATTTGCATACTGTTGGCAACTAGGGATTAAAGGAAAGATGTAAATTAACACTGGAAGCCAGAGTTTAAAGCTCCATGTTCATCTAAAAGAGGATGAAAAGTTCAGCCGAGTGCAAAGCATGGCGGACAAAAATAATAGTATTTTGTTTGAAAGTTTACAGTTAAGTATTTGTTGTAAACTTTGAGGCTGAATTACTCCACAGTGCCTGTGGCAACAGATGTGCAATGAGGACTTATCGCTAATGCTTGTTAAGTATACGTGAATATTGCAATGTCCAGAGCCTGGCCAAATATTTTTTTTTTCCCTTTAAAGTTTAGGATAGAGTAGGGAAGGCTTGGATCCCATCTGGTTTTTACTGCTTCCTGCATTAACCCCTTCCCGCCCAGGTAAGTTCCCAATCATGGTTACAGACCAAGAGCCAACTGACATCTCGGTTACTGAGCTAGGAGTGCGTTCTCAGCACAGAAGCCTCAGCTGTCCCTGAATGCAATATGTGCAACATGTGGGCGTTAAAGCCCACCCTTCCTGCCACTGCACATATGCATTAAAGAGGAACTTTAGTCTGCTTACATAATTTGTAATAAAAACATCTTTGCCATTCTGAAGCTTCCCGCCAACCACTTCGCATATTATTTAGGGTGATTCTGTACTTGCCAAATATACTGCAGAAATCTCCCTCCACAGAGTCTGGCTGCATACATTTTTAACTGTGGGCAGCTGAAGCTGCTGCCTGTTCACTTCCTGGATTTACACAGACACACCTCTAGCACTGCAGCTCTCTCGAGGGGGGGGGAGAGACCTGATGTCATAAGCCGAGGCTTTTTACCATACAAGAAACAGGAAGTGGGCTGTATAAGGAATTTACTGACAGAAGAACAAAATGTTTTACTATCCAAAGTTAAAAAAAAAAAAACAAAAAAAAAAAAAACACAAGGGAAGATTTAATAGATGGAAAGTTGAAAAAAATATAATTACTGATGTTCTGCTTTAAGTGGGTGACAACAGACTGAGATATTGTCTCTCACTTCCTGTCTTGATGACATTTATCACAAAAGTCTGCTGCAGGGACAAAAATTAAAACCATGGAGTTCTAGCCTTACTCTACTAAAGAAACTTGTATTTCTGTGTCATGGAGTTACCCCGCAACATTCAGCGAGTTAAAAAAAAAAAAAAAAAAAAAAGAAGCATATAACTGTAAAAACCTTAAAAAGGGATACTAAGCCTAAACCAATCTATCCAACTCTAAAAAAGTTTGGGCTTGACACACCAGTAAAGAGGAACTTCAGTCCCTTTTAATGATGGCCCAGCCCCCTTCATGAACCGCCATCTTTGATAATCTGGCACACACACAGATGTACTGAGATAGTCTTCCTGTCCTTTGGGTCCTCGAATTGTCTTAGCAGAACATCTGTGCGCACACACACACAAACACACAGGGATTTCCCAGACATGCTGAGATGTAAGACTTCCATGTCTGCTCTATCTTCACGCATGTGCAAGAAAGCTCTTTCGCGAGTGCAGATGGGCTTTGTTGGAACCAAAACTTGTGGAACATTTGCAGCACACATGCACCAGTTTGTGAAGCGGTCTACTTGGATGTGTGCGGTGGACATCACAAAAAGCTGGGTTTTTTTTTAAATAAAAATATATATCTCATATTACACACACACACATCCACAATTGGATATATAATGTGAGAGCGTGGAGACAGTTGTCTTATGGTCTTCATCTTTACAGCACATTCATAACCCTACCAATATGCTGCCAGTCCAAGTTCTGAGGCATAACGGTATTGGTTATAAGGACAACAGACATTTTACATACAATTCATCATTATCCTCATGTATGTGGCTGAAGAAAGAGCTGGAAACATTGTTCACAGCAACCATATTTCACAATTTGAGTGCAGAGCTGACCACGGGTAGTACTTTTTTCTGACACACCAACGCAGGAGGTCAATGAAGAGTCCTTTACATACCTAGTAGACTGCATCTGCCTCGTTGTTTCAGGATCTTCAAACATCTTTACAATGGGTTCTGTTTCAGCCTGCAGCTGTTTCAGCTGTGCAACAACTGTGGTTCTCTTCTCCCTGAGAGCTGCAAAAAATAAAAAATAAAAAAAAAAAAAAATCAGCAAACATAAAAGATGTTACAAATAATGGAAAATGGTAATGCTCGCTAAATACTACAATTAATGTACATTATAAAATAAAAAAATACAAAAACCAGCAAAATTTCAGTAGGATTCTTACCCACGGTATAAAGAAACAAAAAATTAAAAAAAAAAAAAAAAAAAAAACACGAGCAAAGTCGAGTGAAAGCCAGATTGCCAAATCTGATTTGGCACAGGTGAACCAAGACTGCCACATCTCAAAGTTTTTAAAATCATTGGTTCCCTTTGGTTATTCCTTTAAGTTTATAAAAAAAAAAAAAAAAAATAAAAAGAAAAAAAAAAAAACTATAGCAGGAGTCTGTGCAATCTTTGGAGGTTTCTGTTTTTACTGAGGCTGGCGGAGTACATTACTTTAATAGTGGAGACTCTGGCAGCGATTATTCAGCACTTGAAATTAAAGGACTGTATATTAGGCCATGGTGATGCAGGGATATTACAGCATACATGGGCCATGTTTATTCGCATAAGGATGCACCTGTTCATGCATCTCCCCCGCAGGTAGTCCCATTCATATCAACTGAGACATAGCCGCTGCTCCCAGTTCGACATCCATGTGGGAGCAAAACCCTGAACGCACACTGCGTTTGGACACACACCTGCATCCACACAGATGTCAAATAGGGAGCAGCGGCTGTGTACCAGTTGATATGAACTGTACTACCTGAAGGGGGACACATGAACACCTGAGCATCTCTTGTGAGGTAAACGTGGCCCTAGCACAGGAGTATGCTATAGTATGTCCATGTGAACAAGACCATTGCGTGATCATGCTGCTCTATCAGATTATTATTATTTTTTATTCTAAAATACAAAAAACGCAAACAGTGAAAAGCATTGAAAAAAACTGACAATTTTGTTATTCTATACACTGACTGCAGAGAATTCGCAATCCCAGCCTCTAACAGATTAGGGGAATGAAGCACAGGAGTTACATCATCAGTGAATATTCAATGGGTACAATAAAATAAAAAATTGCGGACTTAGAGGAAGAGGAGAATAATATGGCACCAGCAGGCCTGGAGTGGATAAGGTGAGCTTGGCCTTCAACGCTGGAGGAGAGTAACCAAAACAACAAACTGTGCATATGCCATACATATAGGAGAATGTATGCCTCAAAATGCTTAGGTCTCTGCCAGATACAGTGGTACCATCATCCTTTTAACAGCGATGTTGGGTTACCCCTACTGAACCCTCAGCATAGGGGAAAAATAATAAATAAAAAAAAATACACTCTCGGTACCGAAGAAGTAGCACAAATTACGTAATAAAATAAAAACCTTCATTTTTCCTATGCCGAGGGTTCAGTAGGGGTAACCCTTGGCTATACCAACATTCATATGCTATGCATAGTAACATTATGTCAAATGGCGACGACCTCCACCTAACTATACTTCGACTTTAATGTAAACTATGCCATTCCTCTTTCTATACCAACTAAAAATTCACATAGGTTGCAATAAGTCATTGTTCCCTTCCACATGTCATAGATCCCTGGCATTCCCCAGACAGAGAAATGCTGTAAATCACCTTTACTTACTTTCATTTTTTTCTTCATCTCAGTTTATCATATTGACTGGAATTAAAAAAATATTCTATTTGGTGACCACAGTCCAAAAAAATAAAAAAAGTTGGCACATGCGTAGTAGCTCTGCATTCAGGGCACACTGAATGCAGAGAGCACTGTTCTACAACGGTGACTCCCGTGTGCATGAGCGGGAGTGACATCAAAACAGCTCTAGTGAAGACGGTAGTGCCAGGAACGGCGATAACTCAGAGCTGAAAGGCTCCGTTTACCAGGTAAGTGTCATAATGAACTAGTATGCAACACATCCTAGCACATTAGACCATCAACCTGAAAAGTAGCAGATTAACAAAAATAAAAAATAAAAAATTTCATATGTTCCAAGCCTTATAGCTCCATATTAAAAACACTTCTAAGGCTACAAAATGTTTTATTAAAAAAGAATGAAAGTATCAAAACGTAACAATGTATATGCCCGCAAGCCACAATGGGGAGTAAACAGTTCTGGATATACTGAATAAGGAAGATAGTGCTCATAAAAATGTAAACTATGGTACCAGCCACAGCACTACTTCTACTTTGTGTACTCTGCCTCTGAACAAATGGTCATTCAGATACTATATCACTGAAGACATCTATTATTACAGGCTGGAACCAGTTGATGCACGGAGGTCTTGAGTTTGTAGAGACTGACGGATATACATGTCACTGTTGCCACAGATTAGGCACAATTGTCTGTCAGTGCACATTATTTGGAATACTCCGCCACAAAAGCCAAGGATACAGTACCTGCTTTATTGCTACAATACTAGCAACAAAAGCATAGTAGGTAGGACCCAGCTCCTGCACAACAGGCGTAGAGTGAAGCAGGATGCACCTATGGACACACCATCGGGCTGTAGGATCATCACTCGTCATCTGTCAAATTGGCATCTATAGGGACTGCCCTCCTATATTTATCATGGGGGGGGGGGGGGCTAGAATTTTAGGAGGGAAAGGGGGGTGGGAGTCGACTCCCATGGTGGGTTGCAGGCACACACTTATGTTTTGATAATTTTACTTTCATTTTTTCAATACAATTGCTTTGTAGCCTTAGGAGGTGTGCCATTTTTTTTTTCACATGGGGCAGAAAAGCCTGTTCCCCATGAGCACTCTGAAGACAAGGAGCTTTGCTATCTATGTGAAAGCATTGCTCTCTGTGCAGAGATCTAACACACCCCCTGCCAAGTCAGACCTACAGATATGCAACCAGCAAAGCTTACACTCCCTACTGATTGGACGCTGAATCAGCAGGTACATGACAAAACTCTACAGAAAGATCTCCAACTCCACACAGAGAGCAATTGTCCTTCTAAGCAGCGTGCTGGCAGGGGAGGGCTTTTCTACTCAAACGAAAATAAAGGCTTTGACCACCTTCTGTTTTGATACACCTAAAATTAACTGAATATTCAATTGGGCTTTCAAGTTCTCCATCTTGGATTGGGACTGTGCGTTACCTCAGCATAACTCACCAAAAGGAATTTCCTTGTCTGGATACAAGTTCTTATAAACATCCATTGCAAAGTCCACCATGTTGGTGTCACTGAGCAAGTCCAACTTGCCCTGAAGGAGTTCTTTTTCATTGTAAATCTGCAAAGACAAAGTAAAATATGTAGGTGATGCAAAGACAGATGGGACTCACTAAGGAGAAAACACAGAATATTAATTTTATTTAAATCAACAAGGATATGACTTCCAGAGGCATACTTCATTGTTCAATGACACATGTGACAACCCCTGAAAATAAACCAGCACTGAGAGGAATATGAAGGGTTTCATTGCTAACCACCTTCGTAAAACGCTCGTCATCTGGCTGCCACACACATCAACACCGAGGTACTGGACTGAAGAAAGCTTGTAGCAAGTGGAGTCAGAAATACTGATCAGCATTCAGGGTTCGTGACTTACAAAATACTGAAATCTATAAGCTAAGAATAACATCCAAGCAACTAGAATTGTCATGAGGATAGGTCCACACTGGTAGACTCTCTCTCTAGCAGTACAGATTTTAAGGTAGAACTCCAGTTTTGTTGGAGGGGAAAACACAAAATCCTTTCCATAACACCTCCTCACCCCTGCCAGCAGACCGTAAACCAAAACACAGCCCCGGAGTGAGCATCCATCATAATGCTCACAATAGCAAGTGCCTATTGGTCAGTACAACCATGTGACTGCATTGACCAATGGGAAACACATCTGAAGCTCTTTCTTTCAGTAAGGTGTCCCGGAAGAAGAGATTCTCAATGATTAATGTGGACACGTGACCACCCTGACCAAGGAGCACTTGCCAGTGTAAGCATTATAATGAATACCCCATCCAGGGCCATTTGTGGTGTACGAACCACTACAACAGCATATCATGACTGCTATGTGCAGTGAGGTCTGGAGGGGTGCCCAGGATATTTGGCGTTTGTTCACCTTTTCATGAAAAAAGTGAAGATCTCTTTAAAGGCTTTATTCACACTTGTCCATCATGTGGACACGCAGAGTGCCATTCATTCTTAAAGCGGTTATAAACCCTCAGAGGGGAAAAATAAAAATAAAAACCCTTGTAAGACAAAAGGCATAATGAGCTAGTATAAACCGCATACTAGCTCATTATGAAATACTTACATTAGAACAAGGTCCCCCATATCCACGCCGAGGGAGCTGACATTTTGCCCTCAGCGTGTCTTACGGGTTCGCTGCTCCAGCGCTGTGAGTGGCCAGAGCCACTATGACGTCACTTCCCGACAAGGTCCGGCAGCATCTGTCAGACCTTCACAGCAAATGCGCCGCTGACGTCAGCAGCTGCATGCAAAGTGAATTATCTCCTAAACCGTACAGGTTTAGGAGATATTCATTTTACCCACAGGTAAGCGTTATTATAGGGTTACCTGTAGGTAGAAATCAAAAAAGTTGGTATACAACCACTTCCCATCCCAGCCATTGTAATACGACGGCCACAGGAACACTCTGTCCCTCTGGGGGGGGGCATCGTACGACGTCTTCGGCTTCCCGGTGTTGTAGGGGAGGGGCGTCACGTCACTCGACAGCCGATACGCGTGCACGGCTGCCGCTATGTCCACTGGTCACAGAGCAGGAACCGGTGTTTTGTTGATTTATGCCCTCCTATTCGATGGGGGATACCATTTCATGGACACTACGATGTAGGCATTCGCTACCGTGATGTCACGCCAGCTGATCAGTAAATCAGCTGGAGTGCCCTTCCGTTCTGCATATGCGCAGGCACAAATCGACAGAACACCAGGACAACTGGCTCCCGTGTATGTGCAGGAGTGATGTCATCCTGTGCCAGCCAATGAAGAGGCCTGAAGATCAACACTCAGAAGATGAAGATGTGAGATTGTTGTATGGGGGAGGATTCACCCTTTAGTTCTGCTTTATTGGCAGCCCAAATGCAGCAACCAAGATGTGTGGTCCTGTACATAAAAAACCCAAAATGGAAAAAAAAAAAAACAATTAATAAATATTGCGCAAAGCGATTCCTGATGGCGTGTAGGACTGGACAACCCATTGAAAGCAATGGGATGCTCTACGTAAAAAACACGACAACCCACTACACAGTATGATGGGGGCTACTGCCCTGTACACACAATGAGAATACTGGACAACATTTTTTAGCAAGAAACACATGATCTCCCTCGTTCCCTCTCATAGAACGGCAATCTGACTTGTTTACATAGGCAGACTGCTGTTCTGCCGCTCTACAAATAATCGCTAGGTTCTTGGCATACATTGCTTCTGCCAGACCCACTGGTGGGCTCCCCCGGGGTCCCTTCTCAGCAGGAGCAAATCACTGATGGCACGCGCGCTGCAGTCCTTGCACTCTAAAGCAGGTACATGATTTTGCGCAACAGGGCTGCCCTGCTGCAATAAATATGTGGTAGGTGGTGAGGAACCAGTAAAAAAAAAAAAAAAACACCACACTCCTCTTTACTTCCACCCTAGACTGGAAGTTATGCCATGACGGCGCTCTGGTCCTCCAAGACCATAGAGGCCACCCACCGCTACCCATCAGAAAATGCAACAGAAGTGATGTTCCATTGTGGCCACCTTGGTACACTCGCAGTAAGCCTTCAGTCAGAAGCTGGCAGGGGACATCTTTTTTTACACCCACCGAAGTCTTGCATTTCACAATTACTTTTACCAGTAAACTCAGCTTATATAGGGAAATACAGGATTTGGAAATCCAACAAACTGTTTTGATGTTGAATTTTAAAAGTAGGAGGTGTTCTGTCAGATTATGTAACCTGTGAGATCAACAGGCTTGCAAATGCTTTTAAAATTCAACATCAAAACAGGTGGACGGATTTCAAAACACTGCATTTCACCAATTTAAGCTCAGATTTCACATAGATTTTAAAGCACAGTCCCACCCAGAAGTGGAACTTCCGCTTTAAGCAACCCCTTAGATGCCCCATTTGGCATGTAATTTTTTTTGTTGGGGGGGGGGGGGGGATCTAGTGGATACCTTCTTTTCAGTGGGACTTCCTACCTCTTTTCCTCTCCTGGGCCACCAGCAATCTTCTCGGACACGTCACAGGTCCCAGAAGATTGCCTGGCCAATAACAGAGTGCAGCCCCACAGGCGCATGCGCAGTGCACACCCGGCTGAGAAGCCGTAAGCTGTCACGGCCAGGTGCCCACAGTTGCTATGGTGGAGAGGAGGGGGAAGAGCGAGGCTCCAGGTGGCCGCATCGCTGGACCGTGAGACAGGCAAGTGTCTGTTTATTAAAAGTCAGCAGCTACGCTTTTTGTAGCTGCTGACTTTTAATAAACTAAAAAACAGATGGAAGGCCACTTTAAGATCCTCTTGCTTACCTACAAAGCTCTTCATGGCTTGGCACACCATTATTTCTCTGAGCTTTTTTCAAATCCCCCCCCCCCCATAACCACCACTCCTCAAATTCTGTGTGTCCCCCCTACACTGTATGGGAGACACAGCCTTCTCCTGCAATGTACACAACTCTGGAATTCACTTCCAAAGAGATCAAGAAGTCATCTTCTCTAAACCCACTCAAGCTTTCACTTAATTGTCCCTTTTCCCTTTACGTTACCCCGTGCATTTATTGTGTCCTCCTTGTAAAGTGCTTTGAGAAGACACATTTAAAAAAAGGTGCTATATAAAATAAAGTTTACTATTAGTTGTTAATTGGTAAAAATAAGCATGAAATGCAAGAGACTCCGGTGGGTGGTGTAAAAAGATGTTTGTGTGCCGCGGAAGAGTTCGGGTGTACCAAGATGGCCGTGATGGAACATCCCTTCGGTTGCTTTTACTGACGGAACACCGGCTGCACCGTTGGATTGTTTTTTTGGGCGAGCGCAAGGACGGGGGTCTGCTGCTGCTTCTGAAAGTGATCCAGTGGCTCCTGAGCTGCTCAGAACACTATCATGAGAAGGAAAAAAAATAAAAAATAAAAAAAAAAAAAAAAAAAAAAACACACACACACACACACACACACACACAATAGTGGGGATATGGATGATAGCAATAAACTACTTCAAAGCCACAACGCATGTGTGTAATATATAAATACACACACACGTTGCAGTCTCCAAGTGGTTGAAGCGGAGTTCCACCCAAAAACGGAACTTCCACTTTAAGGGAGGTGACCCCCCACATTTGGCGTGTCATTTTGTTGGGGGGGGGGCAGGGAGCCTCTTTTCTGGAGGTTCCCAGCTCCCACTTCCTCCCGGAGCACCGGAAGGTTGATCACCTCTCCCCTCTCCCTCACGGAAATCATCTGGGTCACGTCACCGGTCCCAGAAGACTGCCTGGGCCAATCACAGTGAGGCTTGTGCAAGTGAAGCCACAGCCGGGCTCCCACAGTTATTAAAAGTCAGCAGCTGCAGTAGTTGTAGCTGCTGACTTATTTTTTTTTCAGCAGAACTCCGCTGTAACATGGAGGTATTCTGCGGTGGACGGGGCGGTCACAGCCTTCAGCGATGACGCTGAGCCCCCGCGGCAAAGCTCTCCGACGCGTTGCCTTCATCAGGGGACAAGCGCGCTGAATGCAACAAGGACGGCCGCAATACCTGCAGCTGCTGTGCATTTATTCAGCAAAAACGGTGCAAGACGGCGTCCCCTCACCCCCCTGTAATTCACCTCTGAAAATCAATCCAAACACAGATTGCTTTTCAGAGGAGCAGAGAGTTTACCCACACACCCGGCCTGATGGTCCTCTGGAGACGCAGCACAGGATATACACTATGAGAGAGGCCTGCACTGTGACCGGTCTGTGGTGCCATAGCCGCCTCTGTACAGCTCCCAGCCAATCACAGGGCTCCAATATATAAACTCCAATAATGATAAGCCCGGCTGTACTCCTCTCCAGGGCCCAGCATGGCGCCTCTCTTCACCCATATGGGAGACTCAGCCTGCAGGCCGCGGCCTCCCTCCCCTTCTCTCCATATATCCCCCCCCTCTCTCTCTCCTATCACTCACCTCTTTCACCGAGAGGAACTCCAGCAGCGGGAAGACCAGGTGCCGGTCCAGAAAGTGAGCGATCCTGGTGGTGAGATCGTAGTCCGCCATGGTGGCAGCCGGCGGCGTGAAGGGAAGAGGGATTCAAAGGCGGTAAAACTTTATTACACTAACACCCTAGAAGCCAGCGTGAGGAAGAAAGAACAAAACGGGCGTGGCTAAGCGATCGCCGCTAGAGGGGGCGTGGGAGTCATTATTGAGCACTAGAGGATAAACCGTATAGACACTAAGTGTCTTCATCCGCTCCGGGAGCCATACTGGAGTCACATCACTCAGACTCAGCAAGAGTGTCAGATCTGGGTGAGCAGCTTATAAAAATCACACTGATGAGGAATCTTTATTGATACAGTGAAACCTTAGTGTGAGAGTAACTTGGTTTGAGAGTGTTTTGCAAGACAAGCTAAATTTTTTAAATTAATTTTGACTTCATATACAAGCAATGTCTTGATATAAGAGTAGCGTCACAACTGAGTATAAAAGAGGAGAGGCGTCCCTAAGTGTTGCAATATGGTTACATTTAATGTGGTTGTAAACCCTTACAAACCACTTTGACCTACAGGTAAGCCTAGATTAAGGCTTGCCTGTATGTCCAAGAAATATCTCCTAAACCATTTACGAAAATGCGCCGTAGACAGCGGCGTGCAGGCACACTATAGCCCAGGGATATGCAATTAGCGGACCTCCAGCTGTTGCAGAACTACAATTCCCATGAGGCATAGCAAGACTCTGACAGCCACAAGCATGACACCCAGAGGCAGAGGCATGATGGGACTTGTAGTTTTGCAACAGCTGGAGGTCTGCTCATTGCAGATCCCTGCAGTATAGCCGTTAGCAGCAAGCTGCTGGTAACTGCGATATGCCATTAGTGGCAGCTCCCATGCGCATGCGCTATGCGATGCATAGTAGCCCATTATGCTTTACCTTTGCAGGGAGACAAAGAAGAAGTAAGCCCATCAGGGTTTACTTCCTCTTTAAAGAGGAAGTAAGCCCATCAGGGTTTACTTCCTCTTTAATGAAAGTACAACATATTGCTACACTTAGATACATAGTAGGTGAGGTTGAAAGAAGACACAAGTCCATCAAGTCCAACCTATGTGTGTGATTATATGTCAGTATTACTAGGGGTCAAGTCCTGGGAAAAGAAGTCTAGGAACTCACCCAAGATCACCCCCCCCCCCCCCCCAAAAATAAAAAAGTGTGTGTATATAATATATATTGTGACAGGGAGGTGGGAGCAACGTCATGCAGTGATCAGTGAAAAACCTGAAAACTGAGCCTCTTTTTGACACTTGTTGTTTACAAGTTAAAATCATTTTTTTTGCTAGAAAATTACTTAGAACCCCAAACATTATATCTTATTTTTTTCTAACACCCTAGAAAATAAAATGGCGGTCGTTGCAATACTTTCTGTCACACCGTATTTGCACAGTGGTCTTACAAGCGCACTTTTTTTGGAAAAAATATACTTTTTTGAATTAAAAAATAAGACAACAGTAAACTTAGCCCATTTTTTTTTATATTGTGAAAGATAATGTTACGCCCAGTAAATTGATACCCAACATGTCACGCTTCAAAATTGCACCCACTCGTGGAATGGAGACAAACTTTTACCCTTAAAAATCTCCATAGGTGATGTTTAAAAACAGAGGAAGTCTTGGGCTAGAATTATTGCTCTTGCTCTAACGATCGCAGCGATACCTCACATGTGTGGTTTGAACACCGTTTTCATATACAGGCGACTCACATATGCGTTCGCTTCTGCGCGAGAGCTCGTCAGGATGGGGTGCTGTATGTTCTTTTTTTTTTTCTTATTTATTTTAGTTTTTATTTTGACACTGTCTTTTTAAAGAAAATATTTTGGGTCACTTTTATTCCGATTACAAGGAATGTAAACATCCCTTATAATAGAAAAAAAGCATGACAGAACCTCTTAAATGTGGGATCTGGGGTCAAAAAGACCTCACATCTCATATATACATTAAAATGAAATAAAAAAAAAATGTCACTTGAAAAAAAAAAATCTCCTTTAACCACCTTCAGACCGGACCATTTTGCTGGTAAATGACCAGAGGTCTTTTTACAATTTGGCACTGCGCTGCTTTAACTGGTAATTGCGCGGTCATGCAATGTTGTACCCAAACAAAATTTGCGTCCTTTTCTTCCCACAAATAGAGCTTTCTTTTGATGGTATTTGATTGCCTCTGCGATTTTTATTTTTTGCGATATAAACGTAAAAAGACCGCAAATTTTGAAAAAAAATGATATTTTCTACTTTTTGTTATTAGAAAAATCCAATAAACTCAATTTTAGTCATACATTTAGGCCAAAATGTATTCAGCCACATGTCTTTGGTAAAAAAAAAAGTCAATAATTGTATATTTATTGGTTTGCGCAAAAGTTGTCACATCTACAAACTAAGGTACGTTTTCTGGAATTTACGCAGCTTTTAGTTTACGACTGCCTATCTCATTTCTTGAGGTGCTAAAATGACAGGGCAGTACAAAACCCCCCCAAATGACCCCATTTTGGAAAGTAGACACCCTGAGGAAATTGATAAGAGGCATGTTGAGCCCATTGAATATTTTATTTTTTTGCCTCAAGCGATTGAATAATGACAAAAAAAAATATTTTTTTTTTTTTTACACAAAGTTGTCACTAAATGATATATTGCTCACACATGCTATGGGCATATGTGAAATGACACCCCAAAATAAATTCTGCTGCTTCTCCTGAGTATGGGGATACCACATATGTGGGACTTTTTGGGAGCCTAGCCGCGTACGGGGCCCCGAAAACCAAGCACCGCCTTCAGGCTTTCTAAGGGCGTAAATTTTTGATTTCACGCCTCACTACCTATTACAGTTTTGAAGGCCATAAAATGCCAAGATGGCACAAAACCCCCACAAATGACCCCATTTTAGAAAGTAGACACCCCAAGCTATTTGCTGAGAGGCATTTTGAGTCCATGGAATATTTTATATTTTGCCACAAGTTGCGGGAAAATTACAAACTTTAATTTTTTTTTATTTTTTTTTCACAAAGTTGTCACTAAATGATATATTGCTCACACATGCTATGGGCATATGTGAAATGACACCCCAAAATAAATTCTGCTGCTTCTCCTGAGTACGGGGATACCACATATGTGGGACTTTTTGGGAGCCTAGCCGCGTACGGGGCCCCGAAAGCCAAGAACCGCCTTCAGGTTTTCTAAGGGCGTAAATATTTGACTTCACTCCTCACTACCTATTACAGTTTTGAAGGCCATAAAATGCCAAGATGGCACAAAACCCCCACAAATGACCCCATTTTAGAAAGTAGACACCCCAAGCTATTTGCTGAGAGGCATGTTGAGTCCATGGAATATTTTATATTTTGCCACAAGTTGCGGGAAAATTACAAACTTTTTTTTATTTTTATTTTTTTTTTCACAAAGTTGTCACTAAATGATATATTGCTCACGCATGCCATGGGCATATGTGAAATGACACCCCAAAATAAATTCTCCTGAGTACGGGGATACCACATATGTGGGACTTTTTGGGAGCCTAGCCGCGTACGGGGCCCCGAAAACCAAGCACCGCCTTCAGGCTTTCTAAGGGCGTTACAGTTTTGAAGGCCATAAAATGCCAAGATGGCACAAACCCCCCCCAAATTACCCCATTTTGGAAAGTAGACACCCCTAAATTTAGGGGTACACTAGTGAGACTAGGTAATAAATGGCGGGTGCCCTGAAACTATAAAAAAAATAACTAACCAATCAGCGTCACCTGTAACAGTTATATGGTGATCACTGGTGAAAGGATTAACTAGGGGGCAATCAGGGGGCTTTATGCGGTAGTATATGGGGGTCCCTGGCGCTATAAAAAGCTGCGGCGAACCTAAATACCTACCTGCCTAACTAGCGTCACCTGTGACACTAATACAGCGATCAGAAAAACGATCGCTTATTAGGCTGGGTTCACACTGGAGCGATGCGGGAACGCCACGAATCCGCGGCGGGTTCCCGCATCGCATGCCTCCCGGCGGCAGTTCACACTGCCCTATGCGAACTGCTGGGAGTGTCAGTGAAATCTTAATGACACCCCCAGATCAGTTCGCATATCGCAGTGCGATCTGCAAACTCGGATCGCATGGTGTGAACACCCATGCGATCCGATTCTGCTGCGGACCAAAAAAAGGGTCCCGTGCGAGTTTGCGGCGGGTGCGGCGGGTGCGACACGAATTCAGCCATACTATCTGTATGGCTGAACTCGAATCGCACAGAGATCGGATGTGATTTGCACTGCAGTGCGGTGCGAATCACATCCGTTCTCATAAACCGCTGCAATGTGAACCCAGCCTTAGTGACACTGGCGACGGGGGGTGATCACGGGGTTAAACCTTTATTGGGGGGGTTAGGGGGGTACCTTAGAACTAAAGGGGGCTAACCCTAACTGCCCTAACAGTTATTACAGTCACAAATGACACCCGCCGGGTGATCAGGGGGTTAAACCTTTATTAGGTAATAAATGGCGGGTGCCCTGAAACGATAAAAAAATAACTAACCAACCAGCGTCATCTGTAACAGTTATATGGTGATCACTGGTGAAAGGGTTAACTAGGGGGCAATCAGGGGGCTTTATGCGGTAGTATATGGGGGTCCCTGGCGCTATAAAAAGCTGCGGCGAACCTAAATACCTACCTGCCTAACTAGCGTCACCTGTGACACTAATACGGCGATCAGAAAAATGATCGCTTATTAGGCTGGGTTCACACTGGAGCGATGCGGAAACGCCACGAATCCGCGGCGGGTTCCCGCATCGCATGCCTCCCGGCGGCAGTTCACACTGCCCTATGCGAACTGCTGGGAGTGTCAGTGAAATGTTACTGACACCCCCAGATCAGTTCGCATATCGCAGTGCGATCTGCAAACTCGGATCGCATGGTGTGAACACCCATGCGATCCGATTCTGCTGCGGGCCAAAAAAAGGGTCCCGTGCGAATTTGCGGCGGGTGCGGCGGGTGTGGCGGGTGCGGCGAATGGCTGAACTCGAATCGCACAGAGATCGGATGTGATTTGCACTGCAGTGCGGTGCGAATCACATTCGTTCTCATAAACCGCTGCAATGTGAACCCTGCCTTAGTGACACTGGCGACGGGGTGTGATCACGGGGTTAAACCTTTATTGGGGGGGTTAGGGGGGCACATTAGAACTAAAGGGGGCTAACCCTAACTGCCCTAACAGTTATTACAGTCACAAATGACACCAATGCAAAAAAAAAAAAAAAAAAAAAAAAAAAAAAGCAATTGGTGTCACTGTGACTGGGGGGGGGCAGGGGTAATTGGGGGGTGATCGGGGGGTAAAGGGGGGGGTGTGAGTGTGCCTGGCATGTTCTACTGTGTAGTGTAGTGCTTGTGCAACTCACCGATGCTCTCTCCTCGGTGCCGGAACGAAAACTACCGACACGGAGGAGAGAATACATCACTTCCTCTCCTGTGTTTACATTACAGGAGAGGAAGTGATGTCACCGGACAATTTCATTCGCCGGGAGCGATCGCGAGGGGGTGGCCATGAATGAATGGCCGTCCCCTCGTCCGGGATCGCTCCCGAACGAATACCGACCGCCGCAGGCACCGGGCGGGGGCCTGATCGGGCCCCCGACCCGCGGGAGGCAAGGGACGTACATGTAAGCCCTTATGCCTGCCCGTGCCATTCTGCCGACGTACATCGGCGTGCGGCGGTCGGCAAGTGGTTAAGAGCTATGGGTGGAAGTGATGTTTGACGTTGTTTCCACCCTCTCATGCTATGAAGCCGAGCGGGGGCATCGTCCTGTTACTCGACAGCCAGGCATCCACGTGAAAGGACACGATAGTCTCAGCCGATACCGGCGTATCCGGCAAGTGGTGGAGACAGCCTGAGCGTGGCAGGAGGGGGGTGAGCACCTCTCCCGCCACCGATAAAAGTGATCTTGAAGCGAATCCTTCACAGAGACCACTTTTATCTTAAAGAGAAATGCACGGTGTTCCCGAAAATACTGGGGTTATGGCAGCTAGCTTCTGCCATGATTCTGGTATTTAGTGTCAAAATACCGACGTACGGGTACGTCGTTTTGCGTGAAGTAGTTAAAGAGGAAGTAAACCCTGTAAAAAAAAAAAAGGTTTCCCCCTTCTGTGCAAAGTAAAGTCATAATGCATACCTCCCAACTGTCCCTGATTTCGAACAATGTCCCTCTGTCCCTCTTTCCTCCCCATTTGTCCCTCATTTTATTTTCTAATCTATATAGTTGTATATAAAATGTACTACTTATCAGAAAGTGTTTTAAAGTGCTAAACCTTTCATCCAATTTCTAAATTGCTGCATTTCAAAATGTCCAAAACCAATATAAAGGAATAGTAGTGGGAAAAAAACACTTTTGGGTTTAACCAATCATTTTTTGTATGATTCTCCTTTAAGTAGGGTGTGGCGGGGGGTTGCCCTATGCCTACATACTTTTGCTAATAGGTGTCCCTCATTCCAGTCTCAGAAAGTTGGGAGGTATGCATAAAGTGCTAGTATGCATCACATACTAGCACATTATGTGACACTTACCTTCAAATGAAGCCTTAGTCCTCCCCCATTCTAGGAATGAGCTCGGTGTTCAAATCGAACGCATGTTTGACTTAAACACCGGCTGTTCGCCCATTTGGCGAAGGCAGAACTCTGTGGGCCGTTCGCGTCATATTCGTGTGGCGCTCACGGCCCACAATGCACTGCATGGACGCGTTGAGCCGCGTTGAGCCACATCATGCCGAAGACTTGGTAGACTGGATGACCAAGCCCTCCTCATCCTCCTCATCCTCTCTCACCCAGGCTCAGGGTACTAGCAAAGCAGCTGCCAACGTGTCCTCTTCCCTCGTCTCAATGTCATCAGTCACTCCTTCCCTAGACCCACCATGTCCTCCTGAGGAGTCCCCCGAACTGTTTGAGCACAGTGTTGGGTACATGCTCCAGGAGGATTCCCAGCGTTTTGAAGGCTCTGATGATGATACTCAGCTAGAGGAAGGCAGTTGCGTGAGCGCAGAGAGAGGGGATGCTCAAGAAGGACAGCAATCTGGCAGTCATGTTCCACCATCTGCAGCATACTTCCAGGTTTGCTCCAGTGATGAAGAGGGAGGGGATGATGAGGTCACTGACTCCACGTGGGTGCCTGATAGGAGAGAGGAGGAGGCACATCTCCAATGAGGCAGGATGCCCTCCGGGGGCCAGCTTAGGGGCAGCACACCGACTGAATCACACCGCAGAGCTCCGCCTGTGCAGGGCGCTGCCTCTGCGCGTTATTCGAAAAGTTCTTTGTTGTGGGCCTTTTTTGAGACGAGTGCATCAGATTGCACCGCTGCTATTTGCAACATATGTCTCAAGCATATCTCGCGTGGCCAAAACATCAGCCGCTTGGGCACCACATGCTTGACCAGACATATGTTGACCTGCCATGCAGCTCATTGGCAAGCGTACCTTAAAGACCCACACCAAAGAACAAAGCGGACCTCTCCTTGCTCCTCATCAACTGGGATCTCCAACCGCACTAGACCTTCAGTCCTCTCTGAACCCTGTACTGAGAGGAATGAAGGTGTACAATTAGGTGTGTCACAGCCAAGTACTTGTGGGCACTCTGCTAGCAGTACAACGACGTCCGATTGTAGCAGGCAAATTTCCCTGCCCCAGCTGCTGGACCGTCGAAAGAAGTTCACTCCCTGTCACGTACCTTTAAGCAGAGCCCGGAGTGCAGGGAGTGGCCTCTCGTAGACCTCTGACTCGAGAGACCCTGGTAGTGGTGACAGGGGCTCAGGAGCACAGAGGGGCACAAGTGCCTGACTGGATAGCAGGTGGTAGTGGCAGAAGACTGTTGAAGGAGGAGGTGTATTGTAGTCCAGTGTCTGAATGCAGGCAAAGGTGAGATAAGTTCCAGCAGACAGCAGAAGGGTTCCGGTAGTCCAGCAACGGCATACAAGTGATTACAGGAGGTGACAAACAACGGAGGGGTATTGTAGTCCAACAACGGATGCAGGTGTAATGGATAAGCGGAAGCGGAAGAGTCCAGTAGTCTGCGGCCAGAGGTAGAAGGCTACAAACGCAGAAGGAGTACAGCCAGATATTGCGGAGGACTGGGAGGTGTCCTGTAGTACAACAGCAAGCAACTTACAGTTGACGGATGGTGTAACAGTCCAGGTCAGGCACAGGCGGGCAGATCAGGTACAGAAACGGAATCCAGAAGAGTAGTCGGGTACAAACCAAAGTCGGGGGGCAGGCAGCAAACAGCAGAGTCGGGAACAAGCCGGGTTCGATACGGATCAGGGTACAGGTACAGATACAGGTACAGGTTCAGGTTCAGATTCAAATACGGATCACCAGGACGCACAGGAACGCTGTTGATCAGGCAGCAAGGCAGTGAGGCATGGATCCAGTTTAAATAGCGCTATTGGCGCCAATTTGCGTCAAACGGCCGCGCGCGCACCCGCGTGCGCGCTCCCGCGCGCACGCGCACGTGCACGCGCGCACCGCCGATCGCGGTAACGCTCCTGGAACTGGGCAAGAGATCTTCTGCGACTTTCGCCGCTCGGACGTCCGTGAGGAGGATCTTCCTGACATTGCCCCCCCCCAATGGGCAGCCTCCGGATGCCCAACTGGGACATCTTACCTGGGTGAGATCTTTTAAATGCCAGAACCAACCTCTTGGCGTGGATGCCAGTCTCTGGTTCCCAGGAGTTCTCTTCTGGACCATACCCCTTCCACTTCACCAGATACTGTACCTGGTTGCGTCTCTTTCTGCAATCCAAAATTGCTTCTACTTCAAACTCCTCTTCACCATTAATAAGCACAGGTTCAGGAGGGCCCACGTTCCGATCGGTGAAGGGATCCTGGATTGAAGGTCTTAAGAGGGACACATGAAACACCGGGTGAATACGCATCGATTCTGGTAATTTCAGCTCATAAGCCACATTGTTAATTTTCCTGGAAATTGGGAAAGGACCCACAAATTTTGGGCCCAGTTTTCTAGATGGGCATGTTAATTTTAGATTCAGAGTAGATAACCAAACCAAATCTCCGGGTTTTAGGTCGAGCTCCCCTCTCCTCTTTCTGTCAAAAACTGCTTTGTTGCGTTCTTGAGTTCTTGCCATCGTTTCTTGAAGCAATTTGTTATTGGTGCAGAAAAAGTCCAAAGTTTCTTGAACTGCTGGAACCGTGCATTCTGGGATATTGGCTGATAGGAACTGAGGGTGAAAACCATAGTTCGCAAAGAAGGGAGATTGATTAGTTGCAGAATGAACAGAGTTATTGTAGGAAAACTCGGCAAGTGGTAAAAGGGATACCCAATCGTTTTGCGAAAAAGAAGAATAACACCGCAAATATTGCTCAAGGGTCTGGTTCGTTCGTTCGGTCTGGCCGTTGGTCTGGGGATGATAGGCAGACGAGAATGAAAGACCAATTTTCAAGGACTTACATAAAGCTCTCCAAAATTTTGATGTAAATTGTACCCCTCGGTCGGAAACAATGTTCGCAGGTATACCGTGGAGTCTTACAATCTCCTTAATGAAGATCCTTGCGGTCTCAGGGGCAGAGGGTGTACCCTTCATGGGCAGAAAGTGAGCCATTTTGGACAATCTGTCGACCACCACAAGGATAGTGGTGAAGCCTTCTGATGGTGGTAATTCTACAATAAAGTCTATGGAAATCATTTTCCAAGGCCTTTCCGGGATGGGGAGTGGTTTCAGCAATCCCCAGGCTTTGGTCTTGCTACTCTTGTTCTGGGTACAGGTAATGCAAGATTCAACATAAAGTTTACAGTCTCTTAGCAGCTGAGGCCATCAGAAGGTGCGTTGGAGAAGTTCGGCGGTCTTGTGTACCCCAAAATGACCGGCCAATTTGTGGTCGTGGCAAGACTTGAGAACAGCAACCCGTAGTTGTTGGGGCACGTAGATCTTGTTTTCATGCCATAACAAGTTATTGCTAGAGAGTAAAGTGGTGTTTGAGGGATGTGGAGCTGAAGATGAAGCCTGCTTAAGTTGGGATAGAAGATCTTCCTGGAGCATAAGGAAATTTCCGGGCGCAAGGATGGTGTCTGTGGGTTGAGGAACTTCGGGTTCGCTGAACATCCGGGATAGCGCGTCGGGTTTGGTGTTCTTTGATCCGGGCCTATAGGTTATGTGGAAGGAAAATCTTGTAAAGAACAGTGCCCATCTGGCCTGACGCGGCTTCAGCCTCTTAGCAGTCTTTAAATACTCTAAGTTCTTGTGGTCGGTGTATACCAGAATGGGATGGGCTGCTCCCTCCAGGAGATAGCGCCATTCCTCAAGTGCGGCTTTGATAGCGAGTAACTCCCTGTCCCCGACATCATAATTCTTTTCCGCTTCAGACAATTTACGTGAGAAAAACGCCACTGGGTGCAATAAAGCCTTTGGGCCCTGTCTCTGAGAAAGGACTGCTCCCACTGCAACTTCGGATGCATCCACCTCAAGGATGTAGGGTAGCGCAGAATTAGGATGCTTCAGGACAGATGCTGACACAAACTGTTCTTTAAGGGAAGAAAATGCGGCCTGTGCCTCCGGAGTCCACTGGAACTTGATACCTTGTCTCGTTAATCTGGTGATTGGAGCGATGATTGTAGAAAATCCCTTGATGAATTTTCGATAAAAATTTGCAAACCCCACAAAGCGTTGAATTCCTCTTTTATCAGTAGGGGCTGGCCAGTCCAGGATGGCCGAAACTTTTTGCGGATCCATCTTGATTCCATCCACCGAAATAATCAGCCCCAAAAACTGAATGCTGCGACGTTCAAACTCGCACTTCTCAGGTTTTGCGTACAAGCCGTGTTGGCGAAGCCGAGTGAGAACCTTCTTAACGTGCTCCCTGTGAGCTGGTAGAGAGGGGGAGAAAATTAAGATGTCGTCCAGATATACTAAAACAAACAGGTCGAGAAAATCTCTAAAGATATCATTCACAAAATGCTGGAAAGTCGCAGGAGCGTTACATAGCCCAAAGGGCATTACGAGATATTCAAAATGTCCGAAGCGGGTGCGGAAGGCAGTCTTCCATTCGTCCCCGCTTCGGATACGGACCAAATTATAGGCTCCGCGAAGATTCAATTTTGTGAAGATACTAGCTGATCCAAGGCGCTGGAATAATTCGGGTACCAAAGGCAGTGGGTACCGGTTCTTGACTGTAACTTTATTTAAGTCCCGGTAGTCAACACAAGGGCGGAGAGAATGGTCCTTCTTTTCTACAAAAAAGATTCCTGCCCCAGCTGGGGACGTAGAAGGACGTATGAACCCCTTTTTCAGATTGTCATCAATGTAAGTCCTGAGAGTCTCCAATTCCACTTCTGTTAAGGGAAATATTCTCCCGAAAGGGATTTCGGCTCCGGGAAGGATCTCAATTGGGCAATCGTAGGGTCTATGAGGGGGAAGTGTTTCTGCCCCTTTCTTGCTGAACACGTCCAGGAAGTCATGGTAGGTCTCAGGAACGTGCTGGCGAGTCTCAACATCGGTCTCCATACACATTAAATGGGGTGAAACCTTAGTTGATTCTTGAAAGCAGTGTTGACGACAATAGGGGGAGAAAAAGAAAATGTTTCCGGTGGACCAGTCTATTTGCGGGTTGTGTGCCCGAAGCCAGGGCATACCCAGTATGATAGGGAAAAGGGGAGATTCAATAATGTCCAGGCAGAGTTGTTCCTGATGGTTACCGGAAATAGTAGCAGTCAAAGGACATGTCTCTTGTGTCACTGGTCCTGATTTGATAGCTGACCCATCAGCAAGGTGTACAGACAACCCTTTCGCCCTGGGCCGTAAGGGCACTTGGAACTTTTGGGCAAACGATAAGTCCATAAATCCACTGCACGCTCCAGAATCAACTATTGCGGGAACTTGAATGTTCCCTCCGGGTAGCTGAAGAGAGACGGGAACAGCCAGGTGAGTAGCATTACTAGGCACAGCAGGTAAAACAGGAGAAGATACAGAAGAATGCTTACGGAATTTGGCAGGACAGGATCTCACATAATGTCCGGGTTCTCCACAGTAAAGACACAGATTGTTGAGCTGCCGGCGTTGTCGTTCCTCGGTGGTGAGCGTTGGTCTAAGTAAGCCCAGTTGCATGGGTTCAGGCGTGTCAGCAGCAGGATGTGCTGGGGGATTAGGTACACGGGGTAACATCCAGACTGGTCGGGACGGCCCGGCAGTGCGTTCTGTTCTCCGTTCTCTCAAGCGTCTGTCTATCTGGATGGAGAGGTTGATAAGGGCTTCAAGAGTTGCTGGAACACCCACCCGGGCCAATTCATCCTTTAGAGGTTCAGAGAGTCCCATGCGAAACTGGTATCGCAGAGCGGCATCGTTCCAGGTAGTATCGGAACTCCAGCGCCGAAATTCAGACGCATAGTCCTCTGCCGCTCTGCGGCCTTGCTGAAGAGAATATAAAGCTGCTTCCGCTGTGGCCGCCTGTTGAGTATCCTCATAGAGCAAACCCATGGCTTGAAAAAATGTATTCAGATTATTAAGGCAGGCTTCCTTTTGCTCCAAAAGGCGGTGGGCCCAAGCCTGGGGCTCACCCAGTAGAAGGGAGATAACAAAACCCACCTTAGTGGATTCTAGAGAGAAAGTTCTGGGTTGAAGTGCAAAAAACAATTCACAGGCATTGCGAAAAGCTCTATACTTGCTGCGATTTCCCGAAAACCTCTCCGGAGTTGGGACCTTGGGTTCAGGGGGTAACATAACCACTGATGGCGCATAAGAAGTTCCCGACACGGTAGGGCCTGTGGTAGATAAGACCTGGACACGCTCTTCCAATTGAGAATAGCCTTCTTGTAGAGATTTAACAGCCTGGGTAAGTCCAGCAAGATGACGGCATAAATCATCCATGGCCGAATCTCCCTGCGTGGGCTCAGACATGGCTGCCTGATACTGTCACGTACCTTTAAGCAGAGCCCGGAGTGCAGGGAGTGGCCTCTCGTAGACCTCTGACTCGAGAGACCCTGGTAGTGGTGACAGGGGCTCAGGAGCACAGAGGGGCACAAGTGCCTGACTGGATAGCAGGTGGTAGTGGCAGAAGACTGTTGAAGGAGGAGGTGTATTGTAGTCCAGTGTCTGAATGCAGGCAAAGGTGAGATAAGTTCCAGCAGACAGCAGAAGGGTTCCGGTAGTCCAGCAACGGCATACAAGTGATTACAGGAGGTGACAAACAACGGAGGGGTATTGTAGTCCAACAATGGATGCAGGTGTAATGGATAAGCGGAAGCGGAAGAGTCCAGTAGTCTGCGGCCAGAGGTAGAAGGCTACAAACGCAGAAGGAGTACAGCCAGATATTGCGGAGGACTGGGAGGTGTCCTGTAGTACAACAGCAAGCAACTTACAGTTGACGGGTGGTGTAACAGTCCAGGTCAGGCACAGGCGGGCAGATCAGGTACAGAAACGGAATCCAGAAGAGTAGTCGGGTACAAGCCAAAGTCGGGGGGCAGGCAGCAAACAGCAGAGTCGGGAACAAGCCGGGTTCGATACGGATCAGGGTACAGGTACAGATACAGGTACAGGTTCAGGTTCAGATTCAAATACGGATCACCAGGACGCACAGGAACGCTGTTGATCAGGCAGCAAGGCAGTGAGGCATGGATCCAGTTTAAATAGCGCTATTGGCGCCAATTTGCGTCAAACGGCCGCGCGCGCACCCGCGTGCGCGCTCCCGCGCGCACGCGCACGTGCACGCGCGCACCGCCGATCGCAGTAACGCTCCTGGAACTGGGCAAGAGATCTTCTGCGACTTTCGCCGCTCGGACGTCCGTGAGGAGGATCTTCCTGACACTCCCAGACATCCACATGCCCAGCGGTGGAATGCTAGCTTGGCTAAATTGCTAGCACTTCAACTGCTGCCTTTTCAGTTGGTAGACTCGGCCCCCTTCCGTGAGTTTGTGCAGTGTGCGGTTCCTCAGTTACAGGTTCCCAAACGCCACTTTTTCTCATGGAAGGCGATTCCGGCTCTCTACCGGCATGTGGAAGGCAATGTCCATGCCTCGCTGGACAGGGTGGTCAGCGGTAAGGTGCATATTACCGCTGACTCATGGTCCAGCAGGCATGGACAGGGACGTTACCTATATTTCACGGCCCATTGGGTCACTCTTCTGGCAGCTGGGAAGGATGTAGGACAAGGTGCAGTAGTGTTGGAAGTTGTTCCACCACCACGCCTCCAAAATGCTACTACTAGTTGTGACACACCTCTCTCCTCCACCCCCTCCTCTTATTCTTCCTCCATGGCTTCTTCCAGTGCTTTGTCCTTGGAACCAGCGGTGCTCCGTAGGCATTCAAAGGGCTACGCAAGTACGCAGGCAAAAAGATGCCATGCCATGCTTGCGCTGGTTTGTTTGGGGGACAGGAGCCACATTGGGGCAGATATTTTGTCAGCTATGCAGGGGCAGGTCGAGAGGTAGTTGATGCCATGCCAGCTTAAGCCAGGAATGGTGGTTTGTTACAATGGCACCCGCCTCCTCTCCGCCCTCCGACAGGGACAACTGACCCATGGGCCCTGTGTGGCTCACATCCTTAACCTGGTGGTGCAGCGGTTCTTGGGCAGGTACCCGGGCTTACAGGATGTCCTGAGGCAGGCCAGGGAAGTCTGTGTGCATTTCCACCGATCATATAATGCCAGTGCTCGGCTGGCTGAGCTCCAAAAGAGGTTGAACCTGCCCAAGAACCGCCTTATATGTGACATGCCCACCAGGTGGAACTCAACGTTGGCTATGCTGCAGCGGCCGCACACACAGCAGAGGGCCATCAATGAGTACCTGTGAGACTACGGCACCAGGACAGGGTCAGGGGAACTCCTTTTTTTTTCCCCACGCCAGTGGGGCATGATCAGGGATGCATGCACTGTCCTGTCACCATATGAGGAGGCCACGATGATGGGGAGCAGTGACAGTGCATGCATCAGTGACACTGTACCTCTTGTCCACCTGTTGGAGCATACGCTGCGTGGAATAATGGACGGGGCACTTGAGGCAGAACAGAGGCAGGAAGAGGAGGACTTCTTTGCCTCTCAAGGCCCCCTTTATCCAGACAGTGTTCCTGCTGTCCCACCCATCACACAGGAAGAGGAGGAGGAGGAGGAGAATGTGTCAGCATGGAGGTGGAGCCTGGCACTCAGCACCAGCAGTCTTTTAGGGATGATTTACATTCCCAAGAAACCCGTGGACTTGCACGTGGCTGGGAGGAGGTGGCTGTAGATCATGTTGTCCTTAGTGACCCAGAGGACTCCGGACCGAATGCCTCAGCTAACCTACGCTGCATGGCCTCCCTGATCCTACAAAGTCTGCGGAAGGATCCTCGTATTCTTTGGATCAAGGAGAGGGACCATTACTGGCTGTCCACTCTCCTTAATCCACGGTACAAGGGTAAGGTTGCAGACCTTATCTTGCCTTAGCAGAGGATGAGCCATCTCCGGGAGGCCTTGCAGAAAGGTCTGTGCAACTCGATCCCAGAGACTGGCAGGTTACAAACTCCTGGACAACGTGTTGCTGAGGCTTCGGTCAGTCACAGAAGGAGCAGTGGAGAAGGTGGCCGTCTGACTGATGCGTTCAGACAATTTTTTAGTCCGCAGCCCCAAGGTATGAGCGGTTCCAGCAACCATCGCTAGTGTCTGATTTACATGGTGCAGGAATACCTAGGGGCAAGCTCAGACTTGGACACCTTTCCCACCGAAAATCCTCTGGCTAACTTTGTCTTGAGGATGGATCACTGGCCAGAGCTTGCACAGTATGCAATTGAGCTACTGGCCTGTCCTGCATCCACCGTTCTTTCGGAACGCACCTTCAGTGCTGCTGGAGGCTTTGTACCCGATCACAGGGTGCGCCTGTAAATCGACTCAGTTGATCGACTAACCTTCATAAAGATGAATCAGTCTTGGATCACTACCAGCTACCAAGCACCTGAAGCTGATGTAACCGAATAATTTTTTTTGAAATGTCACATCCCTTCAAGACTTCCTATGCTTATGCTGAGTGACTGTCCTGTTATGTTGACTGACTATCCTCTTCCTCCTCAATGATCCTACTGATAGCTTGGAAGAACATTTTTGGTTCTGGGTGACGCCACCAGTGGCTAAGGCCCAATTTTTCAGCCCCTGTTTTACAGGGGCATGTAATTACAATTTCTAATGCAATGCTTTGCATCAGGGCTCATTCCTGCTCTCCGACTAGAGTATCTGGGAGAGGTTGCAGTGTCATGGCACCAGCACCAGTGCCTAAGGCCCAATTTTTCAGCCCCTATTTAACAGGGGCATGTAATTACAATTTTTGATATTATATTTGACAGCAGGGCCCATTCCTGCACCCACCGAGAGTGACTGTGAGGACTTATAGTGTTATGGCACCAGCACCACCACCACAACTACCAAAGGCCCAATTTTTCTACCACTGTTAAACAATGGCATGTAATTACAATTCTTGATATAATCGTTCACAGCAGGGCGCTCCAGCGCCCACCAATAGTCACTTTGAGGGCTTACAGTGTTGTGGCAACACCAACACCTTAGGCCCACATTTCTGCAGAGCATATAGGGCAGGCCCCTACTTTAAAACATCCAACATACAAACGTCTCCTACTTGCAAACAGAAGGAGACAACAGGAAGTGAGTCGAAAAAAGACGGACAGACCAAAAAATTATACAGGGGTGATAACCCTTCCCTATGTTTTCCAAAAAGCTTAAAAATTTATTTTTTGACTGGAGCTACACTTTAAAAATGTACCAATTCAAAATTACAAACAGATTCTACTTAACATAACAAACCTACACAGTCCCTGTCTTGTTTGCACCACCTGTATACCGCTGTTCTGAGTATATAGGGCCTGGGATCCCACGCCTTTCCTTTTTTTAAATTTGGGTACGGAGTTCCCAAAGGGGCTGGTAATGGGCAGGGGGGCTACCCATGCCATTTTTCTCAATGATTTTCATCCGTATTGCCGGAACCAGACATTACATTAAAACCGCAAGCAGTTTTAAATTACTTTTTTCCGTTAAATGTCATTTTGTGCAGGGACTGTTCTAAACACGGGAAACATGTGCCACTTCACAGGCATACTATAGACACCCCCCAGGCATGATATTTAAAGGAATATTTCACATTTTTTTACTTTAATCGTCACAAAAATCAATGCTCCTGAAAAAACATCCGTTTAAAAAAACAAATTTGGCATTGATCCATGTCCCCTGGGGCAGGAGCCGGGTCCCCAAACCCTTTTTAGGCCAATATCTTGCATATTAGCCATTAAAATTAGCATTTCGAACGTTCGAGTCCCATAGACTTCAATGGGGTTCTAAAGTTTGTACACATTTTTGGTCCATTCGAAAGTTCTAGTGCGAACCCATGTTCCCATGTTAAAAAATATCCTGCGTTTCTGCAAAAAGCACGAAAAAGCACATTGGTGTAAATGGGGCCTTACTGTATCCAAAATGTAAAAACATTTTTTAAAGCCTGCCATCCAACATTTGTCCATGGAAAATCCGACAACAATTGTCTGATGAAGTGTATAAACGGTCGGATTTTCTGCCAACAGCCTGTCATCGAACGTTTCCTGTTGGAAAATCCAAACGGCTTAACCCTATCCAAAAAAATAAAATAAAACTTTTATAGTTCTATTTGCTTATAGTTATATTTTAAAGAGGTTGTAAACCTCCCTGAGACATATGTACATTTAGGTAAGCCTACAAAAAGGCTGATGTCGAAGTTCTAATTGAACGTAAAGCATATGGGGGGAGGAGCTACGCATGACGTCACCCGCTGCTTCCCTACGTAACTAACACGATTGTCGGCTTTACATGCTGTGTTTTTATCATCTTTATGTGAGTAGTTTGTGTTTGAACACAAAAATTAAATCTTATACTCAAGCGGTGAGCACTTAGATCTTTTCTTTCTACCCATGACCTGGTGTCCTTGCTGAGATCTAAGGAGACGTGAGAGAAGTTTATGGTCCGTGTTAACCCTTTTGATACCCGCTTGCATGACCACCTGTTTGCACAGGGGTCCATGCCATAAGGTGAGAGTGATTAGTTAGACTGGAGGTGGAGGGATTGTCACGCTACTGTGGAAAAAAAAATGACTTGCATCAGTGCTATAGTTTGAATTTAAAAATGTATTTGTGTGAACTGTGAAGTTAAGTCATGGATTGTAAAAACAAACTAGTGTCGGGTGATTGTATCTAGTGTATACCACATTTACCACTGACTAATGCAGAGTTGCAATGCAAGGAGATCAGCTAAAAGTAGTTGAATCTGTATGTGCGTTATAATTAATCGAAATTAGTCGATTAATCGATTAAAAAAAATTGATTAATGGAAGACGAAAATTTTAATTAGTAACAGCCCTAATTTCTAAATTTTTTATCAATTTTAGTTATTTCTCTTACTTCACTTGTACTGCCAAGCTTACTTACCGTAAGGGTTAAGGCATTGTTGGAAAACAATGGTGGCCACACAAAATATTGACACTTTGGGCCCAATTTGGACATTTTCACTTAGGGGTGTACTCACTTTTGTTGCCAGCGGTTTAGACATGTTTGGCTGTGTGTTGAGTTATTTTGAGGGGACAGAAAATGTACACTGTTATACAAGCTGTACACTCACTACTTTACATTGTAGTAAAGTGTCATTTCTTCAGTGTTGTCACATGAAAAAATATAATAAAATATTTACAAAAATGTGAGAGGTGTACTCACTTTTGTGACATATTGTATATGTATTTATGTATCCATTACGTTCATGCCTTGTGTGCATGTGTAGGTATATATATATATATATATATATATATATATATATATATATATATATATATATATATATATATATATATATATATATATATATATATATATATATAATGTGAAATAACTTTTTTTACTTGTTTCATACTATTGTCACAAATAAATAATGTTTACTTACCACTCTACCTCCACAATTCAATTGCTTCATTCAAAGTCCCACATTCCTTTCTTGTTTACCTGAATCAGGGATGGAGGTACAGTCATTGTGCCTCATTTAAAGTCCCAAAACTCCCCCTTTTCATTTGTAAATCTCTCCTAAACGGCGCAGGTTTAGGAGATATTTATAGTACCTATAGGTAAGGCTTTTTCTAGGCTTATCTATAGATACAAATGTCTCAGGGAGGTTTAAAACCTCTTTAAAATATAACTATAGGAAAATAGAACTATAAACTTTTTATTTTTTTTATTTTGGTTAGTTAAGCCGTGTGGATTTTCCAATGGGAAACGTTCGATGACAGGCTGTTGGCAGAAAATCCGACCGTTTGTACACTCCATCGGACAATTGTTGTCAGATTTTCCATGGACAAATGTTGGATGGCAGGCTTTAAAATCTTCCGCGGATGTGTGTTGTTGGATTTTCCGAACGTGCTCAGAAGCAAGGATAAGCCAGAAGCGGTCGGTCTTGTAAATTAGCGTTCATAATGGAGAATTAACATTCGTGACGTGGCAAATGATGAAATCTCAAAATGCAGCACAAAATTCTCTTCTTCTGTAATGGGATAATAATAACTGCCTACTCCCAAACTGTAATTTGAAGTAAAACACATAGCCTAATATTATTCTACACAATTTTTTTATTGTGCATTAAAAAAAGAAAACAATAAAATTAGACATACTATCTGCCAATAGAACTTAACCAAAAAGTGCATTCGATACATCCAAAAATATAGAAAATATACCAAATCCAATCATTATTCAAGCAAAAAATAAAATAAAAGCCTCATGCAGGTGTCCTGTTTGTTAATATAGGGGCTCAACAATGCCAAGAGTTGGTGAAAGCAGGGGTCCGTCATCCGGAGATAATTCTGGAAATCATCCAGATTATTTTCCTGGAGCTCCCGCAGCAAAGGCATATGACATAATTGATCACGATTAAAGCAACCAATTTTTGGTCCAAGAACTCCTCCTCCTCCTGTTCCTGGACTGGAATTGGGTCAGCAATAACTCCAAGGTCAATAATAAATAACACATTTATCTCCTCCAATTCCGCAACATGTCTGGTTGACGAACGGCCGTTCAGAAACGAACTGAAAAGTGCGAAATGAAAAGCGCGAACTGAAAAGCACGAATCAACACTCCCCAAACTTCTACTAACACTAAATTAGCAGAAGCAGCACAAAGGGTGGTGCCTGACAATTGAGCTTCCTTTTTTTTGGCTCGTAGTACATCTAGTACGTCAGTACATTCATGTTTGTTGGCCGACAATTGTGTGCCGTTTGCATGTAAGACAAAATCCAGGCATGCGCCTTCGGACGAAGTCCGAGGTTTTCTCTGCAGAAAATCCAATTGTGTGTACGAGGCTTAAGGCTCCATTCACACCAATGTGTTTTTTCATGCTTTTTGCAGAAATGCTGGACATTTTTTTTAACATGGGTTCCTATGGAACACATGCATATCAATGCATTTTTGTGCCTCTTTGCTTTTACAAAGGGTTAGGGACCTTTTTAAATGCAAAACAGTGTTTGTTTGTTTTTTTGCTTTTTTGGTTCAATAAACTTCAACAGAGAAGCTGCAGAAATGCATGTAGTGCATTTTTACAGCGATTTTTCCACATTTCGCGCTTTTAAATCTGCCAACAAAAATTTTCCACCAAAAGCATAAAAAAAGCAAATCGTGGTAAAAAAAAAAAAAAAAAGCGGAAAGCACAGCAAAAAGCACTGCGGAAACGCTCAAAAACAACAGGCATAGATGTGGATCAAGCTTAAAGAGGAAGTAAACCCTGATGAGTTTACTTCCTCTTTCATTCCCTGCAAAGGCAAAGCATAATGGACTACTATGCATCACATAGTAGCCCATTATGTGTCACTTACCTGACACAGGAGCCAGCGAAGTCGCCCCTGTCCCCTGTAGTCCGCCGCATCCATCTTGCTGGTGGCGTCTCGCAGCTCCGCCGCTGTCATTCGGCGGAGCCGCGATGACGTCACTCCCGCGCATGCGCACGGGAGCCGACACGCTATTGTAGGAAATGCCGCACTCAGTGCGCCTGCGCGTCGCTGTCTACGGCGCATGCCTGTCTTCAGGCAAATATCTCCTAAACCGTATAGGTTTAGGAGATATTTCTTGGACCTACAGGTAAGCCTTAATCTAGGCTTACCTGTAGGTCAAAGTGGTTTGTAAGGGTTTACAACCACTTTAAAGGAGGGTTAGAACCCCTGTCAGATTTTATATTTCCCTCTGTGTCACATTTCAGAGATTTCTCTTCATTTCCTGTCCCATAGCTAAACAGAAACAGACAAGAAATTCGTTCAAATTAATGGAATCTCTTGGGGGCCTCCAGGCGACCGGAACTAGTGTACCTAGTGTAAGTATACCCCTCTGTTACTTTTCTGGGGACACTTTCACTTTCAACGATAATGGAAAACAGGACATATAAAAAGGGTTATTCTCCCTAACGGGGGGCACAGAGGGCAATAAAAACTGACAGGGGTTCTAATCCCTCTCCACTCTAGAGGCAGGGCCAATCCTGGGCGGGTGCGTGGGGTGCACTGCACCCAGGCGCCGCAGAGGTGGGGGCCCCGAAGTGCCAGAGTGCTCCTCTCCCTCCCCCTCTCCTCGGCCTTGTCTGTGTCACACACACAGTTGCATCGCTACGGGAGAGCATGTTTATTCCTTGACCCCCGCATGTGCCTCCCTCCACTGTGAGGGGTCACATGTGGCAGCACGCAGCGGCTGGGAGCTTTCTCTGTCGCCTGTGTCCTCTCCCACACATGCTCCTGCAGCCCAGCGCGCATAGTACAGGAAAGCATAGAGAAAACTGAGCAGAGGGAGACTCCGCCCCATCGCCCCGCCCACCTAGGCACAGATAAGCGATAGATGAGTTCCTTCAGAGGCTGTGCCTGCCCCGGCCCCAGATCCAGGGTCCTGCTGCCATCCATCCGGCCTCCAATCAGGTTGATCGTGGCGGACCCGACAGTTGGAGAGGACTCGGGAGGCAGAAAATCAGGCCACCAGCTGACTGCCAGGAGGAGAGGTGAGCGAGCCATTAAACAGAGATGAGCAAAGTCCTTAGCGGGGTGACTGGGGTAGACATTTGTGAAGAGGGGGTATTTGTGAAGTGGGGGGGGGGTAATTTGTGAAGTGTGGTGCTATTTGTGGAGGGCAGGGGGTAATGTTGGGGGTTAATGGTGTGTGAGCTGAGACCAATAATGGGGGGCTAATAGTGCGTCCACTGAGACCAGTGTTGGGGGTTAATTGTATGTCTACTGAGACCAGTGTTGGGGGTTAATAGTGCGTTCGCTGAGACCAGTGCTGGGGGTTAATGTGCGTCTGCTAAGACCAGTGCCGCGGGTTAAAAGTGCGTCCGCTGAGACCAGTGTTGGGGGTTAATAGTGCATCCGCTGAGACCAGTGTTGGGGGTTAATAGTGCGTCTGCTGACACCAATGCTGGGGTTAATAGTGCTTCTGGTGAGACCATTGTTGAAGGTTAATAGTGCGTCTGGTGAGACCATTGTTGAAGGTTAATAGTGTGTCTGCTCAGACCAGTGTTGGGGCTTAATAGTGTGTCTGCTGAGACCAGTGCCGCGGGTTATTAGTGCGTCTGCTGAGACCAGTGCCGCGGGTTATTAGTGCGTCTGCTGAGACCAGTGCCGCGGGTTATTAGTGTGTCTGCTGAGACCAGTGCCGCGGGTTATTAGTGCGTCTGCTGAGACCAGTGCCGCGGGTTATTAGTGCGTCTGCTGAGACCAGTGCCGCGGGTTATTAGTGCGTCTGCTGAGACCAGTGTTGGGGGTTAAAATTAATTTAGATACCGCCGCTCAAAAAAACTACCACTTTTGCTCTTGTGCTCCCTCACCTGAATGAAGGAAATATATATGAACTGTGTTTGGGGATTGTGCCCCCTCTTATTTTTCGTGCTACCCAGAATTTCTATAGTGCATATGATATAATTATATACCAAAGAATTATTCATTTCTATCCATCATTACAGTGATTCACAATATATATTACTATTGGGATACTCCCACCGGAGACCATTCAAAGTGTTGAACAAACTCCAAAATAAAATTGAATCAAAAAAATCTTATAAAAATTATAATCAAAAAATAAAATAAAAAATATGCCACAATAAAATACCACAATAGTCCTCAAATGCAATGGTCCTTATTCTTGTATCCGAGCCTCCCCCACTGGTGTGTGAATACAGTTCAATCTCCAAATTACAAATGTTGAATCAAAGACCAAATCCTTCTGAGCAAATCCAGCATAAACTATTCGTGCCCCCACCACCTTATGAAATGGCCACACACCAGACTTAGACGTCACAATACGCCTTTGGTTCATTCAATGGATAACCACTCCTTAACCGGTTCCCGACCAGCGCACGCCGATGTACGTCGGCAGAATGGCACGGGCAGGCATAATGGCGAACAGGTACGTCCAGTCTTTAATGCTGCCTTGCCATTGCGAGCGCGCCGCAGGCAGCGTGCTCGGGTACTGGTCGGGACCCCCCGTGAGTCCGGTCGCGGGTCCCGCGGACTCGATCGCCACGGGCATACCCGCGATCGGCTCACGGGGCAGCTGAACGAGGAAATTTCCCCAGCATTTCCCCATTCTGCCTAGCAACTAGTGACGCTGATCTCGAATCCATGTGATTGGAGCAGAGATCAGTGTTCACTAAATTAAAGCCCAGCCCCCCCCAATTAGTAACACACCCCTAGGAACACTTAACCCCTACACTGCCACCCACTGGTTATCCTCTTCACTGCCAGTGTCATTTACACAGGAATCACTGCATTTATATAGCAGTGATTGCTGTATAAATGACAATGGTCCCAAAAATGTGTCAAAAATGTCCGATGTGTCCGCCATAATGTCACAGTCACAATAAAAATCGCTGATCGCCGCCATTACTAGTAAAAAAAAAATTAATAAAAATGCCATAAAACTATCCCCTATTTTGTAAACGATATAACTTTTGCGCAAACCAATCAATAATCGCTTATTGTGATTTTTTTTTACCAAAAATATGTAGAAGAATACGCATCGGCCTAAACTGAGGAAAAAAAAAGTTTTTTTATATATTTATGGGGGATATTTATTATAACAAAAAGTTAAAAATAATGTGTTTTTTTTTCAAAATTGTCGCTTTATTTTTGTTTACAGCGCAAAAAATAAAAACCGCAGAGGTGATCAAATACCACCAAAAGAAAGCTCTATTTGTGGGAAAAAAAGGACGTCAATTTTGTTTGGGAGCCACGTTGCACGACTGCGCAATTGTCAGTTAAATTGACGCAGTGCCGAATTGCAAAAAGTGGTCTGGTCTTTGACCGGCAAAATGATCTGGGGCTGAAGTGGTTAATACGCTCTCCTGTTAGCAGTTCCTCGATTATTGTATATTCATAAAAAGGTATATGAAACCAACATAGTGTAAAACCATTTCAACTTTAATTATAAAATTTTAAACTTATTGCACTCACATCTCCATGTGTCCTCTAGCCGACACTAAGCTTATTCAGCCATATGCAAACAGTGTAGGATCAGGCAAGCCTATGATGTTCCACAGGTGATTCTTTCCTCCCTCCACTCAGTCAACCTGTCTCTGGCTCCTCTTATCACACCTCTTGTCTCCACAGCATCTACGCGTTTCGCAGCATCCTCTGCGTCGTCAGTGTTGGAGGTTAATAGTGTGTCCGCTGAGCCCAGTGTTGGAGGTTAATAGTGTGTCCACTGAGCCCAGTGTTGGAGGTTAATAGTGTGTCTGCTGACACCAGTGCTGGGGTTAATAGTGTGTCCTAGACAGGTTCCTGTGAGATAGAACAGAATAGAGACAGAACGCTGATCCAATGCAGTGAAATTGAATCAGTGTGACGTATATCATAGGAGCCGCAAGCCAGTCTAGGAGGCAGGACTTTGTTACAGTGGCTGCCCGGGGGATTCAAATCCAAGCTCCGTGACAGCAGGAGATCGTCACCGCTCTGTGTGATCCAGGGGCACTGGAAAGCTGCAATTGGTGAGCATTGGCAGGCTTCAATTGGTGGACACTGATAAGCTTCATTTGATGGGCACTGATAAGCTGAATTTGGTGGGCACTGGTGGGTTGAAATTGGTGGGCACTGATGAGCTGCAATTGATGGGCACTGATAAGCTGCATTTGGCGGGCACTGGTAGGCTTCAATTGGTGAGCACTGGAAGGCTGCAATTGGTGGGCACTGATAAGCTGCATTTGATGGGCGCTGATAAGCTGGATTTGGTGGACAATGGCAGGCTGCAATTGGTGGGCACTGATAAGCTGCATTTGATGGGCACTGAGGGTTTTTTGAGGGTTAACATTGAAGTCTATGACCCTCAAATTCCATTAAATTTGGACCAAAGTAGTGCATAAACTAGTTTAAAGTCGCTGCAACTTTAAGTCGCATATATATGAATGGTTATCATTCATATATATATATATATATATATATATATATATATATATATATATATATATATATATATAATCGATTCATATATATGCTGTCAGCGTGAGGAGAAAAAAAAACGATCACCAAGCTTTTGTTTACATCATGTGATCAGCTGTCATTGGCTGACAGCTGATCACATGGTAAGGGGCCGAGACCAGCGATCACAGCGCACTCCCCGCCCGCCCTGCAGGGCGCGTGCAGGGAGCGTTCACAGGGGAGGACGTCCTATGACGACCTCCCAGAAATTGAGGTCCGCACTGTAGCCATCATTCGGCTATGGCCCGGACCTTAAGTGGCTAGAGACACTCCTGTGTTCCTGTTAAAAACTTGCTTGGCTGACATTCCCTCTGACTCCAGATCCTACTTGCTGTTCTACTACGCTCACTTCTGGCTTAATGACGTTTTGGCTTATCTGGCTATCCATTTTGGTTCCTGAACTCTGGCTATGTTTTGACTATGTTTACTCTGTTTACTTTTTATTATTATTATTAAACAAGTGCGATTTAACCTCTTCGCGCCCGCCCTATAGCCGAATGACGGCCGTAGAGCAGATGCTTTCGTCCGGGAGGCCGTCCCTGGACGTCCTGGTGTCTACTTCCGCAATGCGCGCCGCCGCGGGCGCGCATCGGGGAAGTTCTGTGTTTGCCGTGTCTCCCGGAGACAGGCAAAAACAGATCGCTGTAAACGGCCAATCACAGCGGCCGTTTACAGCACGATCGGCGTGTCCAATGAGAGATGATCTCATATGTAAACATATGAGATCATCTCTCAGCGCCGCTCTCCCTCCTCACACAGACAGAGTGTGAGAGGGGAGAGATGAACGGCTGCAGCGGCTGTAAGTGTAAAAAAAAAAAAAAAAGTTAAAAAAAGTGCCATCCTCCCCCAGTGCCATCCTCCCCCAGTGCTATCCTGCCCCAGTGCCATCCTGCCTCAGTGCCATCCACCCCAGTTCCATCCTGCCCCAGTGCCATCCACCCCAGTGCCATCCTGCCCCAGTGCCATCCGCCCCAGTGCCATCCACCCCAGTGCTACCTGCCCCCAGTGGCACCTGTTAGTGCTATCTGTCCCCAGTGCCACCTGTTGTCAGTGCCATTTGTCCCCAGTGCCATCTGTCATCAGTGCCACGTGTCATCAGTGCCACATAGTGCCATCTGTCATCAGTGCCACGTATCAGTGCCATTTGTCATCAGTGCCACCTGTCAGTGTCACGTGCCATCTGTCATCAGTGTCACGCGTCATCGGTGCCACGTATTAGTGCCATCTGTCATCGGTGGCACGTATTAGTGCCACGTATTAGTGCCATGTATTAGTGCTACGTGTCTTCAGTGCCACGTATTAGTGCCACGTGTCTTCAGTACCACGTATTAGTGCCACGTGTCATCAGTGCCACGTATAAGTGCCATCTGTCATCAATGCCACATATTAGTGCCATCTGTCATCAGTGTCACGTGTCATTGTCCTGGTGTTCCAGGGCCTTCAAAAGTGTAATGCCACGTACACACGACTGGACTTTTCGAGGGACAAGGTCCGACAGACTTTCGACTGAGTTCTGACAGAGTTCTGACGAAGTTCTGACGGAGTTCTGACAGAGTTCTGACGGACTTTCCGAATGAACGGACTTGGCCACACAATCACACCAAAGTCCGACGGATTTGAACGTGATGACGTACGACTGGACTAGAAAAGGAAGTTCATAGCCAGTAGCCAATAGCTGCCCTCGCGTCGGTTTTTGTCCGTCGGACTAGCATACACACGAGCGGATTTCTTGGTAGGAACTGGGTCCGGCGGAGTTCTGGCGGAAAAATTTGAAACATGTTCCATTTCTAAAGTCTGTCAGACTTTTGCAAATCAAAAGTCCGCTGCAGCCCACACACGATCGAATGGTCTGCCGGAATTGTTCCGTCGGACTTTTGATGTTGAAAAGTCTGGTCGTGTGTACGCGGCATAATAAGTAGTCAACAAGTTTGATGTGTAATTTATGCTCCTAGAACACGTGATGGCGCTCCCTGCATGTTGGGCCTCTCTATGTGGCCAGGCTGTGAAAAAGTTCCACACATGTGGTATTGTAATACTCAGGAGGAGTAGCAGAATTTTTTTGGGGGTGTCATTTGTGGTATACACATGCCATGTGAGAGAAATAACCTATTAGAATGACAATTTTGTGGAAAAAAATAAAAAAAATGAAAAATCTTAATTTTGCAAAGAATTGTGGGAAAAAAATGACAACATCAAAAAGCTCACCATGCCTCTTACTAAATACCTTGGAATGTCTACTTTCCTAAAAGGGGTCATTTGGGGGGTATTTGTACTTTCTTGGCTTGTTCGGGTCACAAGAAGCGAGATAGGCCACCAGTACATCAGATGTGATCAATTTTGTGCGATTCGCACCACAGCTTGTAGACTCTCTAACTTTCACAAAGACCAAATAATATCCACTAATTTGGGTTATTTTTACCAAAGACATGTAGCAGTATAAATTGTGGCCAAAATTTATGAAGAAAAATTAATAATTTGTATAATTCTGTCACAGAAACAAAGAAATATGCGTTTTTTTATTTAAAATTTCAGTCTTTTTTCATTTATAGCGCAAAAAATAAAAACCCCAGAGGTGATCAAATACCACCAAAAGAAAGCTCTATTTGTGGGAAAAAAAGGACAAAAAATTAATTTGTGTACAGTGTTGCATGAATGAGTAATTGTCATTCAAAGTGTGAAAGCACCGAAAGCTGAAAATTGGTCTGGGCAGGAAGGGTATTTAAGTGCCCAGTAAGCAAGTGGTTAACTGTACTTCACTCTCAGTGTGATTCATGGTTTCTGAGAGCATTTTGCATCCAGTGTTCGCTATCCAGCAGGGCAGCTGTTTGGCATTGGAAATGGAAGACAGTAGTGTTCTCTGTAGCAGCTTTGTCTATATTAACACTTTTAAAATAATCTTCAAACTGCAGGTTGAAAAGTGAAGTGTACAAACTGAAATTAAAGGAGACGTAGAGCTTGTTTGGCCATACTTCTGTGGGTCATAGGAATGCACTAAAACCTGCTGTCGGCTGAGGTCACAGAGTCGGTTGAAGGCTCTGCAGCGATCCCGCCATTAATGTCAGGGTCCGCCCAGATGCATGACCAGCAGCTGAGAGCCTGAGCCAGCCGCTCCCACCCCCTCCACAGCCCAGTGCTCCCATGAGTGCTGGAGGGGCAGAGCAGAGAACTGAGTGATCAGTGGTCATTGATCGCTCAGTTCTCGGTGTTAGAGCTGTCAGGGGATGGATGCTGCAGCCATCTATGTGAGTATCTATGGTTTTCATTTTTGCACTTCTTTTTTAATGATCTTTACAGGGAAGTATTATCTGTCTATGGTATTTATCACATAATCATTTTGTCTATTTCATTCATGAGGGTAAATTCTTCTTTTATTGGGGAAGTAGTTATTCCGTAATAATGACATGTCTTTCCTAAAAGTTACTGTGTTAAAATGAATATGTGAACCCTGTTTTGGCTCAATTCACATCTATGCATGTTGCTTTTGAGTGTTTCTGCCGGGTTTTTTTTGCGGTGGTTGCTGCGTTTTTGGACATGTGTTTTTACCACAATTTTACCGCTATTTGCGTTTTTTTACACTGTATATAGCTGGTTGCTAAGGAGGGGGATGGGATGCCGGCTGCCGCGTCCTTAACAAACGATGAGTCATCAGCGGGCTTCCCGCTGAATGTAAAAAAAAAAAAGAATTGCCAGCTAAAAAAAAAAGAGAGAAAAAACAGCGTGGGGTCCCCCCAGGTCCATACCAGGCCCTTGGGTCTAGTATGGATTCGGCGGGGAACCCCATGCCAATTTTTTTTTTAAAGATGGCGTGGGGCCCCCCCCAAAAAATATACCAGACCCCTAACCGAGCATGCAGCCCGGCAGGTCAGGAAAGGGAAGGGACGAGCGAGCGCCCCCCCTCCTCCTGAACCATACCAGACGGCATGCCATCAACATGGGGAATAGGTGCTTTGGGACGGGGGGGCTCTGCTCCCCCCCACCTCAAAGCACCTTGCCCCCATGTTGATGAGAATAAGGGCCTCTTCCCGACAACCCTTGCCGGGTGGTTGTCGGGGTCTGCCCCTACCCCTATGTGAATGAATATGGGGTACATTGTACCCCTACCTTTTCACACAAAAAAGTAGTGTAGTGTTAAAAAATACAGTAGACAGTTTTTGACAAGTCTTTTATTAAAAATCTTCTTCTTCTCCGCTTCTTCCTCTGGTCTTCCTCCATCTTCTCCCACATCTTCATCCTCCAGTCTTCTCCTCCTCCCCCTGCTTCTTCTTCCGCTCTTCCTCTGTCTTCTTTGTCTGGTGTTCTTCTTCCTCTGCCGCCGCTCCAGCCAACGACCCTCCTCTGATGTTGTGTCCCGCTGATCTGTTGGTGCCAATGTCCTGCATTTCTTAAATAACGATGGGGGCATGGCAATCAGATTATGTTATCCCGAGGCCACGACCCCTTGTGATGTCACAGACCCATCATGCCCTGGGCGGTGATGTCATAAGGGTGTGTGGCCTCTGAATGATGTAATCCGATTGCCACGCCCCCATCGTTATTTAAGAAATGCAGGACATGGGAGCTGGCAGATCAGTGGGACGCAGTATCGGAGGAGGGTCGTCATCTGGAGCAGAGGCAGAGGAAGAGGAAGAAGAATACCAGACAAAGAAGACAGAAGAAGAGCGAAAGAAGAAGCAGGGGGAAAAGGAGAAGACCGGAGGATGAAGATGTGGGAGGAGATGGGGGAAGACCAGAGGAAGAAGATATTTTTAATAAAAGACTTGTCAAAAACTGTCTACTGTATTTTTTAACACCATACTCATTCACATAGGGGGGCGGGATCTGGGGGCCCCTTGTTAAAAGGGGCTTCCAGATTCCAATAAGCCCCTCGCCCGCAGACCCTGACAACCACCCCATCAACATGGGGGCAAGGTGCTTTTGGGTGGGGGGCGCAGAGACCCCTGCCCCAAAGCACCCATCCCCCCATGTTGAAGGCATGTGGCCTGGTATGGTTCAGGAGGGAGGGTTCTCGCTTGTCCCCTCCCTTTCCTGACCTGCCGGGCTGCATGCTCGGCTAAGGGTCTGGTATTGGCTTTGGGGGGGGGGGGGCCCACGCTGTTTTTTTTTCACAATTTATTTTTTTAGCTGACTTTTTTTTTTTTACATTGAGCGGGAAGCCAGCTGACAGCTGATGACTCATTGGTTGTTAAGGACATGGCGGCCGGCTTCCCGGCCCCCTCCTTAGCAACCATCTATATACAGTATAAAAAAAAAGAAATAAAAAAAATGCAAATCGCGGCAAAATCGCATTAAAAATTTGGTACTTGCGTTTTGGATGCGGGTCCATTGAATTCTATTACATGCAAAACGCTGCATTTTGCAGGAAAAAAGTCCTCGACCCTTTCCAAAAATGCATTGATGTGAACATGTTCTATAGGAACCCATGTTAACCACTTCAATACCAGACCATAGTCAAATGACGCCCACAGATGGGATCTCCCATCCTGGGTGGCCATCATATGACGTCCTCGGTATTTTGCCACTCCTGCGGGCCCCCGGGGGCCCGCAGCGCAGTGATCGTGGATGAGGTGTGTCCCTCGGACACAGCCCATCCCCGATCTGTGTGATTGCCATCCCCATCCACCCCCGATACATGTGACCGGCCGTGTCCAATCACAGCCGGTCACATGTACTGTGCACATTTATGACGCGTGCAGAGCGGCGATCAGGGATGCGGCTTGTCACCCTGACACAGCCCAACCCCGATCGCAGTAAAGAGCCAATGAAATTGGCTCTTTACCACGTGACCGGCTGTGTCCAATCACAGCCGGTCACAGAATGTAAACAAACCGCGGTAACGAGATGTTACCGGGTTCTCCACCACACACACTGATCGTGTGTGAGGAGGTGATTGCGGTAACATCTCGTTACCGCTTAGTGTACACCAACACACACTGATTACCCCCCCCCAATAAAGAGGACCTGTCACCAGCCATCAAAGTACCTGTCACCACCCATCAAAGTACCTGTCATCACCCATCACAGCCCATCTGAGTACCCGAGTACCTGTCCCAGCCCATCTGAGTACCCGAGTACCTGTCCCAGCCCATCTGAGTACCCTAGTACCTGTCAGCCCATCTGAGTACCTGAGTACCTGTCACAGCCCATCTGAGTACCCAAGTACCTGAGTACCTGTCACAGCCCATCTGAGTACCTGAGTACCTGTCACAGCCCATCTGAGTACCTGAGTACCTGTCACAGTCCATCTGAGTACCTGTCACAGTCCATCTGAGTACCCGAGTACCTGAGTACCTGTCACAGCCCACCTGAGTACCTGAGTACCTGTCACAGCCCATCTGAGTACCTGTCACAGTTCATCTGAGTACCTGAGTACCTGTCAGTCTATCTGAGTACCTGTCACAGTTCATCTGAGTACCCGAATACCTGTCACAGTCCATCGGAGTACACTAGTACCTGTCACCAGCCCGTCGGAGTAACGGAGTACTTGTCACCAGCCCGTTGGAGTAACGGAGTACCTGTCACCAGCCCCTCAGAGTACCCGAGTAACTATTTGCAGACCATGCCTCATAGAATACACGTTGAGGTGTTTGCTTTCCAAAATGGGGTCATTTTGGGGGTAATTCCATTGTCCTGGTGCTCCAGGACCTTCAAAAGTGTGATAGGTATGAACGAAATGAGATGTGCAATTTATGCTCCTAGAACGCCTGAAGGTACTACTTCAATGTTGGACCTCTGTATTTGGCCAGGCTGTGTAAAAGTCTCACATGTGGTATCACAATACTCAGGAGAAGTAGCAGATTGTGTTTTGGGGTGTAATTTTTGCTATATACATGCTATGTGTTAAAAATATCTTATAAGGTCCTAGAGCCACTGCTCTGCACAGTGAGGGCGAACGCAGACATTAGGGGCCTGAAGATAGGGATGACGGAGCACAAACTGTTGGCATATGCGGACGATGTGCTCTTCTATCTTTCTGAACCCCTGATCTCGTTGCCGGTTCTGTTGAAGGAGCTGAGGACTTTCGGAGAGTTATCCAATTTTAAGATAAACCTTTCCAAGTCGGAGATTTTACCTATTCACCTGACCCCGTCTCACACGGAAAATTTGCAATTAGCATTCCCCTTTACCTGGGCAACGTCTTCTATTAAATACCTGGGCATTCAATTGACAAACCGCTTTGATGCCTTATATGCCACCAATTTCCCACCCTTACTAAACACGGTCAAAGCGGACTTGTTGCAGTGGACCAAAACCGCTTTTACGTGGTTAGGTCGCATTAATATTATTAAAATGAATATCCTGCCCCGGGTACTCTTTTTCCTACAAATGATACCCATCTCCCTCCCTAAACAGTTTTTTACCCAACTGAATAGCATACTGTCGCCATTTGTGTGGAACACAAAGAAGCCGAGAATAGCCATGACCTTGCTGAGGCGTTCGAAGCTGACGGGGGGTCTAGGGGTTCCAGATATCCAGAAGTACCACAGGGCTATTATCCTACAGAGGATACTTAACTGTAAATTTCATGCTAAGTCAAAAATGTGGGTCTCTTTGGAAAAATGGCTAGCTGGGAGAGACTTGGCCTATGCACCCTGGCTATCCCCGGAACATAGGGGGCTGTCGGAAGATGCCTCCCCACTAACTGTACAGGCTCTTTTAATATGGGACAAAATGAACAAGACACTGGGTCTATCCCCCCCTGTTTCGCCGCTTTCGCGGCAGGGTTCCTGTGGTTCCCGCCGGGGGAACGGAGGGCTTTTTTTGGCCCCTGGGCAGACGATGGGAATGCCAGCTGTGGACAGTTTCTCAGCGGCGGCCAAATGGTCAGCTACGAATCCCTGCAGTCCGGGCACGTGCAGACCGCTATGAATTTTTGGCGATGCAGGCACTTACATCACTTTTTTGAAGTCCACGGCCACTCAATCAGAGATGAAGCGCTCCTTACACCCTTTGAACGTCTTTTTGTAGAAGACGAACCCACTCCCCACATGATCTCGGAATTATACCACTTGCTTGGCTCTGTTACCGAGGTCGCTAGACCAACGTACATACGGGTGTGGGAGAGAGAGCTACAACTTGACTTTTCCACGACCCAATTGTCCTACCTATACAAACTCACTCACACAAGCTCCATGGAATCCAAAACCCAAGAAACTAATTATAAAGTCCTGTCCCGCTGGTACAGAGTGCCGGCAGACCTAGCATGTATCTACCCTTCGGTATCGGACCAGTGCTGGAGGGAATGTGGCCAACTGGGCACCCTCCTTCATATTTGGTGGGATTGCCCACGAATCAAGCCATACTGGGTGGACATCCGATCCCACATAAAAGCAGTCTTGCATTTAGACATACCACTGTCTCCGACCAACTATCTTTTACACATCCTTCCAATCCCGATTGGTAGATACAAAAGGAGCCCTCTGCCGCACCTGTTGAACGCGGCCAGACGTCTTATACCGATCTACTGGAAACAGATCAGAACCCCCACATGGGAAGACTGGGTCAAAAAAGTAAATGACATTAGAGAAGCTGAACATTGGGTGGCAACCTGTAGAGGTACAAGGGCTAAGTTTGAAAGCATATGGCAGTCATGGACAGCCTACATGTCCTAAACTATATACGCAACCTCCAGTCTGGACTTGGCTCTACTGGAGCTAGCGGAACCATCTTTGAGATCCCGCACAAGCACTGATATTATTGCCTAGTAATAGTTTTTCACCTCCTTGCCCCATGGACGGAGAGACAAATCTGCTGCTAAGACTCGCCTGGTGCTGGACTGCTGCACTTCTCAGGGACGTCAGGTAGGCTCCGCCCTCTTTTCTCACCCCACTTCCCAATCCCCCTTTGCCCCTTCTTTTCTTCCTCTCACCCTTTCTACTGTTCTTTTTTACCTTCCTTCTCTATATTCTACACTTCAAGACGTTGCTTTCTAATGACCTACGTGGTATTGAGATGTGGTGGAGCGTTAGGTTTCCTGCGGGCTAGTTGGTCCTGCGGCTGCCCTGTTTAGCTGACGAGGGGGAATCCTTCTGTCCGGAGGGGCCCATACTGGTGCGCCTCTCCTGGGAGGAGGGGTTTGCATGTGGGCCTGTTTCACCCCCAGGGGACGCTCGGGAGAGGTAGCTGGAGGCGATTGGGCCCCCCTCTCCTGGGCGGCCGTCGGGGGACGGTCCCATGCCTCCCAGACCTCATGTATGAAGAAGGGAGGGGGATTAGGCTCCGGCCTGTCCCCTCCTTTGAAATCAGAGGCACCCTGGGGCGGGGCCCTAGCTCGTGGAAACTGGAATAGGCATAAGTAGGCAAGAAGACACTCCAGACGTTCATTATCAGTCGATTGCTTGACTCATGTGTCTGATCTAAGCAGCCAACTCTCAGCCACCAGGAAAGTTCCTATGGGTGTCATTGTTTCCTACAGTTTATTTGTTTTGTGTTTGGTCCTGATACGCCTGTCTACTGTATACTTAAGTGTATTTTTCTGTTAAACTGTTTCAAAATAAAGATTTTACAAAAAAAAATAAAAAATATCTTATAAATGGACAACCTTGTGTAGAAAAAAAAAAATTTTCATTTTCTTTCCACGTTTTCTGAAGACTTGTGTAAAAAAATGAACCATTCAAAAGACTCATAATGCTTCATAGAATATACTTTGGGGTGTTTGTTTTCCAAAATGGGGTCATTTTGTGGGTAATTCCATTGTCCTGGTGCTCAGGGGCCTTCACAAATGTAATAGGTCGTTAGGAATTAGAGGTGTCATTTATGCTCCTAGAACGCCTGACGGCGCTCCCTTCATGTTGGGCCTTTGTATGTGACCAGGCTGTGTAAAAGTCTCACACATGTGGTATCACCATACTCGGGATGAGTAGCAGAATGTATTTTGGGGTGTCATTTTTGCTATGTACATGCTTTGAGTTAGAAATATCTTTTAAACTGACCAGTTTGTGTAAAAAAAATATGTTTTCATTTTCTTTCCACGTTTTCCAAAGACTTGTGGAAAAAAATGAACTGTTCAAAAGACTCATTATGCCTCATAGAGTATAAGTTGGGGTGTTTGCTTTCCAAAATGGGGTAATTTTGTGGGTAATTCTTCTGTCCTGGTGCTCCAGGGCCTTTACAAATGTAATAGGTCGTTAGGAAATTAGAGGTGTCATTTATGCTCCTAGAACCCCTGACGGTGCTCCCTGCATGTTGGACCTCTCTGTGTGGCCAGCCTGTGTAAAAGTCCCACACATGTGGTATCGCCATACTCGGGAAGAGTTGCAGAATGTATTTTGGGGTGTAATTGGAAGTATGCATATGCTGTGTATGAGAAATAACTTGTTATGATGACAATTTAGTAAAAAAAAAAAAAAACATTCTTCTTATTCCCTAGGAATGGTGAGAAAAAATTACAACTTCAAAAAACTCAAAACACCTCTTACTAAATACCTTGGACTGTCTACTTTTCAAAAAGGGGTAATTTGGGGGGTATTTATACTTTCCTAACATTTCAGAGCCTCAAGAAATGAGATAGGCCATCAGTGCATCAGGTGTGATCAGATGTGATCAATTTTCAATGATTTGCACCTTAGCTTGTAGACTCTATAACTTTCAAAGAAACTAAATAATATCCACTAATTTGGGTTATTTTTACCAAAGAGATGTAGCAGTATAAATTTTGGCCCAAATTTATGAACAAAAATTACTTATTTGCAAAATTTTATCATAGAAACTAAAAAAAAGTGTTTTTTTTCAAAATTTTCCCTCTTTTTTCACTTATGTCGCAAAAAATAAAAAACCCAGTGGTGATTAACCACTTGCCGCCCGCCCTATATGCAATTGACGGCGGCAAAGTGGTTTCATAATCCTGACCGGACGTCATATGACGTGATCAGGATTATGAGCCGCTGCGCGCCCCCGGGGGCGCGCATCGCGGTGATCGTTGTTGCGGGGTGTCAGTCTGACACCCGGCAACTACGATCTCGGTAAAGAGTCTCCGACGGAGACTCTTTACCATGTGATCAGCCGTGTCCAATCACGGCTGATCACAGTGTAAATGGGAAGAGCCGGTGATCGGCTTTCCCTCACTCGCGTCTGTCAGACGCGAGTAGAGGAGAGCCGATCGGCTGCTCCTCTGACAGGGGGGGGGTCTGTGCTGATCGATTATCAGCACAGCCCCCCCGAGAATGCCCACACTGGACCACCAGGGACGCCACCAGACCACCAGGGAAAAGGTAATAAAGATCATAATCCTCCCTAGACCACCAGGGATGCCAGTCAGCACAATGGGTGCCAATCAGTGCCCATAATGGATGCCAATCAGTGCCCACAATGGGCATCACTGATTGGCATGCATTATTGTTTGGCACTGATTGGCATCCATTACTATAGTATAACACCGATGCCGCCTATGAGTGCCCACTTGTGCCGCCTATGAGTGCCCACTTGTGCCGCCTATGAGTGCCCACCTGTACCGCCTATGAGTGCCCACCTGTGCCGCCTATGAGTGCCCACCTGTGCCGCCTATCCATGCCCACCTGTGCCGCCTATGAGTGCCCACCTGTGCCGCCTATCCATGCCCATCCGTGCCGCCCATCCGTGCCGCCCATCCGTGCCAGCTATCAGTGCCAATTTGTGCCACCTATCAGTGTCCGTCCGTGTCGCCCATCCGTGTCGCCCATCAGTGCCGCCTATCAGTGCCGCCTATCAGTGCCACTTCATTGGTGCCACATTGGTGCCCATCAGTGCCGCCTTATCAGTGCCCATCAGTGTAGCCCCATCAGCGCCCATCAGTGAAGGAGAAAACGTACTTATTTACAAAGTTTTGAAACTGAAACAAAAAAAAACATTTTTTTTTCAAAATTTTCGGTATTTTTTTATTTGTAGCGCAAAAAATAAAAACCGTAGAGGTGATCAAATACCACCTAAAGAAAGCTCTATTTGTGGTAAAAAAATGATAAAAATTTCATTTGGGTACAGTGTAGCATGACCGCGCAATTGTCATTCAAAGTGCGACAGCGCTGAAAGCTCAAAATTGGTCTGGGCAGGAAGGTGTTTAAGTGCCCTGTATTGAAGTGGTTAAATACCACCAAAAGAAAGCTCCATTTGTATGAAAAAAATTATAAAAATTTTGTTTGGGTACAGTGTTGCATGACTGAGTAATTGACATTCAAAGTGTGAGAGCGCCGAAAGCTAAAAATTGGTCTGGGAAGGAAGGGTGTATAAATGCCCTGTATTGAAGTGGTTAAAACATTTCCCTGCATTTCTGCAAAATGCAAAATGCATCAAAAAACTCATTAGTGTGAATGAAGCCTTAGCTGGAAACAAGATATCCATGCTAGAGCATATATATTTGGTTGTTCAAGAATACCATCTGCTTCAATGTATATTTTTGAATGTTTAAGTTTTTTAAGAAGTTGTCAATCTCGTAGTTCATCATTAACCAATTTAAAAAATGCATAGTATGGTATAATTTATAACCTGTATTAAAAGAAATAATGAAACATCTAATAGATATCTTGAATGTCTGTATTGAACTTGACTTTAATAAAATGTAAATTATTATATTTTGTTCAGTTTTTGGTCTTTTTGAGTGTTGATCCTTATTTGCAAGTACAATTTCCACTTATCAATATCCAGTTTGATAACAATATTATTTTGCATATAGTAGGAAGCACAAAGCGCCATACTAAGTATAGTGTTTTTGTAGATTTTAATGAATCATTCATACAGAATGCTGTTCTAGGCCTAGATTACACCACAAGAGAAGTGACATCACCATTGAGCGCCCTTGCGTTCCATGGTTCCAGGAAACGCAGAGAGCGCCTTTGCATTCCATGGCTTTAGGAAATGCAGAGATCCACCGGCCACATCCCTCTGAGCCCACAGCCGCACAGGACCCTTGGGACTCACCACTCCATGGATGGGGAACTTCACAGTGTCATATGCTTCATAATATCCTATCCTTGTGAGTAATATTCTGTATGATCCAAAAAAACCTACAAAAACGCTACACTTATTAAGGCGCTTTGTGGTTCTTCCTCAGGTAATTTCAAGTTGCTTCTTGCTTGCCTGCTGAGTGCTAAAGCTTATGGACTTCCAAGGCTCTTACCTTGCGCCAATAACCCACAATCTTGCTTTGCATATAGTAAAAACCACGTATAAAGCCGGAACCAGGTTCACATATGTGCGGCCGCAGGTTCATGCCTGGGGTCCGGTGTGTGTCTGTTCACCGGTTCAGGTGCGATTCAGGTCTGAATTTTATAGTTACATAGTAGGCGAGGTGGAAAAAAGACACAAGTCCTTCAAGTCCAACCTATGTGTGTGATTATATGTCAGCATTACATTGTATATCCCTGTATGTTGTGGTCGTTCAGGTGCTTATCTAATAGTTTCTTGAAACTATTGATGTCCCCCCGCTGAGAACACCGCCTGTGGAAGGGAATTCCACATCCTTGCCGCTCTTACAGTAAAGAACCCTCTACGTAGTTTAAGGTTAAACCTCTTTTCTTCTAATTTTATTGAGTGGCCACGAGTCTTGTTAAACTCCCTTCTGCAAAAAAGTTTTATCCCTATTGTGTGGTCACTAGTAGTGATGGCCGAACGGTTCGCCCGGTGGTCGTTTCGCGGCGAATTTCGGCTGTTCGCGGTCCGCCCGTTCGGCGGACTATTGGCACCGTTCGCCCGGCGGACTTCCGCGTTTACTGTGTAAAAGAACTTTGACCTATGATGACACATCCATCATGGGGTACAGGACAGCCAATTGAGACATTACAGCACATGGACACTTGGACATTCCTCCTAACTTATAAATACACCCGATCCGGCGGCCATTTTACATTCTTTCTTCTGTCACTATAGGGAGAGGTTGCTGTGTGGAGCAGGGAGAGATTACAGTGACCCAAATCGCTAGCTATTTGGTACACAAAAGTTCTTTTCAGGACTGGTATAGGTGTTAGGTGTAGTTCAGGATAGGCAGTGCTGTGCTAGTGATTGTTGCAGCAACCTGAGTGTCTTTTGTCAGTTTAGAGAAAGGGACAGGACGGTGTGTGCTGCAGGGACAGCCAGTTTAGTCATTAGCTGTTACTATCAGGTCCACAAAAGTGCTATTTCAATTATTGTTCCAGTAGACTCTGTTTTGTCAGTTTATATAGGGACAGGCAGGAAGCAGTGTGTGAGGCAGTGAGGGTCAGTTTAATCAGTAGCTGTTACTATTAGTTCCACAAAGGTTCTTTCAGGACTGGTATCAGTGGTATGGTAATAGGCTTGTACACGTATAATATTCTTTCTTCCAAATATAGAAAGAATATTATACTTGACTGCTGCCCTTCTGCTGCAGTCTGCTAATCATTCACAACCCACTTGTTCCACAAAGCTCCTTATAAGGACTGGTAACTTGGTCTGTCTAGGGTTGAGGTGCACTACTGCTGACCGCTGCCCTATACTGCAGCAGTCCTCCATCGGTATAGGGACTGACGTACAGTTTGCTAATCACTCACACACAACCTACTTGGTCCACAAAGGTCCTTATAAGGACTGGTAAGGTATAGGGTACTACAGTACATAGGGTTGAGTGAGGTACAGTCTGCCATTCTATAAGGACTGGTATCGGTCCACAATACATAGGGTTGAGGTGCATTACTGCTGACCGCTGCCTTATACTACAGCAGTCCTTCATCGGTATAGGGACTGACGTACAGTCTGCTAATCACTCACACACAACCTACTTGGTCCACAAAGGTCCTTATAAGGACTGGTAAGGTATAGGGTACTACAGTACATAGGGTTGAGTGAGGTACAGTCTGCCATTCTATAAGGACTGGTATCGGTCCACAATACATAGGGTTGAGGTGCACTACTGCTGACCGCTGCCCTATACTGCAGCAGTCCTTCATCGGTATAGGGACTGAGAGTTTTGTCACAGGGTCATTTAAAAAATGACAGGGAGAGGAAGAGGCAGGCCCTTCCGCAGGGGTGGTAGGGGTAGGGCAGGAGCAACAGGCTTGAGCCAAAGTGGGAAGTTGCAGAAGGTGCGTTCAATTACTTTAAAGGACGCACCAGACTTGGTTCAGTGGCTCACTCAGCCTTACTCTTCTGCACCCTCCTCATCCTCTCGATCTGCACCCTCTTCTTCACTCTCTATGTGCACCCCCAAAGACACTACCTGTCACGTACCTGGTGGAAGGAGCCCAAAGTGCAGGGAGCGGCCTCTCGTGGACCTCTGGCTCGAGATCCCCTGAGAGTGAGAACAGGGACTCTAGAGGTCAGAGGGCACAAGTGCCAAGTCCGTGATGGTTGGTAGGCCCTGGAGCTGGACTGCAGAGGATGGTAACGGAACAGCTGAGAGGAGGTCAGCGGCTGGCAGCAGGTGCAGGACTGGAGCACAGGAACGGCTGGCTACAGGCAGCGGTGGTCACAGGACACAACTGGATCAGCAGGCAAACAGAAGGGTCAAACACAGGCCGGGTCGTCAACAGGCAGGCAGCAGAGGTACCGAAGGAGAAGGCAGGAGCGTGGTCAGGAGGTCCGAAGGTCAGGGCTGGCAGCAAGCAGGAGTAAACAGGAACAAACCGGGTAGATCAGAGGCAGGAACAATCAGGTTACACAGAGACAAACTCACGGGAACGCTGTAGACTGGACAGCACCGGGAGACTGCAACAGGTTCCTTAAATAGCCCTTTGGGCGCCAAGAACGGTCGCACGGTCAGTCTGAGCGTGCCCGTGCAAGATCGTGCAGCCGTTCGTGCGCCCGCGCACCCGCGTGCGCCCGTTCGAGCCCTTGCGCACCCGCGTGCGCTCGTTCACCATACCGCGCACCCGCGTGCGCCCGTTCGTACCTAAACGTAAGCGTTCGTCAGCGCCAACGCGCGCCGATGGGTACCTATTGGCTCTAAACGAAGAGACAACGTGGGCAGGCCTACCACGAGTCACTGGGTTCTGGGAACGACCGTTACACTACCACCAGCACCACCACCACCACATACCTTCCGCTTGAGTCACAGGAATTATTTTCAGATCCATATCAAGACATTTCTGATGCGCAGGCACTCTTGGTATTGGATCAGGAAGAGGAGGCAGCAACAACCGCTACTCAGCAGTCTGACGACAGTACCCAGATCAGCCCAAGGAGGAGGTTGGTCCCCGGTGTTGCTGCCTACTCCGAGATCTCTACTTATAGCGGTGGGGAAGGTGACGTTGATGATGATGTGTCTAGTGATGTCACGTGGGTGCCCTCAAGAGAAGAAGAGGAGGGGAGTTCAGAGGGAGATATGGACCAGCAGATAGGGAGGAGAAGCAGGAATAACTTACATTGCACAGGAGGGACAAAGCAGACTGCAAATGTATCAGGAGCGAGTCATCGACCATGTACGGTCACATCTGGCGCTCCCAGGAAACCGGCACATGGCTCCGCAGTGTGGGCTTTTTTTAACGTGTCCGCTGCTGACAATAGCGTTGCCATCTGCAATCTTTGCAGTCAACGCATTAGTCGCGGTAAGCCCAACACTCACCTAGGGACGACTGCCTTAAGATAGCACATGAGCAGCCATCACCAAGCCAAGTGGGAGCAACGGAACACACAAAGCCACACTGCAAGCTCTCACCGTCCAGCCTTGTCTTCTACTTCTCCTTCTCCTCTCTCCTCACAATTGTCCTCCACTCCACCTTCCATCACGCCAAGCTCACGTTTTTCTGCAAAAAGGCAGGCTTCCGTGGGCCTAATGTTCGAGTGTAAAAAAATGATGACGCCGGATAACCCTCTTGCCCAACGGTTGAGGCTGGCTTGTCAGAACTCATAGCCCGCCAACTACTGCCATATAAACTGGTGGACTCGGAGGCCTTTCGCAAATTTGTGGCCACTGGAACACCACAATGGAAGGTCCCAGGAAGGAAGTATTTCTCAGAGAAGGGCATCCCAGAGCTATATGGCCATGTTCAGCGGCAAATGAATGTATCTCTGGCACACAGTGTCGGTGCCAAGATACATCTGACCACAGACACGTGGTCTAGCAAACACGGGCAGGGAAGGTATATCACTTTTACTGCCCACTGGGTGAACCTTCTGACGGCCGTCAAGCATGTAACCCGTGGCACCCGTGTAGATTTGGTTTTACCGCCACGGATTGCATGCAGGGCTGACTCTTCTTCTCCACCTCCTCCTACTCCATCCTCCTCCCTCTCCTTCTCAGCTGACTCCTCTTTTTCCGCTGCTAGCGTCTCTTCTGCTGCGCTGCCCAAGCTCCCCAGAACCTATTCGACATGCCAGGTGAGACGTTGCCATGCCGTGCTGCGTCTGTTGTGCCTGGAAGCCAAGAGCCACACTGGCCCGGCACTCCTTTCAGCTTTGTGTTCACAGGCAGATCAGTGGCTAACACCGCTCAATTTGACAGTTGGTAAAGTGGTGTGTGACAACGGTGCCAATCTGCTTAGCGCATTGAAGCAGGGCAAAATCACGCACGTGCCATGCATGGCACCCGTCTTAAACTTGGTCATGCAGCGATTCGTTGTCAAATACCCTGGGGTCCAGGACATCTTGCGGCAGGCAAGGAAAATCTCGGCCCATTTCAGAAGATCTTACACGGCCATGGCTCGCCTTGCTGACATTCAGCGGTGACACAATCTGCCGGTCAGACGTCTTATTTGCGATTGCCCGATGCGATGGAACTCAACCTTCTATATGCTTGATAGGCTGCTCCAGCAGAAACGTGCAGTTAACGTCTACCTGTATGAACTCTGCGGCAGAACCGGTTCTGGGGAGCTGGGTTTTTTTTCACCGCGCCAGTGGCTGCTCATGCGCGACGCATGCAGACTTCTGCGCCCATTTGAGGAGAACCCCAAACTGGTCAGTGGCAGCCATGGTGCCATCAGTGACATGGTACCTTATGCCTTCTTTATGGAACGTGCATTGCATCGTGTCATTGATCAAGCTGTGGAGGAGCAGGAGCGGGAAGATGAGGAAGTCGCAATGCTGGATGAATTCCCGGGGGGGGCTACTCTATCTGAGACAAGTGAACAACGGGAGTCTGAAGAGGAGTCAGAGGAGGATGGTGCCGGGGCGGATGAGGAGGAGCAAGAAGAGCATGCTTTAAACCTTTCTGGGATCCCTGTTGTGCGTGGATGGGGAGAGGAGAATGAAGAGGACAATTTTATCCTGGATGATGAGCAGGAGCCAGGCCACCACACCGCTTCCACTTTAGTGCAAATGGGGGCCTTCATGCTCCAGTGTTTTAATAGGGACCCCCGTATAAAAAGCGTAAGGGTCAAGGACCAGTCCTGTGTAGCAACGTACTTAGACCCCCGGTACAAACACAAAATGGTGGAAATGTTACCGCCGTCACAGAGGGCTGTCAGAATGCAGAACTTCCAGGCCTTGCTTCGAGAAATGCTGCATTCTGCTTTTGCGTGCGCTGGCAGAGGAGCAATTCCCACTCCCAGAGAAGGAGTTGCGGGTACCAATCCAACAGCACCTGCAAGAAGAGGCTGGTTTGAAGATGTGTTGGTGACTTCGGATATGAGGTCATTCTTTCAGCCGACCCATCGACAGGTGTCATCCGGATCCAGCATCAGGGAACGCCTAGACCGCCAGGTGTCCGACTACATCGGGTTAACGGCCGATGTGGACGCTCTGAGGAGTGATGAACCCCTGGACTACTGGGTGGGCAGGCTTGACTTCTGGCCAGAGCTTGCCCAATTTGAAATCGAATTGTTGGCTTGCCCCTCATCCAGTGTCCTGTCCGAAAGGACGTTCAGCGCAGCAGGGGGGATCGTGACCGATAAGCGTACTCGCCTAGCTCACGACAGTGTTAACAACCTCACATTTCTAAAAATGAATGAGGCATGGATCTCGGAGGAATTCAACACATGTGACCAGTAGACCATGTATATGTCTATAAACAATTTTTTTAATCAAGCACAGAGACCTTCTTTCTTCATTTGGCTCACTTCCTTGTCCAAAAAAAGCACACCGTACTATATGCCCATACCCTCCTCTTTGAAGAGGTTGAGCGGTGTCATATTTCTACTGGGGCTGCTTATTATGAGGGGCTCCCACCATCCCTGTGCTGTGCTGACTTCCTCCTGGGGCTGTACCTCTGCTGTGCATATTATGAGGGGCTCCCACCATCCCTGTGCTGTGCTGACTTCCTCCTGGGGCTGTACCTCTGCTGTGCATATTTTGAGGTGCTCCCACCATCCCTGTGCTATGCTCATTATGAGGGGCTCCCACCATCCCTGTGCTTTGCTGACTTACTCCTGGGGCTGCTTATTATTAGGGGCTCCCACCATCCCTGTGCTATGCTGACATCCTCCTGGGGCTGCTTATTATGAGGGGCTCCCACCATTCCTGTGCTATGCTGACATCCTCCTGGGGCTGCTTATTATGAGGGGCTCCCACCATCCCTGTGCTATGCTCATTATGAGGGGCTCCCACCATTCCTGTGCTATGCTGACTTCCTCCTGGGGCTGCTTACGGTGCAGGTGTCAGTGCTGTATATCACGGTGCTGATGTCAGTGCTCTCTGTCACAGTGCTGCTGTCAGTGCTGTATATCACGGTGCTGGTGTGAGTGCTTTATGTCACGCTGCTGATGTCAGTGCTCTCTATCACGGTGCTGCTGTCAGTGCTGTATATCACGGTGCTGGTGTGAGTGCTTTATGTCACGCTGCTGATGTCAGTGCTCTCTATCACGGTGCTGCTGTCAGTGCTGTATATCACAGTGCTGGTGTGAGTGCTCTATGTCACGCTGCTGATGTCAGTGCTCTCTATCACGGTGCTGCTGTCAGTGCTGTATATCACGGTGCTGGTGTGAGTGCTTTATGTCACGCTGCTGTCAGTGCTCTCTATCACGGTGCTGCTGTCTGTGCTGTATATCACGGTGCTGGTGTGAGTGCTTTATGTCACGCTGCTGATGTCAGTGCTCTCTATCACAGTGCTGTTGTCAGATCACTCTATCACGGTGCAGGTGTCATTGCTGTATGTCACGCTGCTGATGTCAGTGCTCTCTATCACGGTGCTGCTCTCAGATGACTCTATCACGGTGCAGGTGTCATTGCTGTATGTCACGCTGCTGGTGATCATCTCCTGCACCCTCTTCTTTGCCTACCCTGGTCCCTGACCTTCCCTCTCCTCCATTGCCTTCATGCGCTCCACAGTCCTGAATTGTCACAACAATTTCCCATATAAAAAAGAATGCTTGTAGTTGTCGATCCCAGATTCACCTCATACATGTGTTATGTCATTGGCCATGTGGTGGGACTATGCTTGCACAGCTATTAATTATTTTGTGGCTGCAAATTTGACCTGTAGGTTTGCGAAGTTCGCCTCCCATTGAAGTCAATGGGGCCCGCCGCGAACGTTCCGGTTCGCGAACTATCGGCCGCGTTTGCGGTCCGCGTTCGCAAAACATCCCATCGGAAGTTCATCCATCACTAGTCACTAGTATAGTATTTGTATATGGAAATCATATCCCCTCTCAAGTGTCTCTTCTCCAGAGAGAATAAGTTCAGTGCTCGCAACCTTTCCTCATAACGAAAATCCTCCAGACCCTTTATTACCTTTGTTGCCCTTCTTTCTACTCGCTCCATTTCCAGTACATCCTTCCTATGGACTGGTGCCCAGAACTGGACAACCTACTCTAGGTGCGGCCGGACCAGAGTCTTGTAGAGTGGGAGAATTATCATTTTATCTCTGAAATGAATCCCCTTTTTAATGCATGCCAATATTCTGTTTGCTTTGTTAGCATCAGCTTGGCATTGCATGCCATTGCTGAGCCTGTCATCTACTAGGACCCCCAGGTCCTTTTCCATCCTACATTCTTTTTTGCCTGAATTCGCACTTGGACCGGACCCAAAGACGCACAATACCCTTCTGCAGTCTGGACCGTGGCACCTGTGTGAACCGGCTCCATTGAAAGCTAGTCACACTTGCCTGTCATGCTAATTGGATGTGGGGAAACACGCATCCAATTCACATATATTTGAACCCAGCCTTGATGAACAGTTACATATTGGATATTTCCCAACATAAATTCTAGCTTCCTCAGGTTTACCTCTTGCTGTCATGTACTGTATGTGTGAGAAAACATGGATTCAATCACATAACCTCATAAACAACAGAGGTGTGATCACAGCATGCAATTAATTTAAATGTGAAATTTAATGAAACCTGAAAATATGCCAGTAATTTCGGATTTCTGAAATGTTGGCAAGATCACAATGAAAATTGTCACTCGGAGCGCAGAAGGCAACATTTGGAAGTGATTAAAGCCTTGTTCTGGCTAGTAGTATTCTCTCTCTCACCCAGCCATCACGAACACTCTTCTTGATGGAACCTTTAAACAATTTAATCTGATCTGTGCATACACACAGATTAACCTATCACTCCTGCAAATTGCGCCTCCCTATTACTGTTCCTCCGATGGTGTGAGTCATTCATTTTATGGATGCTTGGGAGATTATAAATGTAGAAAATTTAAAGGCTGCCTGGGTCCCTGCTGACAGTGCAGTTAGAAAAAAAAAAAAGAATGACATATTTCATACATTTTAAAAAGGAAATTAACGCCCTATGGTGCCTGAACTGGTGTTGAGTGTGGAAACATCGAGCCTGAAACATGTTTAAGAAATATGATACAGAAAGAAGACTTTGAGAGCTATAACTTTATTTTTGAAAGAAGTTTAGAATTTGTTAACTGGCTTTAAAATCTGCTGGCTCGCGATCCTGGGGGTATTCAATAAAGAACATGGAATGCAAAAAAGCATTAAAGAGAAAAGTAGTTTTGTTTGTCACCATAAACGTTATAAAACAAAAACAATTATAGCTGAAATCCAGGTACATTTAAAATAAAAATAAAAAAACACCATTAAATGCAGTTATAGTAACCATTAAAAAAGTACATGTATTTTTACAGACGACTGGCATCAGTACCTAAATCTGTTATTATATTAGCTTTCGGTAATTCTGTGTGCTACAACACTCACACTGGGTGACGGAGAGAAAGTACTTCAAGGAAACCATGGCCTTCTATCTTTGAGTAGAAGGAGGACCATTTCAGTGTGCTGCTGCTACTTCACATCAAATTACAGGTTGAGGTGGCTCCTGGACCAGGCTTTACTGATTAACTACAGTGTAGTCTACACTACAGAGAGGTCTAGGGCCTGGATATGTGAGCTGTACAGAATTACATATTCTATATGTAATTTAAAGTTCATTTAAAGCCAAAACTTTTTTTTCATATTTTTATAGAGGGTAGAATATGGGAGGGTTATTACTGTTTAGTTCTTTTTTCATGTTTTTCATGTTTTTTTGCCAGCTTTCTTCTGTCTCGATAGGGAGTTTTCCCTTCTCTCCCTGTCCTGTAGACCAGAGGGTCACCAAAGTATGGCCTGTGGTGCACATCCAGCCCGCTGGAAAGTTTTTTTTATGGCCCGCAGCTTGAGTCGTTAGGTTGATTTCTGCTCAAGGTATGTTGGGTAGCAGGAACTGCACGGCATACTCACCCCTGACAGTATACAGTGTAGGCACCACAGGCCGACAATGCTTGGCAAACCCAGTGCCTCACTAAGATGTCGATTGCTAGGACCACCGGCTAGGACCTGCTGCATCTCCTGGGACTGTCCCAGATGCAGCACTACTTCCCTCTCTTCCTGGTCTCACAGAAGACTTTGACTGCAGTGGTAGCCATAGGCTCTCAGCTGTCAGTCAAACACCAGTGAGGAGGGTGTGGGGGCATGGCTTCCTGGCGCAGTGTGTATCTATGGTCACACACAGCCCAGATCAGGAGCATGTCTGCACGGGTGCCCCCATAGCACACAAGTTGCTAAGGGGGCACCCAAAGGAATGGAGGGTGCTGGCAGGGGACCGCCAAATGGGAGGTAAGGGACTGCTCTTTACAATATCATTGCAAAGTATAACTTCTTTTTATTTTAATTGAAGCAATTGCCTTTAATATCATTTTAACTTTATCTGTTTGCTAGAGTTTAGCTTTTAATTGTCTGTACTAGGAAATTTTTTAGACCATGGGTAGACACCATTTAAGATACCGTGCCCACATGTTGGTGTGGTGTATGAAGTGTGGAGGGTAGAGGCCTGGCAAGTGAGGGGTTGGGTTTTTAACTCCACTGGGGGAGATTGAGGATAAGAAGTCATCATCACAAATGATTTATTAACCATTAAAACCAATGGACACTATTCTGTACTCCTACCTCTGGACCTTTCAGGTGCCTTTGAAACGGTTGACCACCCCCTCCTCCTCAAAAAACTTTACTCGTTAGGTCTTTGTGACTGTACTCTTCATTGGTTCTCATCCTACCTACCCCACCTTCAGTGTCACTTACGATTCTACTTCCTCCTCTCCTCTGCCTTTCTCTGTCAGGGACCCCAGGGTTCTCTCCTTGGACCTCTCCTATTCTCAATCTACACCTCCTTCCTGGGTCAGCTGATAGCCTCCAATGGCTTTCAATATTATTTCTTACGCTGATGACACCCAAATCAAAGCGCTCTACCTCTCAGCTCACAACATCAGTCTCCTCACGCATTACTAATTTACTGACTGACATATCAGTCTGAATGTCACACCACTTTCTTTGAGCTCAACCTGTCCAAATCCAAACTCATAATATTCCCTCCCCCACGTGCCCCTTCCCCTAATTTCTCGGTCAAGATTGATGGCACAATTATCAACCCATTCCCACATGCCATTGTGCTAGGTGTAATCCTGGCCTCTAAACTCTCCTTTTAGCCCCACATCCAATCAATTTCTAAACCTTTGTAACATCTCCAAAATATGCCCCTTCCTAACCAATGACATTACAAAGCTCCTAATCCACTCCCTGGTTATCTCTCGCTTCCACTACTGCCACTCCCTCCTCATTGGCTTACCATTACATAGGCTATGCCCCTTCAGTCCATCATGAGTGCTGCTGCCATCCATCTTACCAACCGTTCAGTGTCTGCCACCCCTCCCTGTCAATCTCACAATTGGCTGCCACTCTCCCAACTAATTAAATTCAAAATACTAACAATAACTTACAAAGCCATAACTCTGCCCCCAGCTTCATCACTAACCTAGTCTCAAAATACCAACTAAACCATCCTCCTATGCTCGCCTCCAGGACTTCTTCTGAGCCTCTCCCATCCTTTGGAATTCCCTACCCCAATTTGTCCGATTATCTTCTATTCTGTCCACTTTTAGGCAATCTCAAACCTTTCTCTTCAGAGAAGCCTATAATGCCTCCACCTAACAACTGTACTTTTATTTTCTCCATCAGCTCATCCCCCATCGTTACTACGTTTTGACCCTCCCTTTTATATTGTAATTTCTAATGAGCAGGGCCCTCTGATTTATCCTGTATTGAATTGTATTATAACTGTACTGTCTGCCCTCACATTATAAAGCACTGCACAAACTGTTGGCGCTATATAAATCCTGTTAATAATGATAATAATAATCTAGATGCTGGGATACTATGGAATAATTTGCTATGATCCTCCTCAAGGCAATGCAGTTGAAATGAGTAAGGATTTATTTTTCTTATTCATTTTTATTTTAGAAATCACTTGGAACAGGATGGTGCTTATTGAAGTATAGTACAGATTTCTTGCCAGTCTACACCCACAAGGATTAAGCAGCAGTAGCCAAGACATGTTGTACTACTGAGCATAGAAGAGAGGATAAATGCAAACCATTGCTAAATGGGCCCAATTTGATGCTGGCCTCCATTTTTTTGTTTGAATTGCATCTGGTGCTTTACCATATTGCACTTTTGGAAGTGTCCCTGCCAGTTTGTTTTGCAGTCTGAAAGTGACACCCAAAATTTGAGCATGGGACAGGTGTAAACATTGCAAAGAACTGTTGTTTAACCTGCTGCCAGAGCATACTGAGCCAAGGAACTTGCACCTGGATTGGAGCAGGGCAATGGAGAGTACCCAAGAAGCAGGTGTTACAGACTTCAGTGACTTCTGAACAACAGAACGCTGGCAAAAACAGATGGGCTGAGGCCCTGGTAATGTCCCCTTCTGTGTCCTCCAGTACCTGATTTTAGGCTATGCCAAAGCATATCTTTGATATAACCCCAGAGTCTGAAGTATTTCCTTTGGCTGGACCCAGGAAGAAGGTTCTCTGAGCTATGGAAAGTTATGTTTTCTCTGCTCCAGTGTCCCATGCTGGTTTCACTGAGAGTGGAAAGGCCTGAGGCTGCAAGGAACTGTTGTGCCATCTGGAAGAATACCTGCAATGTGGTCTCTATAGTATGCCTTTTGTTAAATTTCTATGTCATCCAGTCCAGAGAGGGGAAAATGGATACAGGGTGGTTCCTTCTCAGCCCTACGCCTTCTTCAAGGGCCGTAGTACAGTGTAAAGCCAATATGTGGTTTGTGACTCTGGTAGCAGATTTACATCTCCCACCAGATAATGAACTGGCAAGAGATCTACACAACCTGTCTCAGTTACAGCAGTACTTAAAGGTTTATATTAAACTGGACAACAGACTGGAGTTCCCGTAACTCTCTCAAAAACTATTCAACCGCTTGAGTATTCACTGCCAGATTATATACATTGTGGGTTCTGGGAGTTCCAAACACTCACTGGAACTTGAGATCTTACTAACAAATGGCATTCAACTTCCATTTCCATGAGTTTAGCAATGGGAGACATACAGTATCATTCAGAATAAGGTTCTGAGAGATTGCTCACAGGCTATACATGTTGAGCCATTTGTGAAGTCCTGCAATGAGAACAGAAGGGTTGCCTCAATGTTGGACCCTAAGTACTACACCTAGAGCTCTCTTTTTGTACAGTTCAGTTAGGTTAGGGTCTACTAAAGAGAATAAGGCCTTAGTTGGTGTAATGTCACCATGTTTATTTTGCTGTTCTATGTTTGCATCATGTTGATGCTTTACCGTTGATTGTTAAACAGGTGCACACTTTCTAACACACAATATTATACACAACTGACAGTAACAAATAAGAAATTATTCAGCATTTATTTATCTATAATAAAAACATAATGTATGGTCATGTGTATCCCCCTTTTGTTTGCAAGGAAGATGTTTTCTATGAAGGTTTAAGCCCTTGTACACACGGTTGGAGATTCCGACGGAATGTGTCCTATCAGACCGTTTTGTCGGATATTCTGACTGTGTGTGGTCTGCATCGGACTGTTTCCGTCAGAATAGGTTTTCCAACTTGCCGGTAAAATTTTCCTACAACATGCTCAGATCGGATATACTCCGATCATGTGTAGCCTACTCCGACGGACAAAGTGCCACGCATGCTCAGATCAAATTCCTAGATCAAAGCTATTGGCTACTAGCCTGAACGTAGTCCCGTCTAACGAAATCACGTTATGTACAATCGGATTTTCCGACAACTTAGTCCGACCTTGTGTATGCAACATCACTTCCGGACCTCTTCCGGAATTAATCCGTCGGAATTGCTCCGACGGATTTGGTAGTCGGAATCTCCGACTGTGTGTACAAGGGCTAAGAGATCTGCACTTCTATTCTTTGCTTGCACACGAATCATTAGTGTGTGCAGTTTACTGTGAAATCCCTATTGATAACTCATAAAAGACATCTCCATATTCCTGTTTTTATTTCTATGACTTTACATGGCAATTGTTACTCCAGTGATATGTACTCTGCTATAAGGGCTTCACAAAATAAAACAATAAAGCCAATAAATGAATAATAGTGAAAGACTGAAAGGATTATTTTATTTACCATAGCAATAGTAGTCCATTGACCATTTAAAAAAAAAAGATTAGTAAAAATAAAATACTACTACTAAAGCATGCCCCATTTCTGGCTGCGGCAGCGTGGGTTAAAGCTCTTACTTTTATTCAGACAGCACTTGCCCGTTGTTGCAGACTTTCCAGAACTGAGATTTCCAATTCTATTCTGTAATTGTTGGAAGTGCAAATGAACGTCTCTCCTCCAATTGCAGAACACCATGCTTGCTGTGAAAAGAATGCAAGGTCTTTTGCTAAATGGAGGATGGGGCACAGTAAGCGACCCATAGGGGTGGATTTACTAAAGACAAATAGACTGTGCAATTGCAATCTGTAAGAACAATTGCTCCAGAGCTTAGTAAATGAGATGAAGCTTTAGTTTGCAAAGAATACCCAATCACATGCAAGAAAAATAAAAAGAACAGCATTTTTGCTTGCACATGATTGGTGCAGAGCTTTCCCTCATTATGAAACTCTGGAGCAACTGCACTTGCAGAGTGTATAGTCTATTTGCCTTTAGTAAATCCATCCCATAGTGTATTTCACTGTGAAGGCATATGTTTTAACTTACAATGTGCAGGCATGCCCAATTTTGTCACCACCAGTAAGTCTTTCTTGAGAAATACCATATTTCCATCACAGGAGTACATGCATGTTTAGAAGATGAAAAAAGGTACAAAAGTCCTTTTCCCTTTCCTCCATTCTGTGATCCCCACTGTCTCATTACTATTTATTAGACACGTGCGATTCAATTAGTTACAAATTGAAATTCAAACAAAATTTTCATTATTCGGAGATTCAGATGCATCAGAATCTCTGAATCACAATAGTAACGAATTTCAATGAATCAGAAATACATTAGAATGAAAACAACAAATTCATTTATATTCAGAGATTTAATTTCGTGATGCCATAGTTTTGTGACATGATGCCATAGTTTTGTGTCTTTTGTTAACGTTTGAAGCAATTGAAATAACAAAATTGAATTAAACTTAATAACATACAAATTAATACTTATGTTTCACATGAAATTCTTTTTTGCATTTACATTTTTCATTGGTATAAATTTTTTTACTACATATGACATGGAAACATATTGCAATAAATACAGTAAGGCAGAAACATGAAACTACACAAACAAGGAGACAGGAAGGCGCAAGCACCTAGTGCATTACTGCAGAACCATTTATTTAAGCAAATAAAATGGATAAAAGAGCGATACTTACAATGCGCTCTTATAAAACAGCTCTGAGGAAGAAACGTGTCAACTTAGCCATATAGTGGGATACATTTGGAGCATACATATCTTACTCTATATGGCATCTTGTGGCCTCAACCTCAATGCACTGTGTAATTGGCAACTAAGTGGCAAATGAGGTTTAATGTTGATAAATGTAAAGTTTTGCACATGGGGCTAAGAATATGCATTCATCATACATACTAGGGGGAGTACAACTGGGGAAATCAATGGTGGAGAAGGATCTGGGGCTTTTGGTAGATCATAAGCTCAATAATAGCATGCAATGCCAAGCTGCAGTTTCCAAAGCGAGCAAAGTCCTTTCTTGTATTTGAGAGGTAAGGACTCCAGAGAGAGAGATATAATTTTGCCCCTGTTCAAATCATTAGTAAGACCTCATCTGGAATATGCAGTTCAGTTTTGGGCACCGGTACTCAAAAAGGTTATCGGGGAACTGGAGAAAGTGCAGAGAAGGGCAACCAAACTGATAAGAGGTATGGAGGAACTCAGCTATGAGGAAAGATTAGAGGAACTGAATATATTTCCTCTTGAGAAGAGGAGATTAAGGGGGATATGATCAACATGTACAAATATATAAGTGGTCCATAAAGTGAACTTGATGTTGAGTTATTCACTTTAAGATCATCTCAGAGGACAAGGGGGCACTCTTTATGTCTAGAGGAAAAAAGATTTAATCTCCAAATACGGACGGGTTTCTTCACAGTAAGAGCTATGAAAATGTGGAATAGACTCCCTCCAGATATGGTCCTGGCAAGCTCAGTAGATTGCTTTAAAAAAGGTACATAATATAACTGGGTACTGACATTTATAGGTAAAGTTGATCCGGGGAAAATCCGATTGCCTCTCGGGAGATCAGGAAGGAATTTTTCCCCTGCTGTAGCAAATTGGATCCTGTTCTGCTGGGGTTTTTTGCCTTCCTCTGGATCAACTGTTGGTGAAGGATTTTGTATATGTGATTGTATTATATATATATATGTATATATATATATATATATATATATATATATATATACATATATTTTTTTTTTTTTTGGTTGAACTAGATGGACTTGTGTCTTTTTTCAATATGGCTTACTATGTATTTATATGTAACTATGTAACTGTGTGGTCTATGTGTTTTTACCAGTGGCACTTTTGTAAGTATCCAATTCTTATCCATTTTATGTGCTCAAATAAACTTTTTGCAGTCATGCACTAGGTGTTTGCACCTTCCGGTCTCCTTGTTTTTGTAGTTCCACTTTGGATTCCCCTATCCATAGAAGGATTTGAAATTGTTGCACAGTCCTATTCAACAGTGAAGGATCTCTGAGGATCTCTGAGGACCTCTGGAAGTGATTGTTTTGTACTATAAGGTATAAAAGTGAAATAAGATGATTCCTAATTATTGTGTTTAATTGGATGGAGGTGGACCCATCAGAATCTCCGAATCATAACATAACAAATGAATCTGAAATTAATTTCGTACTATTCTTTTATTTCAGATGCACATGAATTGTCAATATCTTCCAATCAGCCCGTTCCATTCTCTTTGTGGGTTGGACTAGCAGGGAAGACTCAGAGTGCATAAGTAACCCCGCAATAATAAATTAACACATTAAAACGAATATAACCAATCTTCTGAAATAACTTCTGAAAACAGAATCCGTTGGGAACAACAAATATACGAAACAAATCTGAATATACTAAAGAAATTCTGAAAATTAATCATTCTAACTTAACCAATATGACAAAATGAAATGATTAATATAACTAACGAATCCTAAATGAAATGAAACAATTTTATTTGTTGTGCACATCTCTACTATATATATTGAGATTCTGTTTATCGAACCGCCGGATATATGCAGTTCCTTTATACTTTAACCACTTGACATCCGCGCTATGGCCGAATGATGGCCACAGCACGGATGTGAATTCCCGGGAGCTCGTAATATGACAGACTCCCCTGTGCATCCTCACTGCAGGGAGCGCACGGAGAGCACTGTGATCACCGAGTCACTGAGACTCGGGTGATCACCGATTTGAGTAAGGGCCCCTTACCATGTGATCAGCTGTCAGCCAATGACAGCTGATCACATGATCAAAACAAAAGCTCGGTGATCAGTTTTCTTTTCTCCTCACGCTGACAGCGGAGGAGAAAAAAAAAAGCCAATGACCGGCTCACCTTAAAGGGACATCGGTCCCAAAACCGACGAGGTAATTATGCCTCATAATTACCACTTATCAATGCCCACAAGTGCCGCCTATCAATGCCCACAAGTGCCACCTATCAATGCCCACCAGTGGTGCCAATCAGTGCCACACAGAAGTGCTGCCTATCAGTGTAACCGATCAGTGCCCATCACTGCCACCCATCAGTGCCCATCACTGCCACCTATCAGTGCTCATCACTGCCGCCTCATCAGCGTACATCAACGACGGACAAAAATTACCCGTTTTAACATTTTAGAACAAAATTTAAAAAAAATATTTATTTTTTTCTATTCAGTCTTTTTACATTTTTTTTAACTAAAAATAAAAATCGCACAGGTAATCAAATACCACCAAAAGAAAGCTCTATTTGGGGGAAAAAAAATTATAAAAATGTCATTTGGGTACAGTGTTGTAATTCAAAGTGCATCAGCGCTGAAAGATGAAAATTGGTCTGGATAGGAGGGGGGGTTTAATTACTCAGTAAGCAAGTGGTTAACCTGACCCGTTATAGTGCAACCTGATGCCGGATTTACGAAAGGCAAATTCACTTTGCACTGCAATTGCACTTGGAAGTGCAGTCACTCTAAATCTAAGGGGTAGAGCTGAAATGAGTGGAAGCTCTGCTGATTTTATCATCCAATCATGTGCAAGCTAAAATGCTCTTTTTTATTTTCCTTGCATGTCCCCCTCGGTTCTACAGCGACTTTACTTCCAAGTGCACTTGCAGTGCAAAGTAGATTTTCCTTTAGTAAATAACCCTGAATCACTCTACTACCCTGGTTTCTTGCACAAATGTTTGTGTCCTATATTCCTGGCTATTTAACGATTTATTTGCATTCTGTGACAAGTTTATGAAAAAAATCAATAACAAGACTATTGCACGATAAAAAAGGTATAAATAACTATTTTATTATTTTAAAAAATGACAGTTATTTATGATGCCTGGCGCTTTAGCAAACTACATTTGTTTTAGCTTTGGTGTACACATAATTTAAGTGTAAGGGTCTAGTTCCATTTTAAACTGGTCAAGGGCTGCAAAAAAGGACTAAGAGAGCCATATAGTGTCCAAAAACACCAGTATGCCTTTGTCAAAGTATGTTGCAAGATTCAAGAAAAAAACTCCTTCTGGTATTTTGCGCAGTAAAAGAATTTGTTTTGGTTGAAGAGAAGGATAGGCTGTTTTGTAAGAAGCTGTAAAGAAGATCGGAGAGATACGAAACACCTGTGTTATTCTCAGCCCTGCCAGATATGTCTTGTGCAAAATGACTAGGCTGAACTCTACCACTTATCAGTAATCCCAACCTGCAATTACATTTTATAAGAAAAAAAACAAAGCTCATAATATTCTTATCCTTTATTTAGTGGCAAATATTTAAAGCACGAAATCTGACCTTCACCAAACACTGAAACCCCAACCAATTGAATCACCACTGGTATTTGGTAAAAGTCGCATTGACTGTTTAATAAATAGGTCCCTTAGTGTCGTCGTACTTTTTTAGTGATTTATGATATGCTGTTTAGTAAATATACAATGTTAAGAACACTATTTAAAGTAACAGGAGACAAGAGGTATGAGGGCCCTACTTGTTAGACATGATGTAGTAATGACAAACTTAACATTTCAACCTCTTGCAGACCAAAAACCCTAAATAAAGCACATTGAGTGTACGTAACATGTCTTACTCCTCTCTTCCTGCTGCCACTCCCCTCACTGCTCTTGGGGAATTCCCAGCTGTCAAAATGATAGATGAGCCTTGCTGAATATTACAACAGGCTGTGCCCCCTTTGAGGCCTACAATGGGGCAAAAAATCAATGATACTTTTCCCAGAGTTGGATTCCAACTGTTTAATAAGACACAGAAGTTGAATAAAACACAATTTTATTTCAGATAAGTACAGTATCCCGGTCCCTTACCATGTGATCAGCTGTCAGCCAATGACGTCTGATCACGTGATGTAAAAAGAAGATCATAATCGGCTTCTTTTTTCCTTACGCTGACAGCATCTCCATGATTGGTCCCGATCATGGAGAGCCACTGCTGCTATGCAGTGCCCACCAGTGCCACCTGCCAGTGCCCACCGGTGCCACCTACCAGTACCCACCTGTGTCACCTATCAATGCCCATCAGTGCTACCAATCAGTGCCTCATCATCAATGCCACCTATCACTGCTCATCAGTGCCTCATCATCAGTGCTAGAGCCGCCTTTAAGGCAGGGCAAAAGGGGCAGCTGCCCTGGGCCCTGTCATTGTTGTGGGGCCCAAAGCAGCTGCCTCATACTTGCCAACTATCCCAGTTTACATTGCCTTGTCCCTTGAAGTTTTAGTCCTGTGCTGTGTCCTGATATCTCAGTGTGAAGTGAGCTACTAATGCTGCCCAGCTCTGCCTTAGGCCGCGTACACACGGGCAGACTATCCGTCCAACTAAGTCCGTCAGACAATCCGACAGACAGTCCGTCCTACTTTTGAATGAACGGACTTGACCACACACGACGAACAGACAGTCCGCTGAAAGCTTGCGCGATGACGTGTACAGCACGTACGACGGGACTAGAAATACGACGTCCAATACACTGCAATGCAACCTTCGGCCGTGTAAATCCTTTCTGAGCATGCGCCATACTTAGTCCGTCCAACTTGCCTACTCACGAGCGGACTGTCCGCTGAAACCAAGTTTGGACGGACAATATTACGGAAATTCCGAAAGACTTAGTCCGCCAGACTGTCCGCTGAAAAAGTCCGCTGAAGCCCACACACGAGCGGACTGTCCGCTGAAACACGTTTCAGCGGACCAAGTCCGTCAGACAGTCCGCCCGTGTGTACGCGGCCTTATTGTTGTGTACAGATGACTAACCTGCAGACCCCGTGTTTACATGTAAATAAGCGGCATTGATATGTAAATAGCTGAGGCCAATGGAATTGATATGTAAATAAAGGCAGCATTCATATGTATATCATTCCCTGCTGCAGTGAGGAGATGATGTGCTGTAACCTATAGCAACCAGTGAGCAGTATCACTGTACAGTCATCTCTAGAAGCCAATCAACAAGCAGAAACCATGTGCTAAAACCTCTAGCAACTAATCAGTGAGCCTTAAGGAGTGCTGTAATCTCTAACCACCAGTCAGTGAGCGGTAATGATATGCTGTAACCTCTGGCAACCAATCGCAATTGCTGCCTGATCTGATACAGTAAACTGGTTTTAAGTCTAGCTGCTATTTATTTTATGTCTCAGAAGGTGGAGAGCGAAATTGCATGGAGGGAGGGGGGCCCTAAGAAAATTTTTGCCCAGGGCCCAATCAATATTAAAGATGGCCCTGATCAGTGCCACCTATCAGTGCTGCCTATCAGTGTCACCTACCAGTGCCACCTATCAGTGCCCATCAGTGCCCTTCAGTGCCACCTATCAGTGTCCATCAGTGCCACCTCATCAGTGCCCACTAGTGCCACTTATCAGTGCCCATCAGGGCCGCCTTATCAGTGCCTATCAGTACAGCCTATTTGTGACCATCAGTGCAGCCTATCAGTACCCATCAGTGCCGTCTCATCAACGCACATCAATGAAGGAGAAAAGCGACCTGTTTTAAAAATGTTATAACAAAGTATGAAACTGTTTTTGTTTTTTTCCCCCAAATTTTCTGTCTTTTTTTCTTTTTTTTTTTTTGCAAAAACATAAAAAATCCAGCAGTGATTAAATACCACCAAAAGAAAGCTCTATTTGTGTGGGGAAAAAAAAAATGATAAAATTTGGGTACAGTGTTACATGACCGCGCAATTGTCATTCAAAGTGTGAGAGTGCTGAAAGCAGAAAAATTGGCCTGGGCAGGAAGGGGGTTTAAGTGCCCAGTAAGCAAGTGGTTAAACAGTAGGACATAAAGTGGACAGCACTGGGACACCATTATCAATGTTTCAGGTCAGACAAGCCTTAGCCCCTGTACACACGGTCGGAGAATCCGTCGGAATGTGTCCTATCGGACTGTGTGTGGTATGCATCGGACCGATTCCGTCGGGAATATCCGTCTGACCCAATTTTCCAACATGTTGGAAATATTTTCCGACCAACTGGTTCGATCGGACATACTCCGATCATGTGTAGAGAATTTTGATCGGACCAAGTGCCACGCATGCTCAGATCAAATTCCTAGACCAAAGCTATTGGCTACTAGCCTGAACGTAGTCCCATCGTAACTAAATAACGTCATCACGTTCTGAATGATCGGATTTTCCGACAACTTGGTCCGACTGTGTGTATGCAACAGTTTCGGATACAATCCGTCGGACAAAATCCGACGGATTTGGTTGGCAGAATGTCCGACCGTGTGTACAGGGGCTTAGACTTAGTACACCAGGGGTTATCAGCAGCAACAGTCACTAGGATCCTTCTCTCAGGTCTGTACTCACAGTGTCCCTGAGACTTGGATGTCTCCCTCTAGACCAAGGCATAAAGTTTCTCCAGTGGAGCCTCCAGACCGGATCCTCAGTGAAACCTCCCTTATAACTCTGGAAGAATAAATAGCAAGATAGCTCCAACACCCCCCCCCCCCCCCCTCCAGCTTTGCACAACTTTGATGAGATGGACAGGATCTTCAGCTGGACTGTCAAGAAGGGCAGAAGCCCTTCAGGCTGGGAACCTCACCTTCTCCTTTCTGATGCTCCGAACTATGTATACACTCCCCAACCACCATCTGTGCACACCTCCCCAGGGGTTGGCTGGAGCTGCATAAATATTCAGGCTGTTCATTTGACTTTCCCACCAAATACATTCTTGAAACATCTAGAAGACTGGGGGAAGCAATCAAACTTGCAGCCTTCTGAGCCCAGAGCAGCCTAAAGCAATCACGTGCTTCTCTGCTAATTACAGAATTGCTACAGCACTAAATTAGCCTAACCAAATCTAGCCTATCTGTGAGGGTGCTATAGTAAGAAGACAATGACTCTGCACACCTTGTCCTGACCCTGTACTAATGTCACCTAAGGGAACATGGAAGAGGCAAGGAGGGCTGAACTAGCATGGATCAGGATGAAAGAACAGAGGGATATATCAAATACAAAAGATAAACAAGTTGTAGTGGAGCTGAACTACAACTAGATATCAGTATAAAACAGAGCATCAATAACATGATGCAGTTCAATAGAAACATACATCAAAAGCAGAATTCAGCAAGGTGTGTGTGATAGAATGCAGATCTCACAGATTTAAAGAGTACCAGGGAGAGATGTTGGCACGTACCTGGTCTAAGGCGAAAGTGCTGGGAAGGCTCCCTTTGCGGCTAAGTGCAACGCACCCCTAAAGGTGGTACAGGAGGTGCAGTGCCCAAAGAAGCACAGGTTGCCAGTAATGTCCTGAAGAGCTGGGCCGGTGATCACTTGATGAATACTGGGATAGGCAAGATGCACAGTAAGGCAGACCTCTCTGAGGAGCTCCAGATGTACTCTGCAACAGGGCACACATGAAACGGTGATGGAAGCCAGGCCAGAGGTCAGACACAGTGGATCAGTCAGTAGCAGAGGCAGGTAGGAGGAACAGGCGGAGCTCCTACACAGGTGATCAGGTAAGTAGTAACAAAGACCATAATGCAAGCTGGGGTCATACACGGGTAACTGGCAGAGTCAGTAGAACAAGCCAGGGGTCAAAGCCAGGAGATCAGACAGGTCAAGGGCAAGCCGAGGCAACAAATGGAAATCCAAGGAAGCGCGTACAGAAGCTCAGCAACACAGAAGGGCTGACAACAATCCAGCAATCTGGTGAACACAGCAGCAGTCTTTTATAGGCCAGTGAATGCCTGTATCTGTCATGTAGTACTTGCATGTGCAATTTGTCATTCCTGCACCAGTGCGCATGGGAATGCACTAGATATGCCAATTTCTAGTATTGGCAACTTTGCCAGTTCTCCTTTGACCATTTCCCTAACAGATGTGTGTATGCTGGACAGCAGATCTCACTGGTGGTATGGATACCGGGGAGCGTGCCGTGTGTGTTATAGTAGAAACCTCACTGTGTACATGGATAACATGAATGATCTGAGTGTGTTGTAATGCATATTCCATTGGTGACATAGGTAGTGATGAGTGCAGATCTCACTGCAGCTGTGGATACTAGGGAGCATGGTGTTTGTTCTGCACCAAGGATCTCCAAACTATGGCCCACAGGGCACATCTGGTCTGCTACAAGATTTTATTCGGCCCACAGGGTCATTGGCATCCCCATAATGTGCACTGATTGAGAATTAAAGTCAACAGAGACTGCTTATAGTCCCTGATTTCTATCTAAGGGGGGCTCAGATGGGAACCCTGATGTAAGGGAGACTCTGATAGAAGGGGTAATTGTGATACTAGAGGGACTCTGATGGGAACCCTGATGTAAGGAAGACTCTGATGTAAGGGGTAATTGTGATACTAGAGGGAATCTGATGGGAACTCTGATGTAAGGGGACGCTGATGAAAGGGAGTTTTTGATGGAGACCCTGATGCAAGGGTTTTTTTTCAGCCCGCAAATATTTGAAAAATATTTGATGTGGCCCTTGTCCTGAAAAGTTTGAAGGCCTCTGTTCTAGAGGACTGATCTAATAGACCTTTCCCCCTGCACTTCATTTCCTCCACTTGCACTAAATCATAGATTTCTAGAAATGTAAGTAATATGGATACATGACAGGGTCACATTATGTTACCTAGCAACCTAAAACTACATCTGGCAGTTTATTCTTCCATTTCTCACTAAATAAGATTTGTGTTTAAAATGTCTTATAAAAGCATATTATAAATTTCATTTTATTGGTTGCTTTCTATCCAAATCATTTTACTGAACTACTTTTTAAAAATCTTGAAAAGAAAATGGCTATAAATCACAGGGAAGCACATGGCCCAGCAGGAAAGTGCAGTAAAAGTGCTCAGATGCTCCATGAAATAAAGAGCCTCTCAATATTGCCATTTTATGTCCAGTTTTAATGGAAACATGTGTTACATTGAAATCCGTTGTTTTTTCTTTTTTTTTTTTCTTTTTTTTAATAGAAATATGTTTGTAAAAAAAAAAAAAAACGGATAATATACTGTATTTCCATTTAGCTACTGACATTAAGATTATTTATTGTTCAGCATAATAAAAGAGAAGACACAAATTTATTTTAAAAGAGAATGTTTATAGGGAGTTTTATATTGCTCCAGAACCTCATGAACTTAAGGGGTGGCCATCAGCTTGAGGGAAAGACTTTTAGAATAAAACCCTCCAGTCTCTATATTGTTGAAGAAATACCATTTGTGTTAACTTGAAACCCCCATGCTGAAAGACCCAGGAATTTACTGTAGGTTGCTGGTGGCTACTTTTCTTTTGTGCTGCGTATGTTCCGGGTGCCCAGCGATAGTGATGATGCTGTTCATTGCTCCGAGGTATTAGTGGAGTGGTAATTTAGTACCAGAACTCATTCCAGCATTGGGCTCTTGGCACTCTCTGTTACTGACTTATGTACACTCTAGTTACCTCTGTGTATCCTGCAACCCCCGTGTCTCCAGTTACTCCTGTTTTCTTGGTGACCCCAGCATCACCAGTGGCTTATATATGTCTGCTGACCCCAGCTTCTCCAGTGACCCCAGCGCTCCTGTGCTCTACCACTTTACAAAACTGCAGTCCAACCACATCTTGAATATGCCATATACCTTTGGTCACCAATCAGGAAGGAAGGATGTGATGATCCTCCAATATCACTAAAGCATGTTGAGACCCATATTAATAATAAGCGTCGTACTGTTCTGGTGAGTCTTAGCCCTTGTACACACGGTAGGACACATTCTGTCAGAATCTCCGATCGGACCGTTTTGTCAGATATTCCGACTGTGTGTGGTCTCCATTGGACTGTTTCTGTCTGAATATCCGACGGACCAACTTTTCCAACTTGCCGGTAAAATTTTCCGACAAAATGCTCCGATAGGACATACTCCGATCATGTGTAGCCTACTCCGACGGACAAAGTGCCATGCATGCTCAGATCAAATTCCTAGACCAAAGCTATTGGCTACTAGCCTGAACGTAGTCCCGTCGTAACGAAATAACGTCATCATGTTATGTACAATCGAATTTTCCGACAACTTTGTCCGACCGTGTGTATGCAACAGTTTCGGCTAAAATCCGTTGGACAAAATCCGTCGGACAAAATCCAATGGATTTGGTTGTCAGAATGTCCGACCGTGTGTACAAGGGCTTAGTGTGCTTGGGGCATATGGTGACACAGACACTGGTCGACATCATACATCGCTGTTTTTCACGAAGTGCACTGTTTTTCATGCACTATTTCTTGCACATTTAAAAAAATGTATGGACACTATCATAGAGTGGTATATTGCAGAAGCGTTATATGAACGTATATGTTTTGTGCACAATCACCAATGATATTATTATGTATTGAGTATTAGCGACACTTATAAAATTGTTGATATCATATCTTGTTTTATGTGCATTAATGCTTGGTTCACACTGATGCAACATAGGATACGACTTGTGAGACCTCAAGTCGGATGACTTGTGAAATTTGCAGTCAAGCTAGTGTGAACCAAGCATTAGGGGAGCAAATTTTGAGAGTGGCAACTTACACAAGTAGTTTCACATTACCCTAGGTGCGGTACCTTTAAATAGTTTCTCAGCAAAGATGTGTTTGAACTGGAGAGAGTCCAGAGAAGGGCAACAAAGCTAATAATGGTGAAGCAGGACCTCAGGGGGTGGGGGGTGGCATACTGCATGTCATCACCCCCAAAAAATATTCCACCGGCCGCCACTGGCTTCAAGTGCTCTGCAAATGTATAACTTGTCAGGGAAAAGGTGCAGCAAGTTACAATTCAACACTGCACAAATTTGTGGCAAGTTATCCTTGCTATCTGGGATATAACTGTCAGGGACGTGCTGCCCATGGCATGACAGCTGCCAAGAGGCAGGATTCCACAGGTGCCCATCCTGCTAGACACGGAAATATGTGAGCGCCAATGCGCATGCTTGAAGGCACTTGAGCATGCACCAATAAGCTTGGTGCCAAATGCCATATATAAGTGCAGTAAATGCACTGGTACTTTGCTGTCTGATCTGCAGCTGTACCTGTGAACCTGAAACCTGATCCTATTGACTCTTGTGTTTGACCCAGCTTGCCTTTGACTCCGTTGTACCTCTCTTATCCTGACCCTGGCCTGTATCTGGACTTTTGCCTTGCTCCTTGCATTATCTGCCTGAACTTACGTTGCCGATCTCTGCTTGCTTCCTGATCATTCTTTGTCTGCTGTCTATACCTACATCTGACCGGCTTGTCCGACCACGCATCTGGTACCTCCTAGTACTGGTCAACCTTCAGCCCAGTGTCTGCTAACCCATCTATGTCTGCCATCTGGCTTCCTGGTCCACCCGCGTACAATGCCCTGCACAAGTAAGAAAGTTCAGGCACCCTTACACCACCACGCTCTCGTGGCCACTGTTGCAACATCGGTGGTCCCTTATCCAGGGTTGTACGAAAAAGGCTTTCCTCTGCTCGTCAGGCTCAATCGTCAGGTACATGACAATAACTATCAACTTCCAGTGACTCCTGTGTCTCCAGAGACCCAAGTGCTTCTGCATCTTTATTGGGTCTCGTGTCTCCAGTGACTCCAGCACTTTTGTGACTTTAGTGCCCCAGCATCTCTAGTGACCCCAGCATTTGTTTCTCTTCAGTGACCCCCAGAGCATCCTAGGTCAATTAGTGACCTCTTCACTCTGTGACTCCACAGCGACCTCTTTCACACAGTGACCCCTATAACATCTTGTCACACCATTGTTCTCTGAGGCTTCAGTGACACCTGCTCCACGCAGTCTCGGGTTTGCTCCTGTAATTCCAGAACTGGCTTTCTCCCAGTGAATATGGACCCTGTCCGTAACAGTATATAGTAGACATGGAAATTTAATTTCCTTTTGTTTTTTTGTGGGTTTCCTCCAGGTCCCTGGCTTTCTTCCACAATCCAAAAATATACTGGTAGTTTTAATTATCTCTCTCAGACATGAGCCCTATATAAAAATGTAGCAGGGATTTCAGACTGTGAACTCCTTCAAATAATTGGGACTGACGTAAAAGGGTCTATGTATTCTGTAAAGTACAGTAAGATATAATTACTATATGAATACCGGGAATAAATAAGGATGGTTTGTCTTTTTATATTGAATAAAATAAATTCAGAACATGAGTGGATAAAGAACAATGGACTTATTCCTCCTAATTGGAAAATAAATACTTTTGTGGTATAATAACAAAGTTAACAAATAAAGTTTTAATTTAGGTTACTGGCTCTGTAAATCATATGTCACTTGTCAATCATATAAAATCCTCAGTCACCGCAATCCCTGTGAAAAGTCGTCCAGTAAATTGTCTTCACTAAATTTCCTTGGAAAGCAGGAAAATTTGTAAGGCTCATATAGTAATTAAAGCGATTCACGACAATTAAAATGCACCTAAAGCAACACAGAGCTAATGACACCCAATGTAAAGTGAGGGACCACTTCCTTCGCTCTCCTTCGTAGTGATTTTATTACATGCCAGTGCTTGCCAATCAAAACAAAACTCTATCTATCTATAAACAAGTCTCCTTAAAAAGGGTCTAAATCCATTAACAAGCACTTTTGCCAAACGTATGCAAAACCTGATCAGAATTACTTTTGACACGGGCATTCCTTTATAAAGCAGTATGCGTAGACTACATTTTACCAACTTAGTCGTGCTCTGCTTAAATGATGAACCTTTATTTTTAATGTATTTATCATTCAAAGACAAAAATTTAAATATTTAAATTATTTATATGGGCGAAATATAGAATAAACAACAGTGGGTTACCATGATAAAACAAAATAAAGAAGTTGTTTATTTAGACCTTGATTATACTTACAATTGTAATTATGAAATAAGGAGATAACACTGAGGATTGGAAAACCTCCTAAGGGCATCTTGACCGGGAGCTGGGGTGGTGTGGCGGCCTGGAACCCCACAAGAACAACATCCAGGGAAGACAGGATACCAGAAAGTAGAAATAGTCATGTATGACCATGGATGCTAAAACTATCAAAGAAAGAAAGGGACTTCTCAGAACATGATATAAATATAGATATAAAATATGCAGTATGTCCAGGACAAAGGGTAGATGGTATTAGTGAAGTCCCTATTGCCTTCTGGGATTGATAAAAAACATCTCCCAGGAGGCATAGCAGACGGGGGAAGACGCGCTCGGGCCGCGGCTGGAAACAGGAAGCTGAAACAACTACTAACTATAAAACTGTGAGTTTAAAAAAAAAAATATATATATATGCCAAATGTGTATAAGGGGCCAGAGAAGAAGGGGATGCAGAGGACTTAAAAAAGAGGGTGGAGCTCCACTTTAAGTCCAAATAAGCAAGAGTGACAATTAATAAGGTAAAATAAAATAAAGTGACAATTAATAAGGTTGCCTAATTCCCCCCTTTCTCTATAGGGTTTATACCCAATGGCTGGGGGGATCCTGGGAAGAGATCATATTACAGGGATCATATTTACCTTTCAGACTACAACCATGTGCATGCTGCTGAAGAGTGGATCAATCTACGAAACGCGTAGAGATGCTATATGCTGTGTTTATCCAGCATGTCCATCATAATTTTTCAGAATCTGTATCATTTAATTATGAAAGCTCATTTGCCATTTTTTGTATATGTGTAAATATAAATTGTAAAGGATCATTTACCCTATTTATATTGAATTATGACTACCATTATGTATTTTATTATTGATGTATGTAATAAATATAAATTTTTCCATACCTACGTGCTTCATTCAAAGTTCCATTCCCCTCTCCGCTGTTCTCAATTGTATAGGGATGAAGGCACTGGACCTTACCAGGCATCAGCTCAAATTTCATGAACCGGGTTTACATCCACTTTAATATTTTCATGTTATCTCCAATGCCGTGCCTTGATGCCTTTTTAAAGCTTTTTATTCAACTCAACATGGTAAAGCATCCTTGTCTCAAAAGAAAAAAAAAAAAGTGCAAATAAAAGATGTACCCACAAATAAGAAAGTAAACACATACCTCTTCTGCTTTACAAAACTCTGCTCTAACAAAGAGAAATTGTTCCCCCAAAATGTTTTCAGAAACCAGCACTTCTGGGAGTGTTAACTTCTTATTGCACCTGCAGAATACAGAGGTTCCCCTAGTAAACTGTTATTACAAAACACCTTAGTTTGGCCTCCTCTAGTGATGGAAGGTCTACATCTACATTCTTCCTTGTCGCTCAGTCCACCACTGTCAATAAGAGACCATCTAGTCATACCCACACACCTTACATTTTGATTGTAAGATATTTTCATTTGAGTACTATTCAACCTAAACTTAGTAGAATGTTTTCATTTGTAACTCACATGCCAAGTTCCACAGATTTGTAAGCTTAGTATGTCCAGCAATGGTAAGTAACTTTATCTGCACAACCTGGGACACATGGGATAGAGGCACTCCATGCATTCACAAAATATGAGACATATTTGGGGGATTTACTAAGGGCAAATAGACTGTGCACTTTTCAAGTACAGTTGCAGTCATATTCCTTGGTAAATGTAAATGTGGTAAAGCTTCTGCAAGGATCACATTGACTGCAAGGATCACATTGACACCATGTAAGACCAATGTATGTTTAATTGTTTGCTATATTTTTTTGTTTCTTTTTTGAAAATTAATAAAAAGACATTTAAAAAGCTTCACTTTGTAAAGAATACCCAATCAGGTGCAAGGAAAAAAAAGCATGATTGCACGATGGAATCTGGGAGAGCTTTTCCACATTTACTAAGCTCTGGGGAGAATGAGTGTAACTGCACTTGCAAAGTACAGTGTCTATTTGCCTTTAGTAAACACCTAGTGTGAATGAGGCCTTAGTATTATCATAATTATACAGGGTTTATATACAGTTTGCGCAGTACTTTACAACATGCAGGCAGACAGTACAGTTACAATACAATTTGTTACAAGAGGAATCAGAGGGTCCTGCTCATTAGAGTGTAGCACCCTAATGTTTAGGCAGGGTTGCTCCTAAATGTACCTGCCAGGTGTAGTTACCTTGTCTCATCGTTAGGGATCAATTGAGTTCACCCCAAGTCTGGAATTGCTGCACTTCTCTCTTCTGCTGCTAGGTGGCTGGGTACCTGGTGACATTAGATAAGACAAGGGCAAAGCAAAGGCCAGATTAGGAGTATGTCAGTTATCTCAGCCAATGGGCAAGGGTTTTCTTAAATCCCTTGGCATGCTGGGAGAACCTATATATTTGGGTGGAATCAGGTGATCGGGGTTCTGTGCCACCTAGGCGGCTGTCTGGGTGGACGTATGTTGTACTACCCAAGCTGCAAGGCCAGAGATTAGGCATATCCCGGGCACATCTGGCTGCTAGGCTGTCTGTGGGCCTATCCAGAAGCAAGAGAGCAGCGTAGGGTGGCGATTGTAGCTTGCAGTCCAACCAGAAGTGACGGTTCTGCCGGCCAGAGAACCTGTCGTGGTCGGAGCTAGAGGGGAAGCTGTCGCCACTAAGGGACCATCCACCTTATTACCAGGGCCCACAGTGAGTATCTGAAGCAAGTACCGGAGTAGTATTCTCACCAACCGTGGACGGTGAAGAATCAGGAAACTTCAGCAGGTGTCAAGCCAGAGACCCAGCCAGCGGAGGTGACGCTTGCAGAGCAGCCTTGTGTGCCAAGCCAGGGACCAAGCACGCCAGTGGGGTGAGGCTTGATGAGTATCTGGAGTGCCAAGCTAGAGACCCAGCAGAGAAGCGGGGGTGATGCTTGGGGAAGATACTAAAGTGAAGATTGGAAGATGGGATTCAGAGGCAGTGAATCAGCAAGTCTAGAGAGAGAGACTGGGAGCTCAGTGGGTTGAGAACCTGCAAGAAGTGATTGTAGAAAAGTAAAGGAGTTCGATACAACTTGTGTTAGGAACTGTTCTAAGACCGTTGCCATAGGAGACAGCATTCCTACACATGCAGATGTGATGTCTTGCTGGATGCCTTTCCCTGCAAGGCTGGCTACCTGTAGAAATCTCAGAGTCTGCCAATTAAAATTGCAAATATCTAATGGTATCCTGGCCCTAAATCCTCTCTCCCACAGTTCTGTTCAAGAGAAATAAAATCTCTTTGCATTCAAGAAGCGTCTGGTGCCCATGAATCTATCCTGCATTACACCCACTATGCCTTGTAACCCACTCTACACAGAAGGATGTTAGCAGCTCTATCTCTGGAGGTTCTAATTAGACTAAAGGAGGCTTGGGATCTTGCTACAAGAGCTTACAATCTAAGAGGGATATTCACACAGCATATAGCTAGACTCTGATGATAAATGTGCCCCATGATGTGGAAGACACAGAGAAGACTGGAAAAAGAAGCAACAACTCCAGGTTCAGCGAGGATGTTTCATATTCTATTTCACAACACAAATGCCAAAAGCATTTAAATCTAATTACAGTTATCAAGAAAAATATTTGATTCAGGGGTGACTAGGCTCACAAAGAGTTCATGAAAACTGAACTGTAAATTTCCCATTCAGCTCGTTTGCAAGATGGCACCATTCTGTTTGTATGCTTCTTAAAGTTTCCATTTGAAAAAAAAATTAAAAGTCAGCAGCTACAAATACTGCAGCTGCTGACTTGTAATAATCGGACACTTACCTGTTCCAGGGTTCAGCAATGCGGGGGGTCAAAGCTCCACTCATCCCACCCTTCGCTCGGCTGCGACTGCATTCCAACTGTGGGCACCCGGCCGTGGCTTCACAGCCGGGCACCCACTGCGCATGCGCGAGCGGCGCCGCACGCCATGATTGGCCGCACAGTCATCTGGGACCTGTCGAGTGTCCCAGATGACTGACAGGAGAGAGGGGGCAGAGCTGAGCCCTTCCTGCGCCAAGGGGAAGTGATGTCACCAGCCCAGGCACGAAGGAGGCAGACTACGAGGGACCCCCTAGCAACAGGCATTTAGAGGTAAGTTAAAAAAAAATCCAAATTTCTATTTATTTTTTTTTAGGAATTTTAATCTTTTTTTTTGTGTGCAACACCACTTAAACTTTTTGGATGAGGTTTTATCAAAGCATTAAAGAAGAAATCCTTTAAAGTGTAATTAAAGGCATATTTTATTTAGTTTGGATAAAGTAAGGGTAGGTTATTTGTGTCCGACAGGGGAGCTTTCCTATAGTCAAAACAGGAAGTCAGAGAAAATCCTTCAAAACTCTGATCTAGGTAAAGAGTCTCTGACAGAGACTCTTTACCATGTAATCAGCTGTGTCCAATCACAGCTGATCATGATGTAAACAGGAAGAGCCATTTATTAGCTTTTCCTCACTTGCGTCCGACAGACGAGAGTAGAGGAAAGTCGATCGGGGGGGGGGGGGGGGGTTGCGCTGATTGTTTATCAGTGCAGACCCCCACTCGGAGGCCCACCCCGGACCACCAGGGATGCCACCAGGAATGGCCACCAGTGATGACGACCAGGTATGGGTGGCAATGTGTGCACACACATGATGCCAATCAGTGCCCACCAGCAATACCTGCCAGTGTCTCCTAATCAGTTATGCCAATCAGTGCCATCTATCAGTGTCAATCAGTGCCCATCTGTGCCACCTATGGGTGCCCATCTGTGCTGCCTATGAGTGCCCATCAGTGTTGCATATCAGTGCCCATCATATACCATATGGAATCTCAAAGGAGTAAATTACGCTTTCTCAATCATTGTAACATTATACATCTATTGCATCGAAAATAGGACAATACACTGCAAGTGAGTGGTGGTAGGTTCAGGAAGTAGTAGACTTAAGTTACATTCACAACGGCAATCTAGGCTGGTGTGTATTATGGCAGCAGGAATTTCCTGGCTCCTCCTCTTCTTGGTGTACCACCATAAGAATCCATAAGAAATTATTGGGGCACACCTGCAGACTAAATCCTGAGCTGCACTGCCTGTGTCCATAGGCACAGACAGCACAGCTCAGACCCGCCCCCTGGCTCTCTCATCACTGGCTTTGATTGAACTAATAGCTCCTGCTGCCTTGGCAAAGTCGGCGAGATTAAGTGAGGACTCAAGGGGGAACTTGGCTTCAATTTGTTAGTGCATTTAAATCTGCTTGTACGTTTAACATAACCTTAACCCCCCCCCCAGACTGACAACACTACTGTTAGCTGTGCCTCCTGTGCTCATACATCCATAGTTGCATTTCACTAATATAGGTGTGTTACTGGTCAGATCAAAACCATACCAGGTGAAAACAGAGGGGGGAAAAAGCCCAAAAAAAGAAAACAAATGCAACCACCATATCTAATGATTGGTAAGTTGCAATATTTTACATTTTTGGTTTTGGGTTTAATACTGCTTTGAGTTCTGGTTCTTATGTTTTAAAAAAAATTATAATTTGTTATTAATTACAGAGCTGCATTAATTGGCATCTTTTATATTTGCCTAGAGTTCATCTATAAAAGTATGGTTATGGCCAAAAGGTCACTGCAAAGCAAAAAGTCGAGATAATGGATACATAAAGAGTATTAAATAGGAGAATGAACACACTACAATATATGTTAGGAGAAGAATATGTGAAAAGTAACGCTGGCGCTTTAAGCGGAAATCACTGCATAGCCATGTGATTAACACCAATTTTTGTTTTCTTCAGATGGTGTTTTGCCAAAGGAATACGAGCTAGTTGGACGGTGCGCTCGTTATGCACTTTCTGGAATTAGACCTTTAATTTCTGTGAAATCAGACATGGGTGAAGACAAGTCAGAGAAAAGAATAATAAAACATGGAGAAAAACATGTTTATCCAGCAAAAATCATGGCATGTAAAGTGCCTTAGATCATGCCTCCGGGGCGTATTCTGTCGCCTCCGAAATTAATATTATTTGACCTGCCAGAGCCAATAAAAAAAAAACAGAGGTTGTCATTTGAATTTTTTTGTATACCCAGCTAGGTGTGGCTCCATCATTGTTCCCTTGTGATTCACAGAGAATATTATTGCGCCAGCCTGGATTTAAAGGGAATCTATGGGGTAATTTCAGTGAGCATTTACTGTGTGTTCAGTCACTGTTGTAATGTGTTCATGAAAGTATATCTTAAAGAAAAACATTTGTGTGTAAAAGAGTTACTGTAGAGCGCTTGCCAGGTTTGAATTGCTTTATGCGGTCCTGCATTGAAGAGTCATCCTCTCTACTGGATCTGTTGACCATTGTTACAGAGACAGACTGTGATTGGAAATTATACATTTTACAGGAATAGAGGCAAACTTTTTCCAATGGGGAAGATGTCTAAGAGAGGATTCATATATAGTTACATAGTTAGTCTGGTTAAAAAACAAACAAAAAAAAACAAGTCCATCTAGATCAATCAATAAAAGGGGGGGGGGGGATATATATATATACAATCCTATATACAAATTTATAAATGTTAAGACATAAAGGTCCCAATATTGAATCTTGGGGTACACCACTAACAACCCTAGACCATTCAGAGTATGACTCATTACCCACTACTCTCTGAATATGGTCCTTTAGCCAGTTTTATTACCATTTTTACAAAATTCAAGTATACTATGTCCACAGCCACTCCTTTGTCTAAGGTTCTACCTACATCCTCATTTGTCTGACAACTTCTGTCTTTCATGAATCCATACTGTCTGTTGCTTAAAATATTTTTTTTTTCCCAGCAAGAACTCATCTATATGGTCTTTTATTAAACTCTCCAGTGTCTTCCCGACTATAGAAGTTAAACTAGCAGGTCCATAATTAATTAGTAAAGACTTTGATCCGTTTTTAAATATAAGCACCACATTGGCCCTATGCCAATCCAGTGGTAGTATTCCAGTCAATAAAGAGTCCCTAAAAATTAGAAACAATGGCTTTGAAATGACAGAGCTTAATTCTTTTTGGATCTGTGCATGTATGCCATCTGATCCAGGTGCTTTATTCACCTTTATGTCCAAATATTTCTGGGCCATATCACTTTTGAGCCATTATGGATCATTTGGGGCTTTTCACTTTTGGGCCATTGTGGATAATTTAGGACCCCTTTCAAGGCTGTCATTTCTGTCCAGTGTTGCAACTTGCTCCTTTCTCTGATCTCTAATGTGAGCTTATAGAATGGCAACCCACTCACATCTGTCACATCAGTATCCAACCTGGAGTTGCTGCTTCATTGTTGAATACTAAGGATGAGCCGAACACCCCTGGTTCACAGCAGAACATGCGAGCATGCAAAAAGTTTGTTCGAACGCGTGAACACCGTTAAAGTCTATGGGACACAAACGTGACAAAATCAAAAGTGCTAATTTTAAAGTCTTATATGCAAGTTATTGCCATAAAAAAATTGATTGGGAACCTGGGTCCTGCCCTAGGGGACATGTATCAGTGCAAAGAAAAAATAGCTGTTTTTTCGGGAGCAGTGATTTTAAGAATGCTTAAAGTGAAACACTAAAAATAAAATATTCCTTTAAATATCATGCCTGGGGGGGTGTCTATAGTATGCCTGTAAAGTGGTGCAGCTTTCCTGTGTTTAGTACAGAACCACAGCAAAATTACATTTCTACAGGAAAAATTGTCATTTAAAACTGATTGCAGCTGTAATGAATTGTCGGGTCCCGGCAATATAGATGAAAATCATTGAGAAAAACAGCATGAGCCCCCCCCCCCCCCCCCCAGCCCATTACCAGGCTCTTTGGGTCTGCTATAGATATTAAGGAGAACCCCGCGCCCAAATAAAATAAAAAAATGGTGTGTGGGGGTGGCCCAGGCACTATATACTCTGAACAGAAGTACTGTATATATACTATACGGCCTGCCCTATATACTCTGCAGAAAATTAGGCCTTAGGTGTTGGTGGTGCCAGAATACACTGTAGCCCCTCACAGTTACTCTTATTGGGTACAGGAACAGGCACTGCTGTTGAATATTATATCAAAAATTGTAATTACATGCCCCTGTTAAACAGGGGCAAAAAAATTGGGCCTTTAGTAGTGATGGTGGTGCCACAACTCTGTAAGACCTCACATTTACACCTGGTGGGCGAGGGATGTGCCCTGCTGTGAAATATTTAATCAAAAATTGTAATTACAATACAGTGCAGCAGTAGTGCAGTTGCTACTACTTTTCTGGTGGTGTATACAGTACATAAACACAATACAGTGTAGTGTGGTGTTGCAAAACAAGATATACACCATGTCCGGAACGCCACCAAGGAGAGGCAGATGCTCACAGGCCACTAAAAGAGGGCAAGCAGCCTCTGTGTATACAGTCAACAGTGCTGGTCGTGGACATGATGTATGCTCTGCATGTGGCCATGTGGTATGCTTGACTTTTTTTCTGCTGATGGCCATGTTATTGAGCCAAAACATGCAGAAGAGTTTGTGGAGTGGATAACAAAGCCTCCTCCTCATCCTCTGTCACCCAGGCGCAGAGTAGTTTGCCTTACAACGCAGCTGCCAAAGCGGCCTATTCCAGCGGCTCCTTGTCCACAGTCACTTCTTCCATAGCCCCAGCATTATGCACGAAGGAGTCCCCAGAATTATTCGACCACAGTGTCAGGTACATGCTGCTGGAGGATGCAGAGAAATTTGAAGGCTCCAATGTTGATTCCTAGTTTGAGTAAGGGAGTAACATGAGCCTAGAGAGAGGGGGCGCCCAAGAAGGACAAGAAACTGCCAGTCATGTTGCCCCAGCTGCAGCATACTGCCAACTTTGCTCCAGTGATGAGGAGGGAGGGGGTGATGAGGTCACGGACTGTACTTGGGTGCCTGAGAGAAGAGAGGAGGAGGGGATGGCACAACTCCAATGAGGCAGGATGTCCTCTAGGGGGCAGCTTAAGGGCAGTCACCCTACTGCATCACACCGCAGAGCTCCACAGGTGCAGGGCGCTGCTCAATTCCCACTGATTTTGAAAAGTGCCTTTGTATGGCCCTTTTTTGACACGTGTGCAGCAGATTGCACTGTTACTGTTTGCAACCTATGTCTGAAGCAGATCAAGCGTGACCAGAACAGCAGCCATTTGGGCACCACATTCTTGACCAGACATATGACGACCTTCCTTTCAGTCCATTGGCAACAGCACTTGAAAGACCCAAAAAAAGGTGGACTTCTCCTTGCTCCTCTCCCACCTCCAGTCCTCCCAAAAACCTGCACTGAGAGGAATGAAGGTATAGCAATAGGTTTCCCAAGTACTTGCAGCCAATCCGCTATCAGTACACCACCATCTCATTTCCCTACCCCAGTTGCTAAACTGTAAAAAGAAATTTGGCCCCAGCCATCCACATGCTCAGCATCTGAATGCTAGCTTTGGCAAATTGCAAGCACTGCAACTGCTGCCTTTTCAGCTGATAGACTCTGCCTCCTTTCGTGAATTTGTGGAATGTGCTGTACCTCAGTGGCAGGTTCCAAAACACCATTTCTTTTCATGGAAGGCCATTCCGGCTCTCTATCAGCATTTGTGGAAGGCAATGTTTTGACCTCATTGCACAGGGAAGGTCAGCAGTAAGGTGCATATTACCGCTGACTCATGGTCTAGCAGGCATGCGCAGGGACATTACCTTTCCTTCACAGCACACTGGGTAACTCTGCTGGTAGCTGGGAAGGATGCAGGACAGGGTTCAGTATTGTTGGAGCTTGTTCCACCACCACGCCTCCAAAATGCTAATGATTCTGCCACAGCTCTCTCCTCCACATCCTTCTCTTCTTCTTTGTCTATGGCCTCTTCTGAAGATTTGCCCTCTGAATCAGCAGTGCTCCATAAGCGTTCAAGGACGTACACAAGTACTCAGTCGAAAAGATGTCATCTGGTGCTTGAGTTGGTCTGCTTAGGGTACAGGTGCCACACTGGGGCAGAGATTCTGTCAGCTCTGAAGGGGCAGACTCAGAGGTGGTTGACGCCATGTCAGCTTCATCAAGGAATGTTGTATGCGACAATGGTACCAACCTTCTCTCTGCCCTCCGACAGGGACACTTGACACATATCCCATGTTTGGCACACGTCCTGAATTTGGTGGTGCAGCAGTTCTTGAATTGGTACCCAGCCTTACAGGATCTCCTGAGGCAGGCCAGAAGAAAGGTTTGTACAATGCATTTCCAGACCCTGGGAGGTTACAATTTCCTGGTGCTGGTCAACGTGTTGCTGAGATTTCATTCGGTCAGAGGAAGAGCATTGGAGAAGGTGGCCGGCTGACCAATACCTTTAGAGAATTTTTCAGTCCTCATCGCTAAGGTCTAATCAGTTCAAGCAGCTATCACCAGTGTCTGCATTACATGGTGCAGGAATATCTAGGGGCAAGAGAAGACTTGGAGACCTTTCCAACAGAGAATCCACTGGGTTACTGGGTCTTGAGGATGGACCACTGGCCAGAACTTGCTCAATATGCAATTGAGCTACTGGCCTGTCCTGCAAATTTAGTGCTGCTGGAGTGTTTGTAATGGATAATAGAGTGCGCCTGTCCACAGACTCCGTTGATAAGCTCACATTCATAAAAATCAATCAGTCTTGGATCAGCAGCTATCAAGCACCTGATGCTGATGTAACTGATTGTTTTTTCTATGGATGTAGGATCCCATGAAGACTGCCTATGCTGAGTGAATATCCTATTCCTCCTCAATCTTGATGATGCTAGCTTCCAACAATATTTTTGGTTTAGGGCACCACCACCACTGCCTAAGGCACAATTTTTGTGTCCCTGTTTAACAGGGGCATGTAATTACAATTTTTGATCTAATATTTCACAGCAGGGCACGTTCCTGCACCCAACAAGAGTATCTGTGAGGGGTTACAGTGTTGTGGCACCACCACCACCACCACCACCACCACCAAAGGCCCGATTTTTCTGCTCCTGCCCCAGCAGCAGAAAAAAGGAAAAGCATGCCCCACAACCACCTGCAGAGGATGCACAATTTCCATGACCAACACTGTTGACTGTAGACACAGAGGCTGCTTGTCCTCTTTTAGTGGCCTGTGAGTGTCTACCTCTCCTTGGTGGCCTTCTGGACATGATGCATATTTTGTTTTGCAACAATACACTGTATTATATACTGTGTACACCACCAGAAAAGTAGTAGCAACGGTACTACTGCTGCACTTTATCATGTACTGTGCAGTGTGTACACTGCCAGAAGTGTAGTAGCAACAGCAATTCGGCTGCACTGTATTGTGTAATGTGTACACCACCAGAAGTGTAGTAGATACAGTACACCACGAAATGCACTGTAGATATAGGCTACACTGGATGCAGAGTAAATATATATATATATATATATATATATATATATATATATATATATATACACACTCTGCATCCAGTGTAGCCTATATCTACTGTGAATTTCGTGCAATTTATATATATATATATATATATATATATATATATATATATATATATATTAATACAATTAATATTAATAGTATACCATGGAAGGAACTACACTGGATGCAGCGTATATATATATATATATATATATATATTAATACACCGGCTGAAGTGTATTAATAAATATTTAAAAATATATAAAAAATAAATATATAAAATAGTACACCACGGAATGAACTGTGGATATAGGCTACACTGGATGTAGAGTATATATAAATTAGACTGTATATATATATTAATATACTGCCACTAACTGAATAACCTGCCTGCTTAATCCAAACCACGCTATCTCTCCGTCAGCGCCAACAACACTACACAGGGCCGCCCTGTAGGCAGCCTTATATAGTGTGGGGCGTGGACTTAGTCCCCCACCTGGCTGCCTCTTCACCAGCCCCCCTGGCTGCTTCTTCACCTGACTACCTGACTGACTCTCTTCACCAGTCTACCTGATTGACTCTCTGGAGATATCCCAGGGCAAGGTAGGAAAAATGAAACCACACCGCTATCTTCCAGACAGACCTGCATGTGGCAGTCTCTCAGTCCCTACACTGAGCTGTAGTACTCACACTGTCCTTTCCTTGCTCCCACAGCCTCACAGCAAAGCCTTCTTCCAACTTCTCCTGTGGTAGGATCCATCCAGGCCAGCCACCTGAGCCCCGACCTAAGGTAAAGCCCCTCCCTGGCAGGAGTTCCTCGAGGGCCACTGACAGTCTCCCTCAGGACTGCATCTCCATCTTCCAACCGACTCTCTTGCTGGCAAGGCTCATCCATTTTTAAGAGTTGGCTTATTCCCCTGCCAGGCCCACTGCCAAGGGATTTGCCAAGCTTCCTAAAACATGCAGGACAGCCCTTCTAGCCTCCACCCACTAACTTGTAGAGCTTCTCCAAACTTCCAGATCCAGGGGGAGGTACCAGAAAGCTGCCTGTAAGAGTCACTGAGTCACCCAGACCTGAACTTTAATAAACCCTGACCCAGATTCCATGACTCAGGTTTAGCCCTGAGAAAGACTATAGTTCACCTGTTCTCACGCTAGTAGCACACTAGAGGGCAGGGCCGGACTGGCCTACCCGGATACCGGGACATTTCCGGGGCTGCCGCCGATTGGAGCTGTGACTTTAGGCAGCGCTCCCCCTCTCACTCTCCCTTACACAGTGGGAGACCGCTGTGTCTCGGAGCTGACTGTGACAAAAGTTCTGCCCTCCTCCTAGACCAGCTTGTGTTATAACACTGTGTCTATCACACGATCTGATCTAGGAGGAGGGCGGGACTTTTGTCGAACATCAGAGTCAGCTTGGAGATACAGCGGGAGATGCACAATGAGGCTGCAATGAAGGCGCAATGGGGCACATTGAGGCTGTGACAGGCACCTTGAGGCTGCAATGACAGGTACATTGAAGCTGTGACGGGCACATTGAGGCTGCAATGATGGGCACATTGAGGCTGTGACAGGCACATTGAGGCTGCAATTGCGGAAACATTGAGGCTTTGATGGGCACATTGAGGCTGCAATGATGGGCACATTGAGGCTGCAATGATGGGCACATTGAGGTTGCAATGATGGGCACATTGAGGCTGGGACGGGCACATTGAGGCTGCAATGACAGGCACATTGAGGCTGCAATTATGAGCACATTGAGGCAATGATGAGCACATTGAGGCTGTGGCAGGCACATTGAGGCTGCAATTACTGTCACATTGAGCCCCGATGGGGCTGTGGGGGCTGTGTAATGTGAAGGGGTCCAGAGGTACGGGCTATGTAATCTATAGGGGGTCTTCCTACATTTTACCAGCAGTTATGGATGCAGTGCTGTAGATTTCTTAGGTTGCATATTTTTTTCTGCATTTTCTGAAAATGCACCAAAAGTCTGCATCTTTGGCACATTTTCAGAAAACAGGAAAATATATATTTTTTGGGGGGTGACACCATGTTTTACTGCACCAGGTGACACCAGCCCTAGTAACACCACTGGCAGCAGCACAGGCTACAGAGCATGGAGGCGCTACACATGACGTAATTTTATGTCAATGTGCGGTGTGCTGACTGCCCATCTGGGGGGGGGGGGGGGTGCCAGATATAGGATCCGCCCCGGGTGCCAAATAGTCTAGGTACGCCCCTGTCTTTGTGTATTCTTTCTGTGGAAGGTGGTCTCTGGTCACTCCTACATTGTCAGAGTCCCATTTGTGCCGTTTGATGATTGCTCCACTTTTAACTGGAATTTGCTGTTATATATATATATATATATATATATATATATATATATATATATATATATATATATATATACTTCAAATGTGCTTTAAAATGCATGGTTTTCCCTTTTATGAACAAGAAAATAATGACATTATGCTGTTGGGCTGCTATAATAATGCTATGGGGCTGGTATGAAATTATTTCCAGGGCTGATTTTTATTCCCAGTCTGGCACTGCTAGAGGGTGCTACAAAATCAACGGAGAGCCCAAAAGAAAGTGAGAACTCCCTTTACTGACAGGTGAAATGATAAACAAAGTCAATGTACATTTTAAGTCATGATAGTCTCAAGGGAATATGATGAGATGTTATTTTTAACCAGCCCACCCAAAACTGATCTATCCACTTGACTGAAAGATCAGTTTCCATCAGGACGTTTCAACAAATTTTACTTATGTATAGATGCTAGTTACCCAAGTGACCAGGGGCGTAACTATAGGGGGTGCAGCAGTTGCGACCGCACCACCACCACTGCCTAAGGCACAATTTTTGTGTCCCTGTTTAACAGGGGCATGTAATTACAATTTTTGATCTAATATTTCACAGCAGGGCACGTTCCTGCACCCAACAAGAGTATCTGTGAGGGGTTACAGTGTTGTGGCACCACCACCACCACCACCACCACCACCAAAGGCCCGATTTTTCTGCTCCTGCCCCAGCAGCAGAAAAAAGGAAAAGCATGCCCCACAACCACCTGCAGAGGATGCACAATTTCCATGACCAACACTGTTGACTGTAGACACAGAGGCTGCTTGTCCTCTTTTAGTGGCCTGTGAGTGTCTACCTCTCCTTGGTGGCCTTCTGGACATGATGCATATTTTGTTTTGCAACAATACACTGTATTATATACTGTGTACACCACCAGAAAAGTAGTAGCAACGGTACTACTGCTGCACTTTATCATGTACTGTGCAGTGTGTACACTGCCAGAAGTGTAGTAGCAACAGCAATTCGGCTGCACTGTATTGTGTAATGTGTACACCACCAGAAGTGTAGTAGATACAGTACACCACGAAATGCACTGTAGATATAGGCTACACTGGATGCAGAGTAAATATATATATATATATGTTAGAAGGCTGGCTGTAGGCCAGCCTGTATTTGTGGGAGGAGTCGGAGACTATATAACCCTCCTCCTCTGTCAGGGCCAGGGTTGGGGTTTCTAGGTGGAGGCAGCTCATGGGGGAAGGGTTGTCCATCTATCACCCACCACTCACTTCTCTACAATCATGCTGGTGGAGAGGGGGTGCGTTCCCCTGTCTTGTTCCAGTGTGGGGAGAGGGGGGGTGAGCGGCGTTCGGCCGCCCCAGCTCCTCTCTCTCCCCACATGCTTGCTCTGTCCACCCACAGTTTCTTCCAGCATGGGGAGGGGAGATCGGTCGCCCCAGCTCCTCTCTCTCCCCACGGTTGCCATGTCCAGCCGCCTGTTTCTTCCAGTGTGGGGAGAGGGGGGAGTGTGATCGGTCGGCCGGGCTCCTCTCTCTCCCCACGGTTGCCATGTCCAGCCGCTTGTTCTTCCAGTGTGGGGAGAGGGGGAGGTGATCGACGATCGGCCGCCCCAGCTCCTCTCTCCCCACATGTTTGCTCCGTCCACCCGCCCGCCGGTTCCTCCAGTGTGGGGAGAGGGGGGGGCGATCGGCCGCCCCCGCTCCTCTCTCCCCACATGTTCGCTCCGTCCACCCGCCCGCCGTTTCTTCCAGTGTGGGGAGGGGGGGGGGGGGTGATCGGTCGCCCCAGCTCCTCTCTCTCCCCACTCCGTCCGTCCGCCTGAAGGTTCGGGGGGGCTCCACGTGGCGGCCGTCGGCCGCTTCTCCCTGGGGGGAGGGTGTGATCAGCGGGGCTGCTGGGAGCCCGCCTGGTGATCGGCCGCCCGCTGGATCCTCTCTCCCCTTGCTCGCATGGCGGGGGGGGGGGGGTCGGCCGCCCGCTGGCTTCTCTCTCATTGCTCACATGGGGGGGGGGTGGTCGGCCGCCCGCTGGCTCCTCTCTCCCTTTGCTTGCATGGCGGGGGGGGAGAGGCTCCACTCCCCGTGTATGTCCGTCGCCAGAGCTGCCGAGAACCCGCCTGGGGATCGGTCAGCTGCTGGATCCTCTCTCCCCTTGCTCATGGGGGGGGGGGGGGAGGGTGGTATCGGCTGGCTGCCTAAGTGAGCGGTGGGTCCTAGTGCTTGCAAGGGGGGTGGGCTGTCACCCACCTGTTGCTCCTTTCCTCCCCACAGCGCAGACTGGCATCTCTGCTGCAGTGATGGAGGATCTCAGTCCACCCAGGTTGCTGCTTTACTTGGTGGTTTCTTTGGTCGGTGTTATATTGGGGTCAGCCCGGGTGTCGGTGGTAGCTTCCATCAGCAAATTTTCTGTCATAGCATTCTGTTATAGTGTTTTGCCAGCGTTTTCTCTTATAGCGTTTTTTCCAGCGGTTTCTGTCAGCGTTCTGCCAGCGTTTTCTGTCATATCGTTCTGCCAGCGTTTTCTGTCATAGCGTTGTGCCAGCATTTTCTGTCATAGCGTTCTGCCAGCGTTTTCTGTCATAGCGTTCTGCCAGCGTTTTCTGTCATAGCGTTCTGCCAGCGTTTTCTGTCATAGCATTCTGCCAGCGTTTTCTGTCATAGCGTTCTGCCAGCGTTTTCTGTCATAGCGTTCTGCCAGCGTTTTCTGTCATAGCGTTCTGCCAGCGTTTTCTGTCATAGCGTTCTGCCAGCGTTTTCTGTCATAGCGTTCTGCCAGCGTTTTCTGTCATAGCGTTCTGCCAGCGTTGCTGTCATAGCGTTCTGCCAGCGTTTTCTGTCATAGCGTTCTGCCAGCGTTTCTGTCATATCGTTCTGCCAGCGTTTTCTGTCATAGCGTTCTGCCAGCGTTTTCTGTCATAGCGTTCTGCCAGCGTTTTCTGTCATAGCGTTCTGCCAGCGTTTTCTGTCATAGCGTTCTGCCAGCGTTTTCTGTCATAGCGTTCTGCCAGCGTTTTCTGTCATAGCGTTCTGCCAGCGTTTTCTGTCATAGCGTTCTGCCAGCGTTTTCTGTCATAGTGTTCTGCCAGCGTTCTGTCACAGCGTTCTGTCACAGCGTTCTGCCAGCGTTTTTTCTGTCACAGCGTTCTGCCAGCGTTTTTTCTGTCACAGCGTTCTGCCAGCGTTTTTCTGTCACAGCGTTCTGCCAGCGTTTTTCTGTCACAGCGTTCTGCCTGCGATTTTCTGTCACAGCGTTCTGCCTGCGATTTTCTGTCACAGCGTTCTGCCCAGCGATTTTCTGTCACAGCGTTCTGCCCAGCATTTTCTGTCACAGCGTTCTGCCCAGCATTTTCTGTCACAGCGTTCTGCCCAGCATTTTCTGTCACAGCGTTCTGCCCAGCATTTTCTGTCACAGCGTTCTGCCCAGCATTTTCTGTCACAGCGTTCTGCCCAGCATTTTCTGTCACAGCGTTCTGCCCAGCATTTTCTGTCACAGCGTTCTGCCCAGCATTTTCTGTCACAACGTTCGGCCCAGCATTCCTGTCATAGCGTTCTATCTAGCTTTCCTGTCATAGCGTTCTGTCCAGCATTTCTGTCACAGCGTTCTGTCCAGGTTTCGGTCATAGCATTCAGTCCAGTTTTTTGTCACAGCATTCTGTTCAGCATTTTCTGTCATAGCGTTCGGCCCAGCATTTCTGTCATAGCGTTCCATCTAGCTTTCCTGTCATAGCGTTCTGTCCAGCAGTTCTGTCACAGCGTTCTGTCCAGGTTTCGGTCATAGCATTCAGTCCAGTTTTTTGTCACAGCATTCTGTTCAGCATTTTCTGTCATAGCGTTCGGCCCAGCATTTCTGTCATAAGCGTTCCATCTAGCTTTCCTGTCACAGCGTTCTGTCCAGGTTTCGGTCAGCATTCAGTCCAGTTTTCTGTCACAGCATTCTGTTCAGCATTTTCTGTCATAGCGTTCTGCCCAGCATTTCTGTCACAGCGTTCGGTCCAGCATTTCTGTCACAGCGTTCGGTCCAGCATTTCTGTCACAGCGTTCGGTCCAGCATTTCTGTCACAGCGTTCGGCCCAGCATTTCTGTCACAGCGTTCGGCCCAGCATTTCTGTCATAGCATTCGATCTAGCTTTCCTGTCATAGCGTTCTGTCCAGGTTTTGGTTATAGCATTAGTCCAGTTTTCTGTCACAGCGTTCTGTTCAGCATTTTCTGTCATTACGTTCGGCTCAGCATTTTCTGTCATTACGTTCGGCCCAGCATTTTCTGTCTTTACGTTCGGCCCAGCATTTTCTGTCTTTACGTTCGGCCCAGCATTTTCTGTCATACGTTCGGCCCAGCATTTTCTGTCATACGTTCGGCCCAGCATTTTCTGTCATACGTTCGGCCCAGCATTTTCTGTCATAATGTTCGGCCCAGCAATTCTGTCATAGCGATTGGTCCAGCATTCTCGGTCATAGCATTCTTTCTAGCTTTCCTGTCATAGCGTTCTGTCCAGGTTCGGTCACAGCATTTAGTTTCCGTCATAGCGTTCGGTCCAGTATTTCCGTCATAGCGTTCGGTCCAGTATTTCCGTCATAGCGCTCTGTCCAGCATGGCGGTCATAGTGGTTTGCCCCTGGGTTCCTGTCATATCATTCTGCCCGGCATGTCTGTCATAGCGTTCCGCCTCAGGTTATCTGTCAGTGTTCTGCCCCTGGAGTTCTGTCATAGCGTCCTGCCAGCATGTCTGTCATAGCGTTCTGCCCCGGGATTTCAGTCATCGTTCTACCTAGGTTAACTTTTAGCATTTCTGTCATGGCATTGTCGTGACATTTTTCTGTCAGTATTTCTGTCATAGTGTTTCTGTTCAGTGGTTCTGTCATGGTGTTTCAACCTCTGTGTTTGGCTTCAGAGTTCGCAGAAGGGCGTTCACTTATGACATATTCTGGTTAGGTTTGTCTGAATTCATTGTCATGTCTTATCGTATCTGTGTTCATGTTTGTACCGGGGTCAGTTAGCTAGGGCTCGCACATTGGGATCTGTCACGTCTACAGATCCATACGGGCTGAGGTTTCGTTATTAATGATTGTTGACCACAATCTTCTCGCCTGTATACCATACGTCATACGATGCATGTTCATTCACCACACCTGTACGTCTACCCACCACGGTCTGTGGGTACTCTAGGCCTGAGTTTCTGTTAATTACCTGTCTCTGCGCTGCAGGTTACTCGGGTTAACTCACTATTTCTCAACTCACACACGGGGGGGGTTCATCATTAGGTTCATTCATGCGCTGTGGTCTTGACTTTTCTGCCATGTTCTCATTCTTAGGTAGGCAGAGGGGCGTTGTTGTTGTTCTCATGTCTGGTTGTCTGTCTTTCCTTCTAGTTGCGTTTTCAGGTTGGGCCGTCTTGGCATCCATACCAATATCAACCATGCCTGCACTTACGTACAGATGTCTTTTCGCCACTGGGCGCACCCTCAGGTTGGAAGCAGACAACAATTTTCTTTAGTGGACATCCTGTTGCATAGAGGCCCTGGTTACCGCCCTGGGATTCATACTCTCAGGGTGTGTCCAAGCCACGGTCCTTAGGTGGTAGGTTGGGCGACGTCGTCACCATTCTGGATTCCACTCTCAGCTCCGATCTCTTGTCTAGGAGGTTGCCTGGAGTACTGCTCAGGGACGTCGGTCCAGTCATCTTTGCTCCTCCCCGGTTTGTTCCAGGTGGGGAGGGGGGTGCTTTAGTCACTTTGGGCATGGCTGGTTCATGCTATGGGACTTATTCCCCTGGGTTGGAGTCTGTTTCTCCTTCCTCGGTTCAGGATTCGGTCTCGGTTGGGAGGTCTCGGGCAGTAGCATGACCTGCTCACATCCGGTGGGACCAGTTTGTCTTGGTGTCGCCATGTTGATGATGCTTGCCATGGCATCTACTCCATCACATCCATCAGGCAGCCAGGTTTCCTCTCCTATCACTGGTATTTTTGCCACTCACCCTCTCACATCCTCTTACCAGGTATGGGAAGGGGTGTTTTTACGGTGCTTCTTCTGGTGTGTGTTGTAGGGGTTCTTCGGGTCAGCCCTTGCTCTCTTTTCCCCACGTATCCTCTCATTCATAGCAGTTCATTCTCATGTCCGGGTCACCTTGGGCATCAGGCTCATCCTATCCTTCACGGGACGTTCAATTGGGTTTGCGTAGCTTGCAGGCTCTAAGGAGGTTCCTTCTCATCTCCAGGTCTGGAGTCGATGGGTTCTACTCTCACAGCGGATACTTACCGGTTACTTACGGTTGGCGTTTGGGCATACGTCATTTTAGGGATGGGATCTCTACCTTCCCTCTCCCACCTAAACTGGTGTCTTTTTGCCCTCTTTTCAGGCATACTGACCATCCAGGCCATGGCACACCTCAGGCCTTGTTTCTTAAGTAATATTGCATTTCCCACTTGAAGACTCCGATTACAAGTTAGAAGGCTGGCTGTAGGCCAGCCTGTATTTGTGGGAGGAGTCGGAGACTATATAACCCTCCTCCTCTGTCAGGGCCAGGGTTGGGGTTTCTAGGTGCCCACCCACCCGTTTCCCCCAGGTTATTCACTCATACTCATAGTATTTTTCTTATTCTTACATTCAGGGTATGCCCTCTTTTCAGGCATACTGACCATCCAGGCCATGGCACACCTCAGGCCTTGTTTCTTAAGTAATATTGCATTTCCCACTTGAAGACTCCGATTACAAATATATATATATATATATATATATATATATACACACTCTGCATCCAGTGTAGCCTATATCTACTGTGAATTTCGTGCAATTTATATATATATATATATATATATATATATATATATATATATATATATATTAATACAATTAATATTAATAGTATACCATGGAAGGAACTACACTGGATGCAGTGTATATATATATATATATATATATATATATATATATATATATATATATATATATATATTAATACACCGGCTGAAGTGTATTAATAAATATTTAAAAATATATAAAAAATAAATATATAAAATAGTACACCACGGAATGAACTGTGGATATAGGCTACACTGGATGTAGAGTATATATAAATTAGACTGTATATATATATTAATATACTGCCACTAACTGAATAACCTGCCTGCTTAATCCAAACCACGCTATCTCTCCGTCAGCGCCAACAACACTACACAGGGCCGCCCTGTAGGCAGCCTTATATAGTGTGGGGCGTGGACTTAGTCCCCCACCTGGCTGCCTCTTCACCAGCCCACCTGGCTGCTTCTTCACCTGACTACCTGACTGACTCTCTTCACCAGTCTACCTGATTGACTCTCTGGAGATATCCCAGGGCAAGGTAGGAAAAATGAAACCACACCGCTATCTTCCAGACAGACCTGCATGTGGCAGTCTCTCAGTCCCTACACTGAGCTGTAGTACTCACACTGTCCTTTCCTTGCTCCCACAGCCTCACAGCAAAGCCTTCTTCCAACTTCTCCTGTGGTAGGATCCATCCAGGCCAGCCACCTGAGCCCCGACCTAAGGTAAAGCCCCTCCCTGGCAGGAGTTCCTCGAGGGCCACTGACAGTCTCCCTCAGGACTGCATCTCCATCTTCCACCCGACTCTCTTGCTGGCAAGGCTCATCCATTTTTAAGAGTTGGCTTATTCCCCTGCCAGGCCCACTGCCAAGGGATTTGCCAAGCTTCCTAAAACATGCAGGACAGCCCTTCTAGCCTCCACCCACTAACTTGTAGAGCTTCTCCAAACTTCCAGATCCAGGGGGAGGTACCAGAAAGCTGCCTGTAAGAGTCACTGAGTCACCCAGACCTGAACTTTAATAAACCCTGACCCAGATTCCATGACTCAGGTTTAGCCCTGAGAAAGACTATAGTTCACCTGTTCTCACGCTAGTAGCACACTAGAGGGCAGGGCCGGACTGGCCTACCCGGATACCGGGACATTTCCGGGGCTGCCGCCGATTGGAGCTGTGACTTTAGGCAGCGCTCCCCCTCTCACTCTCCCTTACACAGTGGGAGACCGCTGTGTCTCGGAGCTGACTGTGACAAAAGTTCTGCCCTCCTCCTAGACCAGCTTGTGTTATAACACTGTGTCTATCACACGATCTGATCTAGGAGGAGGGCGGGACTTTTGTCGAACATCAGAGTCAGCTTGGAGATACAGCGGGAGATGCACAATGAGGCTGCAATGAAGGCGCAATGGGGCACATTGAGGCTGTGACAGGCACCTTGAGGCTGCAATGACAGGTACATTGAAGCTGTGACGGGCACATTGAGGCTGCAATGATGGGCACATTGAGGCTGTGACAGGCACATTGAGGCTGCAATTGCGGGAACATTGAGGCTTTGATGGGCACATTGAGGCTGCAATGATGGGCACATTGAGGCTGCAATGATGGGCACATTGAGGTTGCAATGATGGGCACATTGAGGCTGGGACGGGCACATTGAGGCTGCAATGACAGGCACATTGAGGCTGCAATTATGAGCACATTGAGGCAATGATGAGCACATTGAGGCTGTGGCAGGCACATTGAGGCTGCAATTACTGTCACATTGAGGCTGCAATGACGGTCAGATTGAGGCTGTAACGGCGGGTACATTGAGGCTTTGACAGGCACCTTGAGGCTGCAATGATGGGCACATTGAGGCTGCAATGATGGGCACCTTGGGGCTGTAATGATGGGCACATTGAGGCTGCAATGATGGGTACCTTGAGGCTGCAATGAAGGGCACAATGAGGCGGCAATGATGGGCATGGTAAGACTGCAGTGATGGGCATGGTAAGGCTGCAATAATGGACATGGTGAGGATGCAATGATGGTCACAGTGAGGCGGCATTGATGGGCACAGTGAGGCTGTGATGATGGGAAAAGTGAGGCTGCAATGATGGACACAGTGAGGCTGCAATGATGGGCACAGTGAGGCTGCATTGATGGGCAGTAAAGGTGCATTGATGGGCACAGAGAGGCTGCAATGATGGGCACAGTGAGGCTGCATTGATGGGCAGTGAGGCTGCAATGATGGGCACAGTGAGACTGCAATGATGGGCACAGTGAGGCTGCACTGATGGGCACAGTGAGGCTGCTTTGATAGGCAGTGAGGCTGCATTGATGGGCACAGAAAGGCTGCAATGATGGGCACAGTGAGGCTGCAATGATGGGCACAGTGAGGCTACATTGATGGGCGGTGAGGCTGCAATGATGGGCACAGTAAGGCTGCATTGATGGGTACAGTGGGGCTACATTGATGGGTACAGTGAGGCTGAAATGATGTGCACAGCAAGCCTGCAATGATGGGCACAGTGAGGCTGCAATGATGGGCACAGTGAGGCTGCAACGATGAGCACAGTGAGGCTGCAATGATGAGCACAGTGAGGCTGCAGTGATAGGTATAGTGAGGCTGCATGGACGGGCACAGTGAGGCTGCATGGGCTGGCACAAAGGCTGTAATGATGGGCACAGTGAGGCTGCATGGGCTGGCACAGAGGCTGCAATGATGGACATAGTGAGGGTGCAATGATGAGCACAGTGAGGCTACATTGATGGGTATAGTGAGGCTGCATGGACAGGCACAATGAGGCTGCATGGGCTGGCACAGAGGCTGCAATGATGGGCACAGTGAGGCTGCATGGGCTGGCACAGAGGCTGCAATGATGGGCACAGTGAGGCTGCATGGGCTGGCACAGAGGCTGCAATGATGGACATAGTGAGGCTGCTTTGATTAGCACTGTGAGGCTGCATTTGATTTGTACTGGTGAGGCTGCATTGATCTCTTGTATCATGTCTACATTCTCTTACCATCTTTGGTATCATGTCCTCAGTCTCTAACCATCTCCTGTACCATGCCTGCAGCCTCTGACATCTTGACATCTCCTGTACCATGCCCCCATTCTCTGACTATCTCCTGTACTATGCATGCTGCCTCTAACCATCTCTTGCATCATGTCCGCAACCTCTGAACTTCTCTTGTCTTATATCATGTCTGCAGTCTCTGAGGGAGTCTGGAGAGGAGTCAAGAGTGAGTGTACCGCTGGGATTGGGGTCATGGGAGAAGTCAGATCTGTACAGACTGTGGAGAGGAGACTATAGGATAAAACCAGAGCCACCAAGCTGGAACCAACTGATTAATCCCTGTATGGTGCACCTGAGAGGAGGTCAGTGACAAGTAAGGGGGGAGTGAATACAATAATGTAAGGGGGCACTGATATAAAGGTTTCCCCCTTATATCAGTAACCCCCCCCCCCTTATCTTTGTGCAGGGGCGTACCAACGATGGGGCGGGGGGTGCGGTCCGCCCCGGGTGCCACACATTGGGAGGGTGTCAGTGGCATATCTAATGGGGTTGCAGTCCACACCCGGGTCGGGTGACACCACTTACAGAGGGTGGGGAGAGCCCTGGCAGCTCTCTATGGCTGTTTTTTTCCCAGCCAGATCACCCCCGTGCTGCGGCAGCAATGGTCTGGTCTTTGCTTTCCTCCTTGCTCCTCCCACCACTGTTGAGCTGCTGAGCCAAGCCTGTTACTATTCTCCGCCCGAGCGGCACAGCTGCTACTGTACACTGTGTTTTCCAGACCTTGCTAGCTGCTGCCCTGATGTACTTGAGGCTGAGCCAGCTGCCCTCCCTGCCAGTGTCCTCCAAGGTGAGCTTGTGATAAGGGGGTTGGCATGGTGGTCGCTGCCCTCAGCTGGTGTGCTGTGAGAAGAGGGTGGGGTGTTTGTTCTGCCTCCCTGACCTGGTCTAATAAGCGGGAAGGGGGGAGGCTGCTGTGTCCACCACTGACTGTGCTAACTCACTGCTTTTTAGTTTAAAGGGTGATTCAGTGATTGGAGTGCAATCATTTTCAATAAAATTTTACCTGAGTGTCATTTTTTGATTGGACTTTACTTGCATGCTGTTCCATATTTTGCTTGTTGTTTTTCCAATGCGGCTTTAGAAATGCCTTCTGGATTCCTGTGCAACTCCATGTGGTGCAATTTTCAACTCATTAATTTAACTGGGATTAAATCACATTGAATCGCACAAAAATGTAATGCACACACTACTTTTTCAAAAGCGCACTGCACCAAATTGCATGATACTATGGTACCATGAAATCTGGAGCAGGCAAAAGCACTGCCATTGTGATCTGTGTTAAAGGTGTTATTAGAAAAAAATATATACACCTGCAGGAGATCAGGTACCCAGTGCGTTTTGAACGCAGTGTGGGAAACGCATACAGAACATGGATTTCCTGCACCACCTTCTGGTATAAACGAGCTCTTAAAGTGGTACTAAAGGTTTGTTGCACAGAGTGACCCTGACCCTCGTCTTCTGGGGTCCCTCAGTGGCTCTCGTGGCTCCTCCCCGAATTAGATAACGCCCTAGGAGAAGCGCTCTCACGTGGGGGTTATATTACTGACTCACTCCTGATTCATTCATTTGGCGTCCACATACGCCAAGTTTATGACTTGTCCCCCCTCTCCAGCACCCACGTCATTGGATTTGATTGACAGCAGCGGGAGACAATGGCTGTGCTGCTATCAATCTATCCAATCAAAGCCGGACTCCGTGGAGAGGAGGACAGCACGTCCCCGCTGAGGAGATGAAGGGGCTCAGGTAAGTAAAAGGGGGATTGGGGGGCCGGTGACTGCCAGGTGTTTTTTTTTTTTTTCACCTTAATGCATAGGATGCATTAAGGGGAAAAACCGCAAAGGTTTAAAACCGCTTTAAATATTTCAAATCAGATATCACTCACAAATTTTAACAGTATTTATTTTAGTAGTTCCAATGCGCCCATAATTTTATTTTATTTCTGTTCTACAGATGCATAATAGGCTGTAAATGTAATTTTTTTTGCAGCAGCAAGGCAGAGCAGGAGTAAAATAAGCCCATTTGTTAACCCCAAGCAATGATGTCAGTGGATGTTATAATTACCCCCACAGCATTGGTGTAAATGGGGGCTATGCAATGTAAAACCCCTTTCGCACTGAAAGAGCCACTTCTGCGTCTCCAATGTGAAAGTCCCGAGGGCTTTCACACTGGAGCGGTGCGCTGGCAGGGCAGTCCTGCTAGCAGCATCTTTGGAGTGATGTATACACCACTCCTGCCCATTGAAATCAATGGGGCAGCGCGGCTATACCGCCAGCATAGCGCTGCTGCAGCAGCGTTTTGCAGTGGTTTTAACCCTTTCTCGGCTGCTAGTGGGGGGGTAAAAGCACCCCGCTAGTGGCCGAAAAGCGGCATTTTACTGCCGACGCACCCTCCGCCCCAGTGTGAAAGGGGCCTAAAGGGGTCCAAAGGTGTGGGGGCTGTGTAATGTGAAGGGGTCCAGAGGTACGGGCTATGTAATCTATAGGGGGTCTTCCTACATTTTACCAGCAGTTATGGATGCAGTGCTGTAGATTTCTTAGGTTGCATATTTTTTTCTGCATTTTCTGAAAATGCACCAAAAGTCTGCATCTTTGGCGCATTTTCAGAAAACAGGAAAATATATATTTTTTGGGGGGTGACACCATGTTTTACTGCACCAGGTGACACCAGCCCTAGTAACACCACTGGCAGCAGCACAGGCTACAGAGCATGGAGGCGCTACACATGACGTAATTTTATGTCAATGTGCGGTGTGCTGACTGCCCATCTGGGGGGGGGGGGTGCCAGATATAGGATCCGCCCTGGGTGCCAAATAGTCTAGGTACGCCCCTGTCTTTGTGTATTCTTTCTGTGGAAGGTGGTCTCTGGTCACTCCTACATTGTCAGAGTCCCATTTGTGCCGTTTGATGATTGCTCCACTTTTAACTGGAATTTGCTGTTTTATATATATATATATATATATATATATATATATATATATATATATATATATATACTTCAAATGTGCTTTAAAATGCATGGTTTTCCCTTTTATGAACAAGAAAATAATGACATTATGCTGTTGGGCTGCTATAATAATGCTATGGGGCTGGTATGAAATTATTTCCAGGGCTGATTTTTATTCCCAGTCTGGCACTGCTAGAGGGTGCTACAAAATCAACGGAGAGCCCAAAAGAAAGTGAGAACTCCCTTTACTGACAGGTGAAATGATAAACAAAGTCAATGTACATTTTAAGTCATGATAGTCTCAAGGGAATATGATGAGATGTTATTTTTAACCAGCCCACCCAAAACTGATCTATCCACTTGACTGAAAGATCAGTTTCCATCAGGACGTTTCAACAAATTTTACTTATGTATAGATGCTAGTTACCCAAGTGACCAGGGGCGTAACTATAGGGGGTGCAGCAGTCGCGACCGCAACTGGGCCCTGTGATGCTTTGAAAAGGTACTTTCAGTCTGACATTTCTTCCTGATGTATTTCATCCAATAAGACACATCTTATGAAGGAGTCCTATTGTACGAAATACACCAGAAGGTGACATCAGACCAGAAGTACCTTGTCTGCCATTTTGTTGGTAATTGTGAGATATTATCTTTGACTATCCCACTCAAAACTGATATTTCCATGTGACAGTTTCTTAAGGGTCTGGGGATTCTACTGATGATCTCTCAATGCTCAAGTTCCTGGATCTAAACCCTTGTTGTGGTCAGTTCATAGGTTCCCACTCACATTTTTGTTTTATTATGGAGAAAGCAACATGAGGTGCTTAATCCAGCAAATATGGGTGATAACACCCGATTCTACCAACCAGATTATGATGGGGGGGGGGGGGGGATGGGGGAATCTCACTATTGGCATATCCAAGGAAAATAGAAAGAAACAAGGAACTGACAAGCCAACAACATTTACCTTTAAATATAATATTACTAATGATTGGACTGACCATTTAATTGTCAGTCAAGGTAACTACATAATCCTAATCTAAACTATACTATTTGACCTTCTAGTAATTCCTATCATATAAATTTGAGAGTCAATGAAACTGACAAATTTCTGCTTTTAAATATATCACTGTGCCCTTATTAATAGTTTATAGTTACATTGTTTAGCATATTTCGTCTGGAAAGTATGAGCTGATGTCTGTTAAGTGATGTAATTAATGTCCTGCCAAATGGTGTGCGATTCTGATTCTTTTTAATACTCCGGTTAATTTCCTGAAATGTAAATCAATATCTATGATATTATAATCCCATGAAGAAAAGGACACAGAACATTTCTGAATCATTCAGAGAGTGTGCTATGAGCTCAGTTTCTTTAGAAAGAATTATTAATCATTGATTAACTCTTTGTGAGATCTAAAATCTGGTCATTCATGTAAACTTGGGCAAGCCACGCCATAAGTCTCACTGCAGTTGGATAGGAGCACTACCATTATGCTCAGGGGTCAAGTCCTGGGGAAAAAAGTGTGGGAACTCGCACCCAAGATCCACTCCCCCACCAAAAAAAAAAAAAAAAGGTACGCTCATATGCATATATATTTCACAGAAAATACAGTACATATATTGTAAAGTGCCAGTTTACAAAAACAAAATAAGTTAACTTGTCAAACAGAATAATCAACACAATGGGTGACGATCTTTCCCTCGCAGGGAATTTCTAACACAAATACACCCTGTTCCAAATTCAAATACAGCAAATTAGAAAATATCCCAAAAACTGGAATAACATTGCCACTGCCGTGCAAGATTATCGGCAACGGATCAAAAAACTCACGGATCGGATCATTCCTTGGATCAGAGTCACAGATTGGATAATTTTTCGGATCAGCAAATAATAATTGAATTTGCAAAAACCTGTGAAAATGTCACCACCATATAGTCCCCACTGCAATATACATCTCCCCCACTGTAATATACATCTCCCCCACTGTAATATCCACGTCATCTCCCCCAATAATATTTTGGCTGAGCATGGATGGGTATGGCTGGGTATTAGCAGAATATGTATTGGCAGGGTAAGTATTGGCAGGGTATTTCAGAATATTGGCAGGATAAGTATTGGCAGGGTATTGCAGAGTAATGGCAGGGTATGGCAGATTATTGCTGGGTTTTGCAGGTTATTGGCAGGGCATTGCTGGGTATTGCAGGGTAAGTATTGCAGAGTCTTGTCAGGGTAAGTATTGGCAGGGTAAGTATTGCAGAGTAAGTATCGGCAGGTTATGTATTGCAGAGTATTGGCAGGGTATTGCAGAGTATTGGCAGGGTATGTATTGCAGAGTATTGGTGGGGTATTGCAGAGTATTGGCAGGGTATTGCAGAGTATTGGCAGAGTAAGTATTGCAGACTATTGGCAGGGTATGTATTGCAGAGTATTGGCAGGGTATTGCAGAGTATTGGCAGGGTATGGCAGATTATTGCTGGGTATTGCAGATTTTTGGCAGGGCATTGCTGGGTATTGCAGGGCAAGTATTGCAGAGTCTTGTCAGAGTAAGTATTGTCAGGGTAAGTATTGCAGAGTAAGTATCGGCAGGGTATGTATTGCAGAGTATTGGCAGGGTAAGATTGCAGAGTAAGTATCGGCAGGGTATGTATTGCAGAGTATTGGCAGGGTATTGCAGAGTATTGGCAGGGTATGTATTGCAGAGTATTGGTGGGGTATTGCAGAGTATTGGCAGGTTATTGCAGAGTATTGGCAGAGTACGTATTGCAGAGTATTGGCAGGGTATGTATTGCAGAGTATTGGCAGGGTATTGCAGAGTATTGGCAGGGTATGTATTGCAGAGTATTGATGGGGTATTGCAGAGTATTGGTGGGGTATTGCAGAGTATTGGCGGGGTATGTATTGCAGAGTATTGGCGGGGTATGTACTGCAGAGTATTGGCAGGGTATTGCAGAGTATTGGCAAGGTATTGCAGAGTATTGGCACAGTATTGCAGAGTATTGATAGGGTATTGCAGAGTATTGGCAGGGAATTGCAGAGTATTGGCAGGGAATGTATTGCAGAGTATTGGCAGAGTATTGCAGAGTATTGGCAGGGTATTGCAGAGTATTGGCAGGGTATGTATTGGCAGAGTATTGCAGAGTATTGGCAGGGTATTGCAGAGTATTGGCAGAGTATTGCAGAGTATTGGCAGAGTATTGCAGAGTATTGGCACAGTATTGCAGAGGATTGATAGGGTATTGCAGAGTATTGGCAGGGTATTGCAGAGTATTGGCAGGGTATGGCAGGGTATGTATTGCAGAGTATTTGCAGGGTATTGCAGAGTATTGATAGGGTATTGCAGAGTATTGGCAGGGTATGGCAGGGTATGTATTGTAGAGTATTGGCAGGGTATTGCAGAGTATTGGCAGGGTATGTATTGGCAGAGTATTGCAGAGTATTGGCAGGGTATTGCAGAGTATTGGCAGGGTATTGCAGAGTATTGGCAGAGTATTGCAGAGTATTGGCACAGTATTGCAGAGTATTGATAGGGTATTGCAGAGTATTGGCAGGGTATTGCAGAGTATTGGCAGGGTATGGCAGGGTATGTATTGCAGAGTATTGGCAGGGTATTGCAGAGTATTGATAGGGTATTGCAGAGTATTGGCAGGGTATTGCAGAGTATTGATAGGGTATTGCAGAGTATTGGCAAAGTATTGCAGAGTATTGATAGGGTATTGCAGAGTATTTATAGGGTATTGCAGAGTATTGGCAGGGTATGTATTGGCAGAGTATTGCAGAGTATTGGCAGGGTATTGCAGAGTATTGGCAGAGTATTGGCAGAGTATTGAAGAGTATTGGCACACTATTGCAGAGTATTGATAGGGTATGGCAGAGTATTGGCAGGGTATGGCAGAGTATTGGCAGGGTATGGCAGGGTATGTATTGCAGAGTATTGGCAGAGTATTGCAGAGTATTGGCAGGGTATTGCAGAGTATTGGCGGGGTATCGCAGAGTATTGGCAGGGTATGTATTGCAGAGTATTGGCAGGGTATTGCAGAGTATTGGCATAGTATTGCAGAGTATTGATAGGGTATTGCAGAGTATTGGCAGGGTATGTATTGCAGAGTATTGGCAGGGTATTGCAGAGTATTGATAGGGTATTGCAGAGTATTTATAGGGTATTGCAGAGCATTGGCAGGGTATGTATTGGCAGAGTATTGCAGAGTATTGGCAGGGTATTGCAGAGTATTGGCAGAGTATTGGCAGAGTATTGAAGAGTATTGGCACACTATTGAAGAGTATTGATAGGGTATGGCAGAGTATTGGCAGGGTATGGCAGAGTATTTGCAGGGTATGGCAGGGTATGTATTGCAGAGTATTGGCAGAGTATTGCAGAGTATTGGCGGGGTATTGCAGAGTATTGGCGGGGTATTGCAGAGTATTGGCAGGGTATTGCAGAGTATTGGCATAGTATTGCAGAGTATTGATAGGGTATTGCAGAGTATTGGCAGGGTATGTATTGCAGAGTATTGGCAGGGTATTGCAGAGTATTGATAGGGTATTGCAGAGTATTGGCAGGGTATGTATTGCAGAGTATTGACAGGGTATTGCAGAGTATTGATAGGGTATTGCAGAGTATTGGCAGGGTATTGCAGAGTATTGATAGGGTATTGCAGAGTATTGGCGGAGTATTGCAGAGTATTGATAGGGTATTGCAGAGTATTGGCAGGGTATTGCAGAGTATTGATAGGGTATTGCAGAGTATTGGCAGAGTATTGCAGAGTATTGATAGGGTATTGAAGAGTATTGATAGGGTATTGCAGAGTATTGGCAGGGTATTGCAGAGTATTGATAGGGTATTGAAGAGTATTGGCAGAGTATTGCAGAGTATTGATAGGGTATTGCAGAGTATTGGCAGGGTATTGCAGAGTGAAACTTACACACTAGTTACTAACCTGGTATCCTCTTCCCTTCTGTTCTCGGGAGAGAAGTAAACCGGAAACAATGCAGCGGCTGTGGCCCCAGGAGGCCAGGACTGTCTGGCCCTGGGTAGAGGGGAGGGAGGGGACAGTCCGGATCCAAGCAGGCGCGCAGCGTGTACCACACTGCTCACTGACTCGTGCCAGTGCGTGCCCACGTGTACGGCCGACGTCATGTGACTGGTTGCTAGACGCGGAGCGGCCCCTGCCTAGCAACCAGTCACTCGGGCGGCCGAGGAGCGGCGGACTACGCGCTGCATAGCCTCAACCCTCAGGCGGCTAATGGGAACGGCGTTCCCGCTGTGGAAATAGTATGGGAACGCCGTTCCCATACGTTCCCGCAGGACTCGAGCCCTGATTATGCTAAACCCTACCAACTGCAGTCAGTGAAAATAAGGAATATCACATTAAAATTGATATAAACCCAATGAATAAAATTGCATATAAGCTTTAATATAGTTTCATAGTTAGTAAGGTTGAATAAAGACACCAGTCCATCCAGTTCAACCTGAGTGAGTGTCTACCCCTATCCCTGTACATTGCACACTCACATGGGTCCCTACCCTCAAGGAGCCCACAATCTAAGGTCCCCATTCATATACCAGGGCCAATTTAGGACAGAAGCCAATTAACCTACCTGCATGTCTTTGGAGTGTGGGAGGAAACCGGAGTACCCAGAGGAAACCCATGCAGACACAGGGAGAACATGCAAACTCCAGGCAGGTAGGGTCGTGGTTGGGATTTGAACCAGCGCCCCTTTTTACTGCTAGGTGAGGGTGCTAACCACTACACCACTGTAATTTCAAAAGTTATCTGCAATCTGTGTGAATCTGCAGCTTTCATTAACATAACGCCTGGTGATTCTGCCATGAAGGCCCCTGTTTAGGCACTTCCAGTTGTGGGGTGGCAATTGTCTTCCAATTATGCTGTTGCTGTTTTACTCTGTTTTTTGAAGGTCACATATGCCCCAATGGAGACAACAAGCGACCATGCTGAGAAACATTGCGTAGGCAAGACACTTCCAGAATAATGATGTGCAACTGACGCTGGAGTGAGTGCATGCAGACAGGAAGTGGCAGTAAAACGAATGGAAGGAATCGGCAGCACTAAGATGCAAAAAGGGTGGAAAAAGGTACAACAATATTTTCTTAATACTTCTTTAACCACTTTCAGACCGGACCAATTTGCTGGTCAAAGACCAGACCACTTTTTGCGATTCGGCACTGCGTCGCTTTAACTGACAATTGCGCGGTCGTGCGACGTGGCTCCCAAACAAAATTGACGTCCTTTTTTTCCCACAAATAGAGCTTTCTTTTGGTGGTATTTGATCACCCCTGCGGTTTTTATTTTTTGCGCTATAAACAAAAATAGAGCGACAATTTTGAAAAAAATGCATTATTTTTTACTTTTTGTTATAATAAATATCCCCCAAAAATATATAAAAAAACGTTTTTTTCCCTCAATTTAGGCCGATACGTATTCTTCTACATATTTTTGGTAAAAAAAATCGCAATAAGCGATTATTGATTGGTTTGCGCAAAAGTTATAGCGTTTACAAAATAGGGATAGTTTTATAGCATTTTATTAATAATTTTTTTTTTTTTTTTTTTTTACTAGTAATGGCGGCGATCTGCGATTTTTATTGTGACTGCGACATTGTCAGGGACCCATCGGACATTTTTGACACATTTTTGGGACCATTGTCATTTATACAGTAATCACTGCTATATAAATGCAGTGATTCCTGTGTAAATGACACTGGCAGTGAAAGGGTTAACCAGTGGGTGGCAGTGTAGGGGTTAAGTGTTCCTAGGGGTGTGTTACTAACTGTGGGGGGGTTGGGCTTTCATTTAGTGTACACTGATCTCTGCTCCAATCACATGGAGCAGAGATCAGCGTCACTAGTTGCTAGGCAGAATGGAAAAATGTTGTTTATACAGCATTTCCTCCATTCGGCCGCTCCGTGAGACGATCGCGGGGGATGCCCGCGGCGATCGAGTCCGCGGGTCCCGCGACCGGACTCACGGGGGTCCCGACCAGCGCGGGAGTGCGCCGCCGGCGGCGCGCTCCCGATGGCAGGGCGGCATTGAATATTGGACGTACATGTACGCCAATATGCCTGCCCGTGCCATTCTGTTGACGTACATCGTCGTGCGCTGGTCGGGAAGTGGTTAATATATTTACGATTTACAGTGCCTTACAAAAGTATTCAACCCCTCTGCATTTTTCGTGTTTTGTTGCCTCACAACCTGGAATTAACATGGATTGTTTGAGGATTTGCATCATTTAATTTACAGAACATGCCCACAACTTTGAAGATGTTTTTATTTTTTATTTTATTGTGAAGCAAACAACAAATAGGACAAAATAACCGAAAAAGTCAATGTGTATAACTATTCATTGCCCTAAAGTCAATACTTTGCGGCTATCACAGCTCCATGTCACTTTGGATAAGTCTCTATGAGCTTGCCACATCTTACCACTGGGATTTTTGCCCATTCCTCCTTGCAAAACTGCTCCTGCTCCTTCAAGTTGGATGGTTGTTCCGTAACACAAACGGTCACCTCGAGAGATTGTTTATACTTAACCTACTATAAGAAGGACAGGGGAGGTGCAATGTACAGGCAGCCTGTTCATTCTCAGTTGGCGTCTCATGTTTTCTTATTTCAGTTACACATTTCTTGCTGTTGCCTCTATTGGCTAGCTGTATGTCAGAAAGTATATCCTTGGTGAAGGGCTTCTGGGAACCAGTCAAGAAGTCTGAAAATTCTGAACCCAGAATAAGATTGGATGCAGATAATGGCACTGGTAATGAGGGGGGCAGTGGCATTTACATAGCTGGAGAAGGGCATTCACAAGGTAAGCATTCCATAATGTGGAAATATATTTAGCATGCATACAAATTATGGTAAAAGCTGCTCGGGGCCCAAATATTCCTAAACGCTTTAGTTCTGCTTAAATTGTTATATTGGACTACTAAGCAGGTCCCATGACACTTTTATGAAATTGCAATATATGTCATACTTGTCCAAACATCATTTTAGAAATTATGAACAGAAACAAGATGTTTAAAATATGAATAAATGTTGCCAACATTACATACATATAAGAGAACTGCATTATCATTGTTATACCAAAGAGTTTTCCGTTCAGCCAGTTTTGTGATCCAGGCACCCCAGTCAGACAGCACAGCCATTTCTTGGACTTTCAACAGATTACACTGTAGCTAAGCAGTGCAGCTTGGACCAGAATTCCCCAGGTCTCCGAATGGTTTGTAAAGTACCAGAAGCACAATGTTGAGCTCACCCCCTCCTGCTAGCATTTTCCTTTTATTAGACTATCAGTTCTGTGCATATCATTTGCTGTCTGGCTCTAGACATGAATGAGTAATGGAAAAATCAGCTTTACTGGCAAAACAACAGAATGGACTTCATTGCTCCACAAATCAGTGGTGTACCTACAGGGGTCACAATTGTGGCTATGCCTGGATAGGAGGAGTGGTGGGGCAGCTGCATATAGAGGAACTGAGATCCTTATTTTCCTCCTGCGGCTGCTGGGGAGAGGAGGAGAAGCAGACATTCAGCAGCATAGAGTTCCCCTATATGTAGCCACCCCTCCTCCTATTTATCTTCTTTCTGCTGCCCACGGTGTGCTCTACAACTCCCCTGAGCCCTCTCCAGGTTTTCTCCTGGCTCCCTCCCTTGTCTCCCGCAGCTCTTTGGGGTTCACCCCTACCTTATCCCACCAGCTGCTGCAGGGGATCTGTCAGGGTGGAGAGCGGGGGAAGGGCTGGTAAATGTATAATTTAACAGCCCTTTTCTCTTCTGAATGTAGAGTCAGTGATCTGTACTGATCCCTAACTCTGTTCATTCATAACTGAAACGTAGTAAATTGTGTTTACTATTCTTCAATTTGTGAATGAACGTTAAGCTCTGTACAGAACTATCCCTGTCCATTCATTCAGTGCAGCTGAGGCTGCAGAGAAGGGCTGTGTACTCAATCTCCTTTCTCTTTCTCAAAGGTGAAACATCGGAGATCTGTTTAGACCCCTGACATCTCACCAATCCCTCCAATAGGGCACCTAAAGAAATTGTAAAACATATCTTTAAAAAAAATTATTGTAAAAACAAATTTAAATCCAAAAATTGTAAATTTTAAAAAATAAATAAATAACAAAGATAAAAAACTGTTGACACCAGAGGCAGAGCTACAGGGGTCACAAAGGTCGCAATTGTGACCGGGCCCTGGTGTTCCGCCACCAAGCTCAGAGGGAAGGGCTCCGGGGCAGGGTTATCCTTCATGGTTTCTTGCACTGCGGCCCCGAAGGTTCTAGCTACACTACTGATACAAATGGTATCAGGTGGGAGATCACAGGGGCAGAGACCCTGTTACCAGTTCTAAGAGTAATTTTGGTTTAACCAGTTGCCGACCGCCGCACGCCGATGTACGTCGGTACAATGGCACGGGCAGGCATAAGGACATACATGTACGTCCCTTGCCTCCCGCGGGTCGGGGGCCCGATCGGGCCCCCGCCCGGTGCCTGCGGCGGTCGGTATTCGTAAGGGAGCGATCCCGGACGAGGGGACGGCCATTCATTCATGGCCACCCCCTCGCGATCGCTCCCGACGAATAGAAATCCCCGGTGACATCACTTCCTCTCCTGTAATGTAAACACAGGAGAGGAAGTGATGTATTCTCTCCTCCGTGTCGGTATTTTTCGTTCCGACACGGAGGAGAGCGGATCAGTAAGTTGCACCAACACTCACACACACAGTAGAACATGCCAGGCACACTCACACCCCCCCTTTACCCCCCGATCACCCCCCCAATTACCCCTGCCCCCCAGTCACAGTGACACCAATGTCATTTTTTTTTTTTTTTTTTTTTTTTTTTTGCATTGGTGTCATTTGTGACTGTAATAACTGTTAGGGCAGTTAGAGTTAGCCCCCTTTAGTTCTAATGTACCCCCCTAACCCCCCCAATAAAGGTTTAACCCCGTGATCACCCCCCGTCGCCAGTGTCACTAAGGCTGGGTTCACATTGCAGCGGTTTATGAGAACGAATGTGATTCGCACCGCACTGCAGTGCAAATCACATCCGATCTCTGTGCGATTCGAGTTCAGCCATTCGCCGCACCCGCCGCACCCGCCACACCCGCCGCACCCGCCGCAAATTCGCACGGGACCCTTTTTTTGGCCCGCAGCAGAATCGGATCGCATGGGTGTTCACACCATGCGATCCGAGTTTGCAGATCGCACTGCGATATGCGAACTGATCTGGGGGTGTCAGTAACATTTCACTGACACTCCCAGCAGTTCGCATAGGGCAGTGTGAACTGCCGCCGGGAGGCATGCGATGCGGGAACCCGCCGCGGATTCGCGGCGTTTCCGCATCGCTCCAGTGTGAACCCAGCCTAATAAGCGATCATTTTTCTGATCGCCGTATTAGTGTCACAGGTGACGCTAGTTAGGCAGGTAGGTATTTAGGTTCGCCGCAGCTTTTTATAGCGCCAGGGACCCCCATATACTACCGCATAAAGCCCCCTGATTGCCCCCTAGTTAACCCTTTCACCAGTGATCACCATATAACTGTTACAGGTGACGCTGGTTGGTTAGTTATTTTTTTATAGTTTCAGGGCACCCGCCATTTATTACCTAATAAAGGTTTAACCCCCTGATCACCCGGCGGGTGTCATTTGTGACTAATAACTGTTAGGGCAGTTAGGGTTAGCCCCCTTTAGTTCTAAGGTACCCCCCTAACCCCCCCAATAAAGGTTTAACCCTGTGATCACCCCCCGTCGCCAGTGTCACTAAGGCTGGGTTCACATTGCAGCGGTTTATGAGAACGGATGTGATTCGCACCGCACTGCAGTGCAAATCACATCCGATCTCTGTGCGATTCGAGTTCAGCCATTCGCCGCACCCGCCGCACCCGCCGCAAATTCGCACGGGACCCTTTTTTTGGCCCGCAGCAGAATCGGATCGCATGGGTGTTCACACCATGCGATCCGAGTTTGCAGATCGCACTGCGATATGCGAACTGATCTGGGGGTGTCAGTAACATTTCACTGACACTCCCAGCAGTTCGCATAGGGCAGTGTGAACTGCCGCCGGGAGGCATGCGATGCGGGAACCCGCCGCGCATTCGTGGCGTTCCCGCATCGCTCCAGTGTGAACCCAGCCTAATAAGCGATCGTTTTTCTGATCGCTGTATTAGTGTCACAGGTGACGCTAGTTAGGCAGGTAGGTATTTAGGTTCGCTGCAGCTTTTTATAGCGCCAGAGACCCCCATATACTACCGCATAAAGCCCCCTGATTGCCCCCTAGTTAACCCTTTCACCAGTGATCACCATATAACTGTTACAGGTGACGCTGGTTGGTTAGTTATTTTTTTATAGTTTCAGGGCACCCGCCATTTATTACCTAGTCTCACTAGTGTACCCCTAAATTTAGGGGTGTCTACTTTCCAAAATGGGGTCATTTGGGGGGGGTTTGTGCCATCTTGGCATTTTATGGCCTTCAAAACTGTAACGCCCTTAGAAAGCCTGAAGGCGGTGCTTGGTTTTCGGGGCCCCGTACGCGGCTAGGCTCCCAAAAAGTCCCACATATGTGGTATCCCCATACTCAGGAGAAGCAGCAGAATTTATTTTGGGGTGTCATTTCACATATGCCCATGGCATGCGTGAGCAATATATCATTTAGTGACAACTTTGTGAAAAAAAAAAAAAAAAAAAAAAGTTTGTAATTTTCCCGCAACTTGTGGCAAAATATAAAATATTCCATGGACTCAACATGCCTCTCAGCAAATAGCTTGGGGTGTCTACTTTCTAAAATGGGGTCATTTGTGGGGGTTTTGTGCCATCTTGGCATTTTATGGCCTTCAAAACTGTAATAGGTAGTGAGGAGTGAAATCAAAAAATTACGCCCTTAGAAAGCCTGAAGGCGGTGCTTGGTTTTCGGGGCCCCGTACGCGGCTAGGCTCCCAAAAAGTCCCACATATGTGGTATCCCCGTACTCAGGAGAAGCAGCAGAATTTATTTTGGGGTGTCATTTCACATATGCCCATGGCATGTATGAGCAATATATCATTTAGTGACAACTTTGTTAAAAAAAAAAAAAAAAAAAAAAAAAAAGTGGGTAATTTTCCCGCAACTTGTGGCAAAATATAAAATATTCCATGAACTCAACATGCCTCTCAGCAAATAGCTTGGGGTGTCTACTTTCTAAAATGGGGTCATTTGTGGGGGTTTTGTGCCATCTTGGCATTTTATGGCCTTCAAAACTGTAATAGGTAGTGAGAAGTGAACTCAAAAATTTACGCCCTTAGAAAGCCTGAAGGCGGTGCTTGGTTTTCGGGGCCCCGTACGCGGCTAGGCTCCCAAAAAGTCCCACATATGTGGTATCCCCATACTCAGGAGAAGCAGCAGAATTTATTTTGGGGTGTCATTTCACATACGCCCATAGCATGTGTGAGCAATATATCATTTAGTGACAACTTTGTGTAAAAAAAAAAAAAAATTTTTTTTTTTGTCATTATTCAATCGCTTGAGGCAAAAAAATAAAATATTCAATGGGCTCAACATGCCTCTTATCAATTTCCTTAGGGGGTCTACTTTCCAAAATGGGGTCATTTGGGGGGGTTTTGTACTGCCCTGCCATTTTAGCACCTCAAGAAATGAGATAGGCAGTCGTAAACTAAAAGCTGCGTAAATTCCAGAAAACGTACCTTAGTTTGTAGATGTGACAACTTTTGCGCAAACCAATAAATATACAATTATTGACTTTTTTTTTACCAAAGACATGTGGCTGAATACATTTTGGCCTAAATGTATGACTAAAATTGAGTTTATTGGATTTTTCTAATAACAAAAAGTAGAAAATATCATTTTTTTTCAAAATTTGCGGTCTTTTTACGTTTATATCGCAAAAAATAAAAATCGCAGAGGCAATCAAATACCATCAAAAGAAAGCTCTATTTGTGGGAAGAAAAGGACGCAAATTTTGTTTGGGTACAACATTGCATGACTGCGCAATTACCAGTTAAAGCAGCGCAGTGCCAAAGTGTAAAAAGACCTCTGGTCATTTACCAGCAAAATGGTCCGGTCTGAAAGTGGTTAACTAATGATTTCTGACTTTACTCTGAGTTCTGTGAGTGCAACCAAGCAAGCTATTACAGGAGGCTAATATTAAGATGAACTCAGAGATTTTAGCTAGATGCATATATAATTACACTGATGGTGAATATATCAATAAAAGAGTATAGGAGATGCTATAGCTGGTCTCTCCTTTTAAAGTGTTACTAAACCCAGGACCATGCATTCACTGTATCCGCTCTTCCACAGTACACAGAATGTGGAAATGCAATAGTTTTAGTTAATATAAACTGCTAAATATCTTTTCTCATCAGCGGTATATAGCAGTCTTGTGACTTCTATGAGTGTCTGGGTAAAGCTTGTAGGAGGATTTTTTATTCTCCTCTGATTGTTCTATGAGGCTGCAGGACCCCTGACCCTCTGTCTGAACAGTGATGATTGGTTCTATGCTGATCACATGCACTCTCCCATGAAAAAAAATAAAACTCTCTAGCAACACACACTAAACTGAGCATGTGCAGCTTGTCCCCTAGTCTCTGTACTATTAGGACATAGATTGGGGACTCTGGAAGAACAGAAGGATCAGAGGAGGCAGGATCAAGCAGTTTTTTTACACAATGCAGAGGATTAACCACTTTGGTTCTACAGTGAGTATAACAATCAGGCTTTACTGCATATACAGTCTGATTTTACTCTTGTGGGTTTAGTAACACTTTAATTTCTATTTTAACAAATATGTTGTAAATAATGGAGGATGACTTAAAATTATCATTGTAATTTTTAGTGTTATTGTGAAAACAGAAATGCGCCAGCAAGTACAGTGCCTTGAAAAAGTATTCATTAGTAGCATAAGCATTCGTTATGTTACAACCAAAAACGTACATGTATTTTATTGAGATTTTATGTGATAGACCAACACAAAGTGGCACATAATTGTGAATGAAAGGAATATGATAAATGGTTTTCACTTTTTTTTTTACAAATAAATATCTGGAAAGTGTGGCATGCATTTGTATGCAGCCCCCTTTACTCTAATATCCCGAACTAAAATCTAGTGAAACCAATTGCCTTTAGAAGTCACCTAATTAGTAAATAGAGTCCACCTTTGTGTAATTTAATCTCAGTAAAAATACAGATGTTCTGTGAAGCCCTCAGAGGTTTGTTAGAGAACCTTGGGAGCTGCAGAGATCCACAGCTCATGTGGGAGAATCTGTCCACAGAGTGGCAAGAAGAAAGCTATTGTTGATAGAAAGCCATAAGAAATCCAGTTTGCAGTTTGCGAGAAGCCATGTGGGGGACACAGCATACATGTGGAAGAAGGTGCTCTGGTCAGATGAGACCAAAATTTGAACTTTTTGGCCTAAAAGCAAAACGCTATGTGTGATGGAAAACAAATACTGCAGATCACCTTGAACACACCATCCCCACCTTGGAACATGTTGGTGACAGCATCACGTTGTGGGGATGCTTTTCTTCAGCAGGGACAAGGACAGGGAAGCTGGTCAGAGTTGATGAGAAGTAGAGATGGCCTTGCGGTTCGCCTGACGGTCGGTTCGTGGCAAATTTTGCTAGTTCGTGATTCGCCAGACCGGCTGACTTCTGGCGCTGTTCACAGCGGCCATATTTGTTTACATTGTGAAGAACTTTGACCCATGACACATGCATCATGGGGTACAGGACAGCCAATTGAGACATTTCAGCACATGGACAATTGGACATACCCCCTACCTTATAAATAGACCTGATCTGGTGGCCATTTTACATTCTGTCTTTTGTCAGTGTAGGGAAAGGATGCTGTGTGGAGCAGGGACAGTCAGTCTATCACTAGCTATTACTATTAGGTCAACAAAAGTCCTTTTAAGGACTGATATAGGTGTACAGTATATAGGGTTGTAATACACCTATAATATACTTTCTTTCAAGTATATTATGGTGCACTGCTGACTGCTGTGCTGCTGAGTGCTTGCTGACCGATTCTGCAGCTGTCTGTTATCAGTGTAGGGAGGGACAGTTTGGTGTTTGGAGCAGGGACAGTCTGCAAATCACTAGCTACTAGGTCCACAAAGGTCCTTTTAAGGACAGGTATAGGTGTATGTACAGTATATAGGGTTGCACACGTATAATATACTTTCTTTCAAATATAGAAAGCATATTATACTTGACTGCTGTGCTGCTGAGCTGAGTGCTGACCGATTCTGCAGCTGTCTTTTATTAGTGTAGGGACTGAGGGACAGTTTGGTGTTTGGAGCGGGGACAGTCTGCAAATCACTAGCTACTAGGTCCACAAAGGTCCTTTTATAGGTGTACAGTATATAGGGTTGTACACGTATAATATACTTTCTTTCAAATATAGAAAGCATATTATAGTGCACTGCATGCAGTGCTGCTGACCGATTCTGCAGCTGTCGTTTCTCAGTGTAGGGAGGGACAGCTTGGTTTTTGGAGCAGGGACAGTCTGCAATTCACTAGCTACTAGCTAGCTACTATTAGGTCCACAAAGGTTCTTTTAAGGACTGGTATAGGTGTACTATTTGGTGTGCAGTATATAGGAGTGTAATATACATATAAAATACTTGCACATATAGAAAGCATAGTATAGTGCATTTCCACTGTGCAGCATTGCGACTGCTGAGCGGTTCTGCAGCGATACTACAAAGAGTGACAAACGCAATTAGAAAAAAGTATTATAACTGGTGTGATAGACCAGTGGCCCCCAAAAACGACAGATTGAAGCGGGGTGTTATATACTGTGGCAGCACGCAGGTAAAATCACCTGGTTGTATCCAGGATGGGAAATATGTGTGTCCTAGATTCAGGCTTTATGCAGACCTTTACAATTAGAGGGGAAGAGTTAATGAGCCCAGCTGTAGTAAGTGGGCTCATTAAGACCTCTACAAAAAACCCCAGCATGCTTAGGGAGATGCTCCATCCTGGAACCAGTTTTGTGCTGTATAGACTGGGGAGTGTGTCACCTGTACTGTGCGGTGAGTTAACGCCTGTGTGGCAAAACCTTTACAACAAAGGCAGGGACTGGTACAGCACAAGGCGGTACCCAGTTGTTAGACAGGGAGTCTACGTGTGTAGTTAGAGGTCAAGCTGACCAGGATTTATTTTCTTGTTTTATTTTGTTTGGCTGTTATATGAATCACTGCATGGAGCATAAATAAACCGGATCTTTTGTTTTTTGAACCTACACCGCTGTCTGCTGTGCCTGACTTTGTGTTGTGAACCCATCCAGGGGGTCACACACACCCGCTGCCGAGCTAACCCCTCACAGTTGGTGGAGAATTTTGGCAGTTTTTTTTTTTAAGGCCAGCATGGAGGAGATACTGAGACAGCTGGCTCTAGCAAATGCAAACCAGCAGCAAGCAAATGCAAATCAGCAGCAAACAAATGCAGGTTTACAAAAGAGCCTTGCAGCTCAACAACAGAGCCTTGCAGCCCAGCAGCAGATAAATGCAACTTTGCAGCAGAGTTTGGAAAATCAGCAGAAGGCTCACCAGCAGAGTTTGGAAGCTCAGCAACAAGCCCAGCAGCGATCTGAAGCCCGCTTCATAGACCTGTTGCAGAAGCAAGAGCAGAATTTTCAACAGAAAATAGAGACATTAATACAGCAACGTCCGCAGACCAATGAAGCAAATGGTTACAATAATACCACATCCTTTGGTGTGAGCCGTTTACTGACAAAAATGACTGGAGAGGATGATCCGGAGGTGTTTTTGACCACATTTGAAAGGACTGCTGAAAGGGAAAAGTGGCCTAAGGAGCAATGGGCTGGACTGGTGGCCCCTCTGTTAACTGGGGAATCGCAGAAAGCTTATTATGACCTAGAGCCTGACCAAGCAAAAGACTATGTGGTGCTAAAAGCAGAAATATTGGCACGGCTGGGTGTCACCCTGGCCGTCCGGGCTCAGCGTGTGCATAACTGGACTTTTCAGGTTGGAAAACCTCCCAGGTCTCAAATGTATGATCTCATTCACCTGAGCAGGAAGTGGCTGCAGCCAGAGACTTTGACTGCACCAAACATTGTGGAACGTGTGGTTATGGATCGTTTCCTGAGAGCTCTTCCTACTGCCATCCAAAAATGGGTAAGCCATGGAGACCCAGAAAATGCAGATAAACTTGTGGATCTGGTTGAGAGGTACTTGGCTACAGAGAACCTGACCACCTCTTCCAGGGACTCACGGACTTTCCCCCCTAAGACCAGATCATCCCCAGTGGCGGGTAAGATGACTCCAAGGGGTGAGGGTGGAGAGAGTGAGAGGGTGGGAGTTCTACCTAAGGTCTGGCGGGAGCAGCCCAGGAAGCCCATGCTGCAAGAGGCAGCGAAAAAGATTATTTGCTACCGCTGCCGGCAAGAGGGACATATTGCAGCCAATTGCCCAGTTGTGGATGAGCCTATGCAATGTGACTTTATAAGGGAGAGACGTCAGTCGCTGTTTGCGACAGTTGCATGCACTGCCATTCGGGGACCTGAGAAACATTTATGTAAAATGTGTATTAATGGTAGACATGTTGATGTGTTGCTAGATTCAGGTAGCCTGGTAACATTGATAAAAGCTGAATTAGTTACTACAGAGGTCTCTGGGAAGAACAGGGTGGCTGTTATTTGTGTGCATGGGGACACCCGAGAGTATCCTGTAACTTCAGTGTTTTTTGAGACCCCCAAAGGTAACCTCTCTCATCAGGTGGGGTTAGTGTCTCACTTACCACATGATGCTATTGTGGGAAGGGATTTTCCAAAATTCTGGGAACTCTGGGATTGTCCTGAGCCCCCCACTGGTGCCCCTATAGACCAGGAAGATGACCAGAATTCCTCTGGGAGTGGTGAGGACTCTCCTGAATTTCCCTTGTCGGTATTGGCGGGGGAAACTCGAGAAACTGGGGAGGAGCCAACATTCTCAGTTGAAAACATGCCGTCTGTGGAGTTTTCGGATCTTGAGGTTCACAGGGAAAATTTTGCCACAGAACAGTTAAAAGACCCCACCCTAATAAAGGCACGGGAAAATGTGGTGAAAATAGATGGCGAGTTAGTGAACCCAGATAAGACTTGCACTTACCCGTACTTCACTGTGGAAAGGGACCTGCTGTATCGAGTGGCTCAAAGGGCAGAAGAAACCATTGAGCAAATTGTGGTGCCCAAACCTTACAGGAAGTTGGTGTTAGAATTGGCCCATGGGCACATTCTGGGAGGTCATCTGGGGACCGAAAAAACCAGAGAGAGGGTACTGCAGAGATTCTATTGGCCTGGGGTCATGAAGGAAACAGAAAATTATTGTTCCTCCTGCCCTGTGTGTCAGAAGTCGGCACCTATGCCACATTTCTGTAACCCGCTGGTACCTCTTCCTATCATTGAGGTCCCCTTTGAAAGGATCGCAATGGATTTGGTAGGTCCGATAATGAAGTCCGCTAGGGGGCATCAGTACATTTTGGTTATATTGGACTATGCCACCCGTTATCCGGAAGCAATTCCTCTTCGAAATACCTCGGCCAAAACCATAGCCAAAGAGCTATCTCTGGTTTTTAGCCGCGTGGGTATTTGTAAGGAACCGCTTACGGACCAAGGTACACCCTTTATGTCCAGGGTTATGAAGGAACTATGCAAGTTGTACAAAGTGACACAATTGCGTACATCTGTGTATCACCCCCAAACAGATGGGTTGGTTGAAAGATTCAACAAAACCCTAAAACAAATGTTAAAGAAGGTGGTGGATAGAGATGGAAAGAATTGGGACTGCCTAATACCCTATCTGATGTTTGCCATTAGGGAGGTACCCCAATCCTCTACGGGTTTCTCACCCTTCGAGTTGCTCTATGGGAGACACCCAAGAGGGCTGCTGGATATCGCCAAGGAAACTTGGGAAAATTAGAGTTCTCCTCACAGGAGTGTGATTGAGCATGTCGCCCTGATGCAAGATAGAATTGCACAGGTAATGCCAATTGTAAAGGAACATTTAACCCAAGCGCAGTTAGCACAGCAGAGAGTGTACAACCGTGGGGCCAAGACACGTACTTTTTCCCCGGGGGATAGGGTCTTGGTGCTAGTCCCTACGGTTGAAAGCTAATTTCTGGCCAAATGGCAAGGTCCTTACGAAGTAATTGAAAAAATTAGTGAGGTGAACTACAGGGTTAGACAGCCAGGAAGGCGAAAGCCGGAGCAGATCTATCACGTCAATCTGCTGAAAGCCTGGAGGGTAGGGATGAGCTTCGTGTTCGAGTCGAACGCATGTTCGACTCGAACATCGGTCGTTCGTGCGTTCGCCGAATTCCGAACGTTTGGGCCGTTCGCGGCAAAATTCGTGTGGCCCACAATGCACTGCGATGGCGCAATGCATTGCTGTCTCACGATTGGCCAAGCATGCACTGTGACCCCGCATGCTTGGCCAATCGCAGCGCCAGTAGCGGGAAGAGCAATGGTTGGCCACAGGCATCCTGCCTGTGGCCAATCATAGCTCAGACTGTGTAGTGCACGCCCCACACTATATAAAGCTGCCTTTCAGGCGGCCTCGTGTAGTGTTTGTTAGCATCTGAAGCAGTGGGTGTTCTGTGTACCTTCAACACAGTTACACACCAATCGTTTTTGGCTGATTTACTATTTTGCTCTTGTGTAGTGGTTACTGTCTGTGCCCTGACCGCAGTATACACCACTATATTCACCTCACCTATATAGCTAGTCAGGGGCGTAACTATAGGGGGTGCAGCAGTCGCGACCGCAACCGGGCCCTGTGATGCAGGGGGCCCATGCAGCCCCCTCTACATATGGCCAGCAGCAGCATAGGCAGCTAGGGGTACCAGTGCACCATGCACATGGGTGGCTGGAGGTGGAGGGTAACTAGCAGAGCTCCATGCTCGACTATCGCACTGGCTGCTCTTTAGTTGTGCATTCCCCGCATGACCTGTGTCCTCGGCCGGCTCCTCAGAGTACCCCTCTCCTGCTCCATGCATTGCCGCTCAGTCCGATGTCTGTTCTCCCCAGCCAGAGTCCCCCCCCCCCGAGTCCAGCCCACTCTGCACTGCATACTTCTCCCGGGTAAACAAACTTTAAGCACACAGATGCAGTGCAGCCCTATGAGAACCGGCTCGACGGAGGACACTGCAGGCTTGTCTGCCAGCCCCCCTCCTCCCCCGTCATACACAGATGATAAAAGGTCTTTCTGGGAGATATGCTGATTGCCTGTCCAGCACAATGGATGGAGCCCAGGCCAACATGGATGAGTGCGCGGCCTACAGCTTGGTCATGGTGAGTGAGAGGACCACATCCCCCACACACCATTACATACCCCCTCCATCTCCCCCTAGGGACAGGGACCCCTTCTCATGTGGGGACAGGGACCCCCACCTCCCCTGGGAACAGGGAACCCTTTTCACCTGGGGGCAGTAACTTCATCTGCCCTGGAGAAAAGGACCTCATCTCTTCTGGGGATGGGGACCCCATCCTGCCTAGGGACAGTCCCCCAATGGGGCACCTAAAAAAATAAAATAATAAAAAAAAACATTGATACCAGTGGTGGAACTACAGGACTCACAAAGGTCATACCTGTGACCACGCCCTGGAGTTCCACCGCCGGACTCGGAGGGAAGGGCCCTGGCTGGGGTTCAGGGGGGGGGGCCCTTCATGGATTCTTGCATCGGGGCCCTGAAGGTTCTAGTTACGCCACTGTAGCTAGTGATCTAGCTTTAATAATAGAGCTTGCAGTCAGTAGTGTTAGTGCGTGCTGTCTGCGTGCTCTGTACCCAGTACATACCGCTATTATCCACCTACATAGCTGTTCTCTATTTGGGCCCGATTGGCATCTGCTGGAGTTATTGGAAGTTGTGTGTGCTTCCAGCACAGCACAGTATACATCTGTATATACCCCTTTAACTCTGCTGTTTTCTGGTTATTGTCTGCGTGCCCTGACCGCAGTATACACCGTGATATTCACCTCACCTATATAGCTAGTGGTCCATCTTTAACAATAGAGCTTGCAGTCAGCAGTGTCACTCAGGAGATAGTGCGTGCTGTGTGCCTGCTCTGTACCCAGTACATACCGCTATTATCCACCTACATAGCTGTTCTCTATTTGGGCCCGATTGACATCTGCTGGAGTTATTGGAAGTTGTGTGTGCTTCCAGCACAGCACAGTATACATCTGTATATACCCCTTTAACTCTGCTGTTCTATAAAAAAGGCATCTGCAGGAGTTAGTGGGTGTTGTGTGCCTCCAGCACAATATAAACTACCCAACTACTGTTTTACCCAACTCCCTTCAGGCCATTACCATGTCTGGAAGGCCAGCAAGGAGAGGCAGACAGGCGCGAGCCGATAAAAGAAGGCAAGCAGGCTCTGTGTCTAGAGACAACAGTGCTGGTCGGGGACGCGGTGCATTGTCATCAGCACGTGGCCATGGGACATGCTTGTCCTTCTTTTCTGCAGCTGGACATGTTGAACCGCAACATGCCAACGACTTGGTAGAGTGGATGACCAAGCCCTCTTCATCCTCCTCATCCTCTCTCACCCAGTCTCAGGGTAGTAGAAAAGCAGCTGCTAACACATCGTCGTCCCTCCTCTCAATGTCATCATCAGTGACTCCTTCCCTAGACCCACCACGTCCTCCTGAGGAGTCTCCTGAACTCTTTGAGCACAGTGTTGGGTACATGCTCCAGGAGGATGCCCAGTGTTTGGTGGGCTCTGATGATGACACTCAGCTAGAGGAAGGCAGTAGCGTGAGCACAGAGAGAGGGGATGCTCAAGAAGGACAGCAATCTGGCAGTCATGTTCCACAAGCTGCAGCATACTGCCAGGTTTGCTACAGCGATGAAGAGGGAGGGGATGATGAGGGCACTGACTCCACGTGGGTGCCTGGAAGGAGGGAGGAGGAGGAGGAGGAGGAGGAGGCACATGTCCAACGAGGCAGGATGCCCTCCGGGGGCCAGCTTAGGGGCAGCACACCGACTGAATCACACCGCAGAGCTCCGCCTGCGCAGAGCGCTTCCTCTGCGCGTTATTCTAAAAGTTCTTTGGTGTGGGCCTTTTTTGAGACGAGTGCATCAGATCGCACCGCTGCTATTTGCAACATATGTCTCAAGCGTATCTCACGTGGCCAAAACATCAGCCGCTTGGGCACCACATGCTTGACCAGACATATGTTGACCTGCCATGCAGCTCGTTGGCAAGCATACCTCAAAGACCCACACCAAAGAACAAAGCGGACCTCTCCTTGCTCCTCATCAGCTGGCATCTCCAACCCCACTAGACCTTCAGTCCTCTCTGAAACCTGCTCTGAGAGGAATGAAGGTGTAGAATTAGGTGTGTCACAGCCAAGTGCTTCCGGGAACTCTGCTAGTGGTACATCCACGTCCGATTATAGCAGACAAATGTCCCTGCCCCAGCTGCTGGACCGGCGGAAGAAATTTACTCCCAGCCATCCACATGCCCAGCGGTTGAATGCTAGCTTGGCTAAATTGCTAGCACTTCAACTGCTGCCTTTTCAGTTGGTAGACTCGGCCCCCTTCCGTGAGTTTGTACAATGTGCGGTTCCTCAGTGGCAGGTCCCCAAACGCCACTTTTTCTCACGGAAGGCAATTCCGGCTCTCTACCGGCATGTGGAAGGCAATGTCCTTGCCTCGCTGGACAGGGCGGTCAGCGGTAAGGTGCATATTACCGCTGACTCATGGTCCAGCAGGCATGGACAGGGACGTTACCTGTCTTTCACGGCCCATTGGGTCACTCTTCTGGCTGCTGGGAAGGATGCAGGACAAGGTGCAGTAGTATTGGAGGTTGTTCCGCCACCACGCCTCCAAAATGCTACTATTGGTTGTGACACACCTCTCTCCTCCACCCCCTCCTCTTCTTCTTCCTCCATGGCCTCTTCCAGTGCTCTGTCCTCAGAACCAGCGGTGCTCCGTAGGCGTTGCAGGGGCTACGCAAGTACGCAGGCAAAACGATGCCATGCCGTGCTTGCGCTGGTTTGTTTGGGGGACAGGAGCCACACTGGGGCGGATGTTTTGTCAGCTCTGCAGGGGCAGGCCGAGAGGTGGTTGACGCCATGCCAGCTTAAGCCAGGAATGGTGGTTTGCGACAATGGCACCAACCTCCTCTCCGCCCTCCGACAGGGACAACTGACCCATGTGCCCTGTGTAGCTCACGTCCTTAACCTGGTGGTGCAGCGGTTCTTGGGCAGGTACCCCGGCTTACAGGATGTCCTGAAACAGGCCAGGAGAGTCTGTGTGCATTTCCGCCGATCATTTAATGCCTGTGCTCGGCTGGCTGAGCTCCAAAAGGAGTTGAACCTGCCCAAGAACCGCCTTATATGTGACATGCCCACCAGATGGAACTCAACATTGGCCATGCTGCAGCGGCTGCACACGCAGCAGAGGGCCATCAATGAGTACCTGTGCGACTACGGCACCAGGACAGGGTCAGGAGAGCTTGGTTTTTTTCTCACCACGCCAGTGGGGCATGATCAGGGATGCATGCACTGTCCTGTCACCGTTTGAGGAGGCCACAAGGATGGTGAGCAGTGACAGTGCATGCATCAGTGACACTATACCTCTTGTCCACCTCTTGGAGCATACGCTGCGTGGAATAATGGACAGGGCACTTGAGGCAGAACAGAGGCAGGAAGAGGAGGACTTCCTTGCCTCTCAAGGCCCCCTTTATCCAGACAGTGTTCCTGCTGTGCCACCCATCACACAGGAAGAGGGTGAGGAGGAGGAAGAGGAGGAGGAGGATGATTGTGTCAGCATGGAGGTGGAGGCTGGCACTCAGCATCAGCAGCAGCAGTCTTATAGGGATGATTTACAGTCCCAAGAAACACGTGGACTTGTACGTGGCTGGGAGGAGGTAGCTGCGGATCATGTTGTCCTTAGTGACCCAGAGGACTCCGGACCGAATGCCTCAGCTAACCTACGCTGCATGGCCTCCCTGATCCTGCAAAGCCTGCGGAAGGATCCTCGTATTCTTCGGATCAAGGAGAGGGACCATTACTGGCTGGCCACTCTCCTTGATCCACGGTACAAGGGTAAGGTTGCCGACCTTATCTTGCCATCGCAGAGGGAGCAGAGGATGAGACATCTCCGGGAGGCCTTGCAGAAAGCTCTGTGCAACGCGTTCCCAGAGACTGGGAGGTCACAAACTCCTGGTCCTGGACAACGTGTTGCTGAGGCATCAGTCAGAAGGAGCGGTGGAGAAGGTGGCCGTCTGACTGATGCTTTCAGACAATTTTTTAGTCCGCAGCCCCAAGGTATGATTGGTTCCAGCACCCATCGCCAGCGTCTAATTTACATGGTGCAGGAATACCTAGGGGCAAGGTCAGACTTGGACACCTTCCCCACTGAAAATCCTCTGGCTTACTGGGTCTTGAGGATGGATCACTGGCCAGAGCTTGCACAGTATGCAATTGAGCTACTGGCCTGTCCTGCATCCAGCGTTCTTTCGGAACGCACCTTCAGTGCTGCTGGTGGCTTCGTTACCGATCACAGGGTGCGCCTGTCCACCGAATCAGTTGATCGACTGACCTTCATCAAGATGAATCAGTCTTGGATCACCCACAGCTACCAAGCACCTGAAGCTGATGTAACCGAATAATTTTTTTTGAAATACCACATCCCTTCAAGACTGCCTATGCTGATGCTGAGTGACTGTCCTGTTATGTTGATTGTCTATCCTCTTCCTCCTCCGCTGATATGTTGGAAGAACATTTTTGGTTCTGGGTGATGCCAGCAGCCCAATTTTTCTGCCCCTGTTTAACAGGGGCGTTTAAGTACAATTTTTGATGCAATGCTTTGCAGCAGGGCTAATTCCTGCAAAAAAACTAGAGTATATGGCAGAGGTTGCAGTGTGATGGCACCAGTGCCTAAGGCCCAATTTTTCTGCCCCTGTTTAACAGGGGCGTTTAAGTAAAATTTTTGATGCAATGCTTTGCAGCAGGGCTAATTCCTGCAAAAAAACTAGAGTGTATGGCAGAGGTTGCAGTGTGATGGCACCAGTGCCTAAGGCCCAATTTTTCTGCCCCTGTTTAACAGGGGCGTTTACGTACAATTTTTGATGCAATGCTTTGCAGCAGGGCTAATTCCTGCAATAAAACTAGAGTGTATGGCAGAGGTTGCAGTGTGATGGCACCAGTGCCTAAGGCCCAATTTTTCTGCCCCTGTTTAACAGGGGCGTTTACGTACAATTTTTGATGCAATGCTTTGCAGCAGGGCTAATTCCTGCAATAAAACTAGAGTGTATGGCAGAGGTTGCAGTGTGATGGCACCAGTGCCTAAGGCCCAATTTTTCTGCCCCTGTTTAACAGGGGCGTTTAAGTAAAATTTTTGATGCAATGCTTTGCAGCAGGGCTAATTCCTGCAAAAAAACTAGAGTGTATGGCAGAGGTTGCAGTGTGATGGCACCAGTGCCTAAGGCCCAATTTTTCTGCCCCTGTTTAACAGGGGCGTTTAAGTAAAATTTTTGATGCAATGCTTTGCAGCAGGGCTAATTCCTGCAAAAAAACTAGAGTGTATGGCAGAGGTTGCAGTGTGATGGCACCAGTGCCTAAGGCCCAATTTTTCTGCCCCTGTTTAACAGGGACATGTAATTACAATTCTTGATATAATATTTCACAGGAGGGCCCCTTCCTGTGCCCACCCAGAGTAACTGTGAGGACTTATAGTGTTGTGGCACCAGCACCACAACCACCAAAGGTCAATTTTTCTACCACTGTTCAACAATGGCATGTAATTACAATTCTTGATATAATCGTTCACAGCAGGGCGCTCCAGCGGCCACCAAGAGTCACTTTGAGGGCTTACAATGTTGTTGCAAAACCAACACCTTGTTCCGCCATTTCTGCAGAGCATATAGGGCAGGCCCCTACTTTCAAACATCCAATTTACAAACATCTCCTACTTGCAAACGGAAGGAGACAACAGCAAGTGAGATGAAAAAAGATGGACGACAAAACAAATTATACAGGGGTGATAACCCTTCCCTATGTTTTCCAAAAAGCTTAAAGATAGTTTTTTTGACTGGAGCTACACTTTAAAAATGTACCGGTTGAAAATGACAAACAGATTCAACTTAACACAACAAACCTACACAGTCCCTGTCTTGTTTGCACCGCCTGTATACTGCTGTTCTGAGTATATAGGGCCTGGGGGCCACACGCATTTCCTTTTTTTTAATATGGGTACAGGGTTCCCCTTAATGTGCGTACAAGACCCAAATAGGCTGGTAATGGGCAGGGAGGGCTACCCATGCCATTTTTCTGAATGATTTTCAACCATATTGCAGGAACCAGATATAACATTAAAACCGCAAGCAGTTTTAAATGGTGTTATTTCCGTTTAATGTCATTTTGTGCAGGGACTGTTCTAAACACGGGAAACACGTGGCACTTCACAGGCATACTATATAGACACCCCCCAGGCACCATATTTAAAGGAATATTTCACTTTTTTTTTTCACTTTAATCGTCATTAAAATCAGTGCTCCCGCCAAAACGGTAGTTTTTAAAACTTTTTTTTGCAGTGACCCATGTCCCCTGAGGCAGGAGGCAGATCGCCAAACCCTTTTTAGCATACTATCTTGCATATTAGCCGTTAAAATTAGCACTTTCCAATTCGAACGTTCGAGTCCCATAGACTTCAATGGGGTTCTAACGTTCGTGCCGAACGCGGGGGTCGTTCGCAAGTTCTGGTGCGAACCGAACCGGGGGGTGTTCGGCTCATCCCTACTGGAGGGATAGGGAATCCCTAGTCGCGGAGACTTTGTCACAAGCACAGCCTGATTGCTTAGTTCCTGAGGTTGGAATAGCAGACACCTTATCGAAACCCCAACAACAGCCTTATGTAGCCAGCCAGTGTTGTACTCACCAGACTTCTCTAAGGACTTCGTGGTACAAACTGATGCATCAGACGTTGGGTTAGGAGCAGTGTTATCCCAGGTCTGGAACAGGGAAGAGCACCCAGTCATTTACCTCAGCAGGAAGTTGAAGTCCCATGAGGTAAATTACTCCACGATTGAGAAGGAATGTTTAGCAGTGAAGTGGACTCTAGATTCCCTTCGGTACTATCTGCTAGGTAGGCACTTTGACCTGGTGACTGATCACGCTCCTTTAAAGTGGATGGCTCAAAACAAGGAGACCAATAGAAGGGTAAATAGGTGGTTCCTGGCCCTACAGGAATTTAACTTTACAGTTAAGCATCGCCCTGGTGTTAAAATGGGGAATGTGGATGCTTTGTCTCGGATACATGCGTGTCTGGCTGCTTGTGTTACAACCCCAAGGTTGAAACAAGAGGGGGGGGTATGTGGCAGCACGCAGGTAAAATCACCTGGTTGTATCCAGGATGGGAAATATGTGTGTCCTAGATTCAGGCTTTATGCAGACCTTTACAATTAGAGGGGAAGAGTTAATGAGCCCAGCTGTAGTAAGTGGGCTCATTAAGACCTCTACAAAAAACCCCAGCATGCTTAGGGAGATGCTCCATCCTGGAACCAGTTTTGTGTTGTATAGACTGGGGAGTGTGTCACCTGTACTGTGCGGTGAGTTAACGCCTGTGTGGCAAAACCTTTACAACAAAGGCAGGGACTGGTACAGCACAAGGCTGTACCCAGTTGTTAGACAGGGAGTCTACGTGTGTAGTTAGAGGTCAAGCGGACCAGGATTTATTTTCTTGTTTTATTTTGTTTGGCTGTTATATGAATCACTGCATGGAGCATAAATAAACCGGATATTTTGTTTTTTGAACCTACACCGCTGTCTGCTGTGCCTGACTTTGTGTTGTGAACCCATCCAGGGGGTCACACACACCCGCTGCCGAGCTAACCCCTCACAATACATTCTTCCACATACATACTGCACTTCTCTAGAGACTTTTGTCACAGGGTAATTTAAACAAATGACAGGCAGAGGAAGAGGCAGGCCCTTCCGCAGGGGTGGTAGGGGTAAGGCAGGAGCAACAGGCTTAAGCCAAAGTGGCAAATTGCAGAAGGTGCGTGCGATTACGTCAAAGGACGCACCAGACTTGGTTGAGTGGCTCACTCAGCCTTACTCTTCTGCACCCTCCTCATCCTCTCGATCTGCACCCTCTTCTTCACTCTCTGCTGTGTGCACCCCCAAAGACACTACCACCAACACCACCACCATGAATGAATGAATGAAATACTTATATAGCGCACAATGCGAACTGAATCGCCTCTAGGCGCTGTGGCGAGCTTTGATCATCTGCTAAAAGAGGAAGGTCTTGAGTTTTTTCCTAAAAGCCAGGTGATTTTCTTCCAGGCGGATGTTTATTGGTAGAGCATTCCATAGCCGAGGCCCTTGGACAGCGAATCTCCGATCCCCCTTGGATTTATACCGGGCTTTGGGCACGAGGAGGAGGTTTTTGTTGGCTGATCGAAGACTGCGGTTTGGTGTGTAATGATTTATTTTCTCCATTAGGTATTGCGGAGCTTCTCTATGCACGCATTTGTGGGTGAGGCAAAGGGTCTTGAACGTGATCCGATTTTTTACGGTTAGCCAATGTAAGCTCCTCAGTGAAGGAGAAATGGATTCCCAGGGTTTTTTTCCTGTTATCAGCCTTGCCGCCGTGTTTTGGATCAGTTGTAATCGCGCAAGTTGATATTGTGGTAATCCTATGTAAAGCGAGTTTGCATAGTCCAGTCGTGAATTAATGATTGTTCCAACTACCACTGCTTTGTCATTCTTTGGGATAAAAGGGATGAGTCTGCGAAGCATGCGCAGCAGATGGTGAGATCGACTGACTACTGCTCCTATTTGCGCATCCATTGACATTTGTGCATCTAAAATAACCCCGAGACTCTTGGCTTTGGTCTTTGGGGAGATAGTCTGCCCAAAGACGGTTGGTGGAGACCAGGGGGTTTTGGTTGCGGGCTTATGATTTGGGTGTAAGATAAGAAGCTCTGTCTTTGATTGGTTCAGCTGGAGGGAGTTGGTGGTCATCCAGTCCTCTATTGATTTGAGGCAGTTTTCAAGTTGTTGTTGGTGATCTTTTTTTCCATTGATCCGGAAATAAAGTTGCGTGTCGTCAGCGTAAGAGTGGAAGCAGAGATCTGAGCATCTGATGATTTGAAGGAGTGGGCGAATGTAAATGTTGAAGAGAACGGGTGACAACGGAGAGCCTTGAGGGACTCCGCAAGTGACTGCCCGAGTTTCGGAGAGGAATTTTCCTAGTTTCACTGTCTGTGACCGATTTCCTAGGAAGGACGCGAACCAATGGAGATCTATGTCTTGGACTCCGGCTACTTCTGTGAGGCGGACGAGTAGAGTATTGTGATCTACTGTATCAAACGCTGCACTTAGGTCTAGCAGTACGAGGAGACACGGCTCTCCGTCATCTGCCGCTTCGAGGGCGTCATCCCAAATCTTGAGGAGAGCTGTTTCTGCTCCATGACCCGGGCGGAAGCCTGATTGCAGCGGGTCCAGGAGTTTGTGAGTATCCAGGTGAAGTTGTAGCTGATGTACTACAGCTTTCTCCATGATCTTTGAAATGGTGTTGAGGCTTGTAATTGGCCTACGGTTGTTTGGATCCTGAGGGTCCAGGTTTGGTTTCTTGAGTAGAGGTTTGACGATGCCTTGTTTGAGGATGCTGGGAACAATCCCTTCGTGGAATGATCGGTTTATGAGGTGGGTTATGGTTGGAGCCACGATGTCGGAGCATTCTTTCAGTAGTTTTGTGGGGATGATGTCAATAGGTGAGGTACTGTCACGCAGTTTATTAATGATGTTTTTTGCGGTGTCTACGGTAATTGGGGATAGTGAAAATTTTGGCGGTTGCGGTATGTTGGTGCGGACATCCTCTTTATGTATTTGCTGGCTGAGGTCGGATGTTTTCTTCTGACAAATTGTTTCCCTGATGGTTTTGACTTTATCGATGAAAAAATCTGACAGTTTGTCACAGTAATCCTGGGATTCGCTTTCTGGGGGTTCTAGGCACACCGGATTCATTGATTGATTAACCAGTTTAAACAGTTCCCGTGGTTGGTTTGCGGCCGTTGAGATTGTATATGAGAAGTGGTCCTTTTTGGCTTTGAAGATTGCTTTCCGATAATTCTCTGTCAGACCTTTGTAGTTAAATAGGTTTTCCTCGGTGGGATTTCTTCTCCATGTTCTTTCCGCTCTTCTGCGTTCTTGCTTTAGTACGGAGAGGGAGCTATTAAACCATCCAGCATTTTTCTTCCTGATGAGAGCCCTGCGTTTTGGTGCTACCGAGTCTGCTGATTGCAGTAATGCCTTGTTCAGGGAGTTGAGTGTTTCCTCCGTAGAGTGGTTTAAGGTTATTGTAGATATTTTTTTGGACAGAGTGGTTTTGAAGGCTTCGGAGTACAGTTTTTTATGCGATCTGGTCCAGTGCGTTGTTACAGGTTTCCGTTTTGCGTTGGTGATGTTGGTAGTGATTTTGAATTTGATGGCGTGGTGATCCGTCCATGGCAGAGTTATGTTGTCGCATATGTTGACGTCGATGTTCTGTTTGAAAATGAGGTCCAGGGTGTGTCCTGACCCATGCGTGGGAGTGTTTATCAGTTGCTGTAGACCCAGTTCTTCTAGTTGATTGATGCAGGCAGTCGCGATGGGGTCTTTAGGCTCATTTGCCCAAAGGTTGAAATCTCCGAGTGCCAGGAAATTTTTGAATTTTAGGGTGTGCATTGCAAAGGATTCCGTGAGGGGTGAAAGAAGATTGGACTTTGGTCCCGGTGGTCTGTAGCACAGTAGAATATGAGTGGTGTCATGGGGTGTTGGTTGAAAATGTAGCGTCAGGGTTTCCATAAAAGACACTGGGTTCTGAGATGATGGTTTAGTGAGATCCAGGTGACCTTTAAAGATCACTGCTAGGCCTCCTCCTTTTTTCCCTATCTGGTGTTCGGTTAGGATCCTGTAGTTTTCCGGCACCAATTCGGTGAGGATGGTGTTGCAGTCAGAGGTTAACCAGCTTTCGGTGATGAAGAGACAATCTACATTGTTCTCGATGATGAAGTCGTGTACTTCCAGTCTATGTTTGACTGCAGACCTGGCGTTAATCAAGGCGCAATCTAATTGTAGTGGTCGAGTAGATGTCTTCCTGTGGTTGGGAGCTGCTTGTCGTCCGGTTTTTAATAGTTGTTCTCTTTGAAGTATTTTTTGTATGGAAGATGGCAATGTGGTGTTGATGTTCCTTAGTCTGTGCAGAACTTCAGCTGAGTATTTGAAGTAGCACATGGTTTGTGGATGCTGTTGATGGTACTATGGGCCTAAGATGATGATCCTGATCAGGGTATTGATCCTGAGGTGGGGCTAGGTATCAGACTTGCCGCCGTGCTTGAGGCTATTAGCGCGCAAGTTGATCAGGGGATGCCTATATGGATGCGGAAGGAGTTGTTGTATTCGGTTGCTGGCTGTTCCAGCTGCCTTTACTTAAGGTGGAGGTCTCCGCTTAGAAAAGAAGTCTGGCTGTGATCTGGAATAGTCGTCCTAGGATAGCGTAAAAAATGGAAAGGAGGCCGGAGGTAGGGGTATGCTAACCTATGGTTGTTCCAGAGGAAGGCAAAAAACGCCCTGACAGTAGCAGCCAAATGCACCAGTGGGGCAAAAATTCCTTCCTGATCCCCGTAGGCGGTCGGACAGAGTCCCTGGAACAATCACTGGGGGGGGGGGGGAGTGGAGGTGCGAGCTTACCTGGCTGCGGTTGTCCCCTTAAAACACTCTGATCCGGTGAATCTGGCTTGCTGTCAGCCTGACGTTTCTGGAAAGCTGTCTGGTTGCCCCTTGCAGTGGGATCTTTAAAATGGAGGGGAGGATGGATGTAGGATAGAGGTTAGAGACTCCTGTCTTAACTCCTGTTTTCAACTCCAGGTTATTAACTCTCCACTCACCATATACCCTCCGCTTGAGTCACAGGAATTATTTTCCGATCCATCACAAGACATTGCCGATGCGCAGCCACTCTTGGCATCGAATCAAGAAGAGGAGATAGCAACAACCGCCACTCAGCAATCTGACGACAGTACCCAGATCAGCCCAAGGAGGAGGTTGGTCCCCGGTGTTGCTGCCTACTCCGAGATCTCTAATTATAGTGGTGGGGAAGGTGATGTCGATGATGACGTGTCTAGTGATGCCACGTGGGTGCCCACAAGAGAGGAAGAGGAGGGGAGTTCAGAGGGAGATATGGACCAGCAGATAGGGAGGAGAAGCAGGCGGAACTTAGATTGCAGAGGAGGGACAAAGCAGACTGCTAATGTATCAGGAGCGAGGCATCAATCATGTACGGTCACATCTGGCACTCCCAGGACACCGGCACATGGCTCCGCAGTGTGGGCTTTTTTTAACGTGTCCGCTGTTGACAATAGTGTTAGCATCTGCAGCCTTTGCAGTCAACGCATAAGTCGCGGTAAGCCCAACACTCACCTAGGGACGACCGCCTTAAGAAGGCACATGAGCTGCCATCACCAAGCCGAGCGGGAGCAACAGAACCCACAAAGCCACACTCCAGGCTCTCACCGTCCAGCCTCATCTACTACTTCTCCTTCTCCTCTCTCCTCACAATTGTCCTCCACTCCACCTTCCATCATGCCGTCCTCACATTTTTGTGGAAAAAGGCAGGCTTCCATGGGCCAAATGTTCGAGTGTAAAAAAAATGATGACGCTGAATAACCCTCTTGCCCAACGGTTGACGGCTGGCTTGTCAGAACTGATAGCCCGCCAACTACTGCCATATAAACTGGTGGACTCGGAGGCCTTTTGAAAATTTGTGTCCACTGGAACACCACAATGGAAGGTCCCAGGAAGGAAGTATTTCTCACAGAAGGGCATCCCAGAGCTATATGGCCATGTTCAGCGGCAAGTGAATGTATCTCTGGCACACAGTGTCGGTGCCAAGATACATCTGACCACAGACACGTGGTCTAGCAAACACGGGCAGGGAAGGTATATAACTTTTACTGCCCACTGGGTGAACCGTCTGATGGCCGTCAAGCATGTAACCCGTGGCACCCATGTAGATTTGGCTTTACCACCACAGATTGCATGCAGGCCTGCCTCTTCTTCTCCTCCTCCTACTCCATCCTCCTCCCTCTCCTCCTCGGCTGACTCCTCCTTTTCCGCTGCTAGCGTCTCTTCCACTGCGCCGCCCAAGATCCCCAGAACCTATTCGACATGCCAGGTGAGACATTGCCATGCTGTGCTGCGTCTATTGTGCCTGGAAGCCAAGAGCCACACTGGCCCTACACTCCTTTCAGCTTTGCGTTCACAGGCAGATCAGTGGCTAACACCGCTCAATTTGACAGTTGGTAAAGTGGTGTGTGACAACAGTACCAATCTGCTTAGCGCATTGAAACAGGGCAAAAATACACATGTGCCATGCATGGCACACATCTTAAACTTGGTCGTGCAGCGATTCGTTGTCAAATACCCTGGGGTGCAGGCAAGGAAAATCTTGGCCCATTTCTGAAGATCTTACATGCCCATGGCTCGCCTTGCTGACATTCAGCGGCGTCACAATCTGCCGGTCAGATGTCTTATTTGCAATTGCCCAACGCAATGGAACTCAACCTTCTATATGCTTGATAGGCTGCTCCAGCAGAAACGTGCAGTTAACGACTACCTGTACGAACTCTGCAGCAGAACAGGTTCTGGGGAGCTTGCTTCTTTTTAACTGCGCCAGTGGCTGCTCATGCGCGACGCATGCAGACTTCTTTGGCCATTTGATGAGATCACCAAACTGGTCAGTCGCATCCATGGCGCCATCAGTGACATCGTACCTTATGCCTTCTTTATGGAGCGTGCATTGCGTCATGTCATTGATCAAACCGTGGAGGAGCAAGAGCAGGAAGATGAGGAAGTCGCAATTCTGGATGAATTCCCGGGGGGGTTACTCTATCTGAGACAAGTCAACAACAGGAGTCTGAAGAGGAGTCAGAGGAGGATGGTGCTGGGGCGGATGAGGAGGAGCAAGAAGAGCATGCTTTAAACCTTTCTGGGATCCCTGTTGTTGTGCGTGGATGGGGAGAGGAGAACGAGGAGGACGACATTATCCTGGATGATGAGCAGGAGCCAGGCCACCACACCACTTCCAGTTTAGTGCAAATGGGGGCCTTCATGCTCCAGTGTTTTAACAGGGACCCCAGTATAAAAAGCATAAAGGTCAAGGACCAGTACTGGGTGTAAACGTACTTAGATCCCCAGTACAAACACAAAATGGCGGAAATGTTACCACGATCACAGAGGGCCATCAGAATGGAGCACTTACAGACCTTGCTTCGAGAAATGCTGCATTCTGCTTTTGCATGCGCTGGCAGAAGAGGAATTCCCACTCCCAGAGAAAGATTTGCGGGTACCAATCCAACAGCGTCTGCAAGAAGAGGGCGGTTTGAAGATGTGTTGGTGACTTCTGATATGAGGTCACTCTTTCAGCCGACCCATCGACAGGCATCATCCGGATCCAGCATCAGGGAACGTCTAGACCAACAGGTGTCCTACTACATCGGGTTAATGGCCGATGTGGACGCTCTCAGAAGTGATGAACCCCTGGGCTACTGGGTGGGCAGGCTTAACCTCTGGCCAGACCTTGCCCAATTTGCAATGGAACTGTTGGCTTGCCCCTCGTCCAGTGTCCTGTCCGAAAGGAAGTTCAGCGCAGCAGGGGGGATCATGAACAATAAGCGCACTCGCCTAGCTCACGACAGTGTTGACTACCTCACATTTATAAAAATGAATGAGGCATGGATCTCGGAGGAATTCAACACATGTGATCAGTAGACCATGTATATGCATAACTCTAAAAAAAAATTTATTTAATCGAGCACACGGACCTTTTTTCTATCTTTGGCTCACTTCCTTGTACAAAAGAAGCACACCATACTATATGGGTTGAACGGTGTCACATTTTTGGGTCCCGCAGCGAGTTGCTGGTATCAGTGCTGGTGTCAGTGCTTTCTATCTTGGTGCTGGTGTCAATGCTCTCTCTATATCTCGGTGCTGGTGTTAGTGCTCTCTATCACGGTGCTGGTGTCAGTGCTCTCTCTCTATCTCGGTGCTGGTGTCAGTGCTCTCTCTCTATCTCAGTGCTGGTGTGGTGTCAGTGCTCTCTATCTCAGTGCTGGTGTGGTCTCAGTGCTCTCTATCACGGTGCTCGTGTCAGTGCTCTCTATCATGGTGCTGGTGTCAATGCTCTCTCTCTATCTCGGTGCTGGTATCAGTGCTCTCTATCACTGTGCTGGTGTGGTGTCAGTGCATTCTATCTCAGTGCTGGTGTCAGTGCTCTCTATCTCGGTGCTGGTGTGGTCTCAGTGCTCTCTATCACGGTGCTGGTGTCAGTGCTCTCTATCACGGTGCTGGTGTCAGTGCTATATCTCAGTGCTGGTGTCAGTGCTCTCTATCACGAGGGTGCTGGTGTGGTTTCAGTGCTCTCTATCTCAGTGCTGGTGTCAGTGCTCTCTATCACAGTGCTGGTGTCAGTGCTCTATCTCAGTGCTGGTGTCAGTGCTCTCTATCACGGTGCTGGTGTGGTGTCAGTGCTCTCTATCTCGGTGTTGGTGTGGTCTCAGTGCTCTCTATCACGGTGCTGGTGTCAGTGCTCTCTCTCTATCTCGGTGCTGGTGTCAGTGCTCTCTATGACGAGGGTGGTGTGGTGTCAGTGCTCTCTATCTCGGTGCTGGTGTCAGTGCTCTCTATCTCGGTGCTGGTGTGGTGTCAGTGCTCTCTATCTCAGTGCTGGTGTCAGTGCTCTCTATCTCAGTGCTGGTGTGGTCTCAGTGCTCTCTATCACGGTGCTGGTGTCAGTGCTCTCTATCACGGTGCTGGTGTCAGTGCTCTCTCTCTATCTCGGTGCTGGTGTCAGTGCTCTCTATCACGGTGCTGGTGTGGTGTCAGTGCTCTCTATCTCAGTGCTGGTGTCAGTGCTCTCTATCTCGGTGCTAGTGTGGTCTCAGTGCTCTCTATCACGGTGCTGGTGTCAGTGCTCTCTATCACGGTGCTGGTGTCAGTGCTCTATCTCAGTGCTGGTGTCAGTGCTCTCTATCACGGTGCTGGTGTGGTGTCAGTGCTCTCTATCTCAGTGCTGGTGTCAGTGCTCTCTATCACAGTGCTGGTGTCAGTGCTCTCTCTCTCTATCTCAGTGCTGGTGTCAGTGCTCTCTATCACAGTGCTGGTGTGGTGTCTGTGCTCTCTATCTCGGTGCTGGTGTGGTCTCAGTGCTCTCTATCACGGTGCTGGTCTCACTGCTCTCTATCACGGTGCTGGTGTCAGTGCTCTCTCTCTATCTTGGTGCTGGTGTCAGTGTTCTCTATGATGAGGGTGGTGAGGTGTCAGTGCTCTCTATCTCGGTGCTGGTGTCAGTGCTCTCTATCTCGGTGCTGGTGTCAGTGCTCTCTATCACGGTGCTGGTGTCAGTGCTCTCTCTCTCTATCTCGATGCTAGTGTGGTGTCAGTGCTCTCTATCTCAGTGCTGGTGTGGTCTCAGTGCTCTCTATCACGGTGCTGGTGTCAGTGCTCTCTATCACGGTGCTGGTGTCAGTGCTCTCTCTCTCTATCTCGGTGCTGGTGTCAGTGCTCCATATCACGGTGCTCATGTCAGTGCTCTCTCTCTATCTCGGTGCTGGTGTCAGTGCTCTCTATGACGGGGGTGGTGGGGTGTCAGTGCTCTCTATCTCGGTGCTGGTGTCAGTGCTCGCTATCATGGTGCTGGTGTGGTGTCAGTGCTCTCTATCTCGGTGCTGGTGTCAGTGCTCTCTATCACGGTGCTGGTGTCAGTGCTCTCTCTCTCTATCTCGATGCTGGTGTGGTGTCAGTGCTCTCTATCTCAGTGCTGGTGTTGTCTCAGTGCTCTCTATCACGGTGCTGGTGTCAGTGCTCTCTCTCTATCTTGGTGCTGGTGTCAGTGCTCTCTATCACAGTGCTGGTGTGGTGTCAGTGCTCTCTATCTCAGTGCTGGTGTCAGTGCTCTCTATCTCGGTGCTGGTGTTGTCTCAGTGCTCTCTATCACGGTGCTGGTGTCAGTGCTCTCTATCACGGTGCTGGTGTCAGTGCTCTATCTCGGTGCTGGTGTCAGTGCTCTCTATCCCGGTGCTGGTGTGGTGTCAGTGCTCTCTATCTCAGTGCTGATGTCAGTGCTCTCTATCACAGTGCTGGTGTCAGTGCTCTCTCTCTCTATCTCAGTGCTGGTGTCAGTGCTCTCTATCACGGTGCTGGTGTGGTGTCAGTGCTCTCTATCTCAGTGCTGGTGTGGTCGCAGTGCTCTCTATCACGGTGCTGGTGTCAGTGCTCTCTATCACGGTGCTGGTGTCAGTGCTCTCTCTCTATCTCGGTGCTGGTGTCAGTGCTCTCTATCACGGTGCTGGTGTGGTGTCAGTGCTCTCTATCACGGTGCTGGTGTCAGTGCTCTCTATCTCGGTGCTGGTGTGGTCTCAGTGCTCTCTATCACGGTGCTGGTGTCAGTGCTCTCTATCACGGTGCTGGTGTCAGTGCTCTCTATCATGGTGCAGGTGTGGTGTCAGTGCTCTCTATCTCGGTGCTGGTGTCAGTGCTCTCTATCTCGGTGCTGGTGTCAGTGCTCTCTATCTCGGCCCTGGTGTCAGTGTTCTCTATCACGGTGCTGGTGTGGTGTCAGTGCTCTCTATCTCAGTGCTGGTGTCAGTGCTCTCTATCACAGTGCTGGTGTCAGTGCTCTCTCTCTCTATCTCAGTGCTGGTGTCAGTGCTCTCTATCACGGTGCTGGTGTCAGTGCTCTCTCTCTATCTCGGTGCTGGTGTCAGTGCTCTCTATCATGGTGCTGGTGTGGTGTCAGTGCTCTCTATCTCAGTGCTGGTGTCAGTGCTCTCTATCTCGGTGCTAGTGTGGTCTCAGTGCTCTCTATCACGGTGCTGGTGTCAGTGCTCTCTATCACGGTGCTGGTGTCAGTGCTCTATCTCAGTGCTGGTGTCAGTGCTCTCTATCACGGTGCTGGTGTGGTGTCAGTGCTCTCTATCTCAGTGCTGGTGTCAGTGCTCTCTATCACAGTGCTGGTGTCAGTGCTCTCTCTCTCTATCTCAGTGCTGGTGTCAGTGCTCTCTATCACGGTGCTGGTGTGGTGTCTGTGCTCTCTATCTCGGTGCTGGTGTGGTCTCAGTGCTCTCTATCACGGTGCTGGTCTCAGTGCTCACTATCACGGTGCTGGTGTCAGTGCTCTCTCTCTATCTTGGTGCTGGTGTCAGTGTTCTCTATGATGAGGGTGGTGGGGTGTCAGTGCTCTCTATCTCGGTGCTGGTGTCAGTGCTCTCTATCTCGGTGCTGGTGTCAGTGCTCTCTATCACGGTGCTCATGTCAGTGCTCTCTCTCTATCTCGGTGCTGGTGTCAGTGCTCTCTATGACGAGGGTGGTGGGGTGTCAGTGCTCTCTATCTCGGTGCTGGTGTCAGTGCTCGCTATCATGGTGCTGGTGTGGTGTCAGTGCTCTCTATCTCGGTGCTGGTGTCAGTGCTCTCTATCACGGTGCTGGTGTCAGTGCTCTCTCTCTCTATCTCGATGCTGGTGTGGTGTCAGTGCTCTCTATCTCAGTGCTGGTGTTGTCTCAGTGCTCTCTATCACGGTGCTGGTGTCAGTGCTCTCTATCACGGTGCTGGTGTCAGTGCTCTCTCTCTATCTTGGTGCTGGTGTCAGTGCTCTCTATCACAGTGCTGGTGTGGTGTCAGTGCTCTCTATCTCAGTGCTGGTGTCAGTGCTCTCTATCTCGGTGCTGGTGTGGTCTCAGTGCTCTCTATCACGGTGCTGGTGTCAGTGCTCTCTATCACGGTGCTGGTGTCAGTGCTCTATCTCGGTGCTGGTGTCAGTGCTCTCTATCCCGGTGCTGGTGTGGTGTCAGTGCTCTCTATCTCAGTGCTGATGTCAGTGCTCTCTATCACAGTGCTGGTGTCAGTGCTCTCTCTCTCTATCTCAGTGCTGGTGTCAGTGCTCTCTATCACGGTGCTGGTGTGGTGTCAGTGCTCTCTATCTCAGTGCTGGTGTGGTCGCAGTGCTCTCTATCACGGTGCTGGTGTCAGTGCTCTCTATCACGGTGCTGGTGTCAGTGCTCTCTCTCTATCTCGGTTCTGGTGTCAGTGCTCTCTATCACGGTGCTGGTGTGGTGTCAGTGCTCTCTATCACGGTGCTGGTGTCAGTGCTCTCTATCTCGGTGCTGGTGTGGTCTCAGTGCTCTCTATCACGGTGCTGGTGTCAGTGCTCTCTATCACGGTGCTGGTGTCAGTGCTCTCTATCACGGTGCTGGTGTGGTGTCAGTGCTCTCTATCTCGGTGCTGGTGTCAGTGCTCTCTATCTCGGTGCTGGTGTCAGTGCTCTCTATCTCGGCCCTGGTGTCAGTGTTCTCTATCACGGTGCTGGTGTGGTGTCAGTGCTCTCTATCTCAGTGCTGGTGTCAGTGCTCTCTATCACAGTGCTGGTGTCAGTGCTCTCTCTCTCTCTATCTCAGTGCTGGTGTCAGTGCTCTCTATCACGGTGCTGGTGTGGTGTCAGTGCTCTCTATCTCGGTGCTGGTGTGGTCTCAGTGCTCTCTATCACGGTACTGGTGTCAGTGCTCTCTATCTCGGTGCTGGTGTCAGTGCTCTCTATCACGGTGCTGGTGTGGTGTCAGTGCTCTCTATCTCAGTGCTGGTGTGGTCTCAGTGCTCTCTATCACGGTGCTGGTCTCAGTGCTCTCTATCTCGGTGCTGGTGTCAGTGCTCTCTATCACGGTGCTGGTGTGGTGTCAGTGCTCTCTATCTCAGTGCTGGTGTCAGTGCTCTCTCTCTCTATCTCAGTGCTGGTGTCAGTGCTCTCTATCACGGTGCTGGTGTGGTGTCAGTGCTCTCTATCTCAGTGCTGGTGTGGTCTCAGTGCTCTCTATCACGGTGCTGGTGTCATTGCTCTCTATCACGGTGCTGGTGTCAGTGCTCTCTGTCTATCTCGGTGCTGGTGTCAGTGCTCTCTATCACGGTGCTGGTGTGGTGTCAGTGCTATCTATCTCAGTGCTGGTGTCAGTGCTCTCTATCTCGGTGCTGGTGTGGTCTCACTGCTCTCTATCACGGTGCTGGTGTCAGTGCTCTCTATCACGGTGCTGGTGTCAGTGCTCTATCTTGGTGCTGGTGTCAGTGCTCTCTATCACGGTGCTGGTGTGGTGTCAGTGCTCTCTATCACAGTGCTGGTGTCAGTGCTCTCTCTCTCTATCTCAGTGCTGGTGTCAGTGCTCTCTATCACGGTGCTGGTGTCAGTGCTCTCTATCACGGTGCTGGTGTGGTGTCAGTGCTCTCTATCTCAGTGCTGGTGTCAGTGCTCTCTATCACAGTGCTGGTGTCAGTGCTCTCTCTCTCTATCTCAATGCTGATGTCAGTGCTCTCTATCACGGTGCTGGTGTGGTGTCAGTGCTCTCTATCTCAGTGCTGGTGTGGTCTCAGTGCTCTCTATCACGGTGCTGGTGTCAGTGCTCTCTATCACGGTGCTGGTGTCAGTGCTCTCTCTCTATCTCGGTGCTGGTATCAGTGCTCTCTATCACGGTGCTGGTGTGGTGTCAGTGCTCTCTATCTCAGTGCTGGTGTCAGTGTTCTCTATCTCGGTGCTAGTGTGGTCTCAGTGCTCTCTATCACGGTGCTGGTGTCAGTGCTCTCTATCACGGTGCTGGTGTCAGTGCTCTATCTCAGTGCTGGTGTCAGTGCTCTCTATCACGGTGCTGGTGTGGTGTCAGTGCTCTCTATCTCAGTGCTGGTGTCAGTGCTCTCTATCACAGTGCTGGTGTCAGTGCTCTCTCTCTCTATCTTAGTGCTGGTGTCAGTGCTCTCTATCACGGTGCTGGTGTGGTGTCTGTGCTCTCTATCTCGGTGCTGGTGTGGTCTCAGTGCTCTCTATCACGGTGCTGGTCTCAGTGCTCTCTATCACGGTGCTGGTGTCAGTGCTCTCTCTCTATCTTGGTGCTGGTGTCAGTGTTCTCTATGATGAGGGTGGTGGGGTGTCAGTGCTCTCTATCTCGGTGCTGGTGTCAGTGCTCTCTATCACGGTGCTGGTGTCAGTGCTCTCTATCACGGTGCTGGTGTCAGTGCTCTCTCTCTCTATCTCGATGCTAGTGTGGTGTCAGTGCTCTCTATCTCAGTGCTGGTGTCAGTGCTCTCTATCACGGTGCTGGTGTGGTGTCTGTGCTCTCTATCTCGGTGCTGGTGTGGTCTCAGTGCTCTCTATCACGGTGCTGGTCTCAGTGCTCACTATCACGGTGCTGGTGTCAGTGCTCTCTCTCTATCTTGGTGCTGGTGTCAGTGTTCTCTATGATGAGGGTGGTGGGGTGTCAGTGCTCTCTATCTCGGTGCTGGTGTCAGTGCTCTCTATCTCGGTGCTGGTGTCAGTGCTCTCTATCACGGTGCTGGTGTCAGTGCTCTCTCTCTCTATCTCGATGCTAGTGTGGTGTCAGTGCTCTCTATCTCAGTGCTGGTGTGGTCTCAGTGCTCTCTATCACGGTGCTGGTGTCAGTGCTCTCTATCACGGTGCTGGTGTCAGTGCTCTCTCTCTCTATCTCGGTGCTGGTGTCAGTGCTCCATATCACGGTGCTCATGTCAGTGCTCTCTCTCTATCTCGGTGCTGGTGTCAGTGCTCTCTATGACGAGGGTGGTGGGGTGTCAGTGCTCTCTATCTCGGTGCTGGTGTCAGTGCTCGCTATCATGGTGCTGGTGTGGTGTCAGTGCTCTCTATCTCGGTGCTGGTGTCAGTGCTCTCTATCACGGTGCTGGTGTCAGTGCTCTCTCTCTCTATCTCGATGCTGGTGTGGTGTCAGTGCTCTCTATCTCAGTGCTGGTGTTGTCTCAGTGCTCTCTATCACGGTGCTGGTGTCAGTGCTCTCTATCACGGTGCTGGTGTCAGTGCTCTCTCTCTATCTTGGTGCTGGTGTCAGTGCTCTCTATCACAGTGCTGGTGTGGTGTCAGTGCTCTCTATCTCAGTGCTGGTGTCAGTGCTCTCTATCTCGGTGCTGGTGTGGTCTCAGTGCTCTCTATCACGGTGCTGGTGTCAGTGCTCTCTATCACGGTGCTGGTGTCAGTGCTCTATCTCGGTGCTGGTGTCAGTGCTCTCTATCCCGGTGCTGGTGTGGTGTCAGTGCTCTCTATCTCAGTGCTGATGTCAGTGCTCTCTATCACAGTGCTGGTGTCAGTGCTCTCTCTCTCTATCTCAGTGCTGGTGTCAGTGCTCTCTATCACGGTGCTGGTGTGGTGTCAGTGCTCTCTATCTCAGTGCTGGTGTGGTCGCAGTGCTCTCTATCACGGTGCTGGTGTCAGTGCTCTCTATCACGGTGCTGGTGTCAGTGCTCTCTCTCTATCTCGGTTCTGGTGTCAGTGCTCTCTATCACGGTGCTGGTGTGGTGTCAGTGCTCTCTATCACGGTGCTGGTGTCAGTGCTCTCTATCTCGGTGCTGGTGTGGTCTCAGTGCTCTCTATCACGGTGCTGGTGTCAGTGCTCTCTATCACGGTGCTGGTGTCAGTGCTCTCTATCACGGTGCTGGTGTGGTGTCAGTGCTCTCTATCTCGGTGCTGGTGTCAGTGCTCTCTATCTCGGTGCTGGTGTCAGTGCTCTCTATCTCGGCCCTGGTGTCAGTGTTCTCTATCACGGTGCTGGTGTGGTGTCAGTGCTCTCTATCTCAGTGCTGGTGTCAGTGCTCTCTATCACAGTGCTGGTGTCAGTGCTCTCTCTCTCTATCTCAGTGCTGGTGTCAGTGCTCTCTATCACGGTGCTGGTGTGGTGTCAGTGCTCTCTATCTCGGTGCTGGTGTGGTCTCAGTGCTCTCTATCACGGTACTGGTGTCAGTGCTCTCTATCTCGGTGCTGGTGTCAGTGCTCTCTATCACGGTGCTGGTGTGGTGTCAGTGCTCTCTATCTCAGTGCTGGTGTGGTCTCAGTGCTCTCTATCACGGTGCTGGTCTCAGTGCTCTCTATCTCGGTGCTGGTGTCAGTGCTCTCTATCACGGTGCTGGTGTGGTGTCAGTGCTCTCTATCTCAGTGCTGGTGTCAGTGCTCTCTCTCTCTATCTCAGTGCTGGTGTCAGTGCTCTCTATCACGGTGCTGGTGTGGTGTCAGTGCTCTCTATCTCAGTGCTGGTGTGGTCTCAGTGCTCTCTATCACGGTGCTGGTGTCATTGCTCTCTATCACGGTGCTGGTGTCAGTGCTCTCTGTCTATCTCGGTGCTGGTGTCAGTGCTCTCTATCACGGTGCTGGTGTGGTGTCAGTGCTATCTATCTCAGTGCTGGTGTCAGTGCTCTCTATCTCGGTGCTGGTGTGGTCTCACTGCTCTCTATCACGGTGCTGGTGTCAGTGCTCTCTATCACGGTGCTGGTGTCAGTGCTCTATCTTGGTGCTGGTGTCAGTGCTCTCTATCACGGTGCTGGTGTGGTGTCAGTGCTCTCTATCACAGTGCTGGTGTCAGTGCTCTCTCTCTCTATCTCAGTGCTGGTGTCAGTGCTCTCTATCACGGTGCTGGTGTCAGTGCTCTCTATCACGGTGCTGGTGTGGTGTCAGTGCTCTCTATCTCAGTGCTGGTGTCAGTGCTCTCTATCACAGTGCTGGTGTCAGTGCTCTCTCTCTCTATCTCAATGCTGATGTCAGTGCTCTCTATCACGGTGCTGGTGTGGTGTCAGTGCTCTCTATCTCAGTGCTGGTGTGGTCTCAGTGCTCTCTATCACGGTGCTGGTGTCAGTGCTCTCTATCACGGTGCTGGTGTCAGTGCTCTCTCTCTATCTCGGTGCTGGTATCAGTGCTCTCTATCACGGTGCTGGTGTGGTGTCAGTGCTCTCTATCTCAGTGCTGGTGTCAGTGTTCTCTATCTCGGTGCTAGTGTGGTCTCAGTGCTCTCTATCACGGTGCTGGTGTCAGTGCTCTCTATCACGGTGCTGGTGTCAGTGCTCTATCTCAGTGCTGGTGTCAGTGCTCTCTATCACGGTGCTGGTGTGGTGTCAGTGCTCTCTATCTCAGTGCTGGTGTCAGTGCTCTCTATCACAGTGCTGGTGTCAGTGCTCTCTCTCTCTATCTTAGTGCTGGTGTCAGTGCTCTCTATCACGGTGCTGGTGTGGTGTCTGTGCTCTCTATCTCGGTGCTGGTGTGGTCTCAGTGCTCTCTATCACGGTGCTGGTCTCAGTGCTCTCTATCACGGTGCTGGTGTCAGTGCTCTCTCTCTATCTTGGTGCTGGTGTCAGTGTTCTCTATGATGAGGGTGGTGGGGTGTCAGTGCTCTCTATCTCGGTGCTGGTGTCAGTGCTCTCTATCACGGTGCTGGTGTCAGTGCTCTCTCTCTCTATCTCGATGCTAGTGTGGTGTCAGTGCTCTCTATCTCAGTGCTGGTGTGGTCTCAGTGCTCTCTATCACGGTGCTGGTGTCAGTGCTCTCTATCACGGTGCTGGTGTCAGTGCTCTCTCTCTCTATCTCGGTGCTGGTGTCAGTGCTCCATATCACGGTGCTCATGTCAGTGCTCTCTATCTCAGTGCTGGTGTGGTCGCAGTGCTCTCTATCACGGTGCTGGTGTCAGTGCTCTCTATCACGGTGCTGGTGTCAGTGCTCTCTCTCTATCTCGGTGCTGGTGTCAGTGCTCTCTATCACGGTGCTGGTGTGGTGTCAGTGCTCTCTATCACGGTGCTGGTGTCAGTGCTCTCTATCTCGGTGCTGGTGTGGTCTCAGTGCTCTCTATCACGGTGCTAGTGTCAGTGCTCTATATCACGGTGCTGGTGTCAGTGCTCTCTATCACGGTGCTGGTGTGGTGTCAGTGCTCTCTATCTCGGTGCTGGTGTCAGTGCTCTCTATCTCGGTGCTGGTGTCAGTGCTCTCTATCTCGGCCCTGGTGTCAGTGTTCTCTATCACGGTGCTGGTGTGGTGTCAGTGCTCTCTATCTCAGTGCTGGTGTCAGTGCTCTCTATCACAGTGCTGGTGTCAGTGCTCTCTCTCTCTATCTCAGTGCTGGTGTCAGTGCTCTCTATCACGCTGCTGGTGTGGTGTCAGTGCTCTCTATCTCGGTGCTGGTGTGGTCTCAGTGCTCTCTATCACGGTACTGGTGTCAGTGCTCTCTATCTCGGTGCTGGTGTCAGTGCTCTCTATCACGGTGCTGGTGTGGTGTCAGTGCTCTCTATCTCAGTGCTGGTGTCAGTGCTCTCTCTCTCTATCTCAGTGCTGGTGTCAGTGCTCTCTATCACGGTGCTGGTGTGGTGTCAGTGCTCTCTATCTCAGTGCTGGTGTGGTCTCAGTGCTCTCTATCACGGTGCTGGTGTAATTGCTCTCTATCACGGTGCTGGTGTCAGTGCTCTCTCTCTATCTCGGTGCTGGTGTCAGTGCTCTCTATCACGGTGCTGGTGTGGTGTCAGTGCTATCTATCTCAGTGCTGGTGTCAGTGCTCTCTATCTCGGTGCTGGTGTGGTCTCACTGCTCTCTATCACGGTGCTGGTGTCAGTGCTCTCTATCACGGTGCTGGTGTCAGTGCTCTATCTTGGTGCTGGTGTCAGTGCTCTCTATCACGGTGCTGGTGTGGTGTCAGTGCTCTCTATCACAGTGCTGGTGTCAGTGCTCTCTCTCTCTATCTCAGTGCTGGTGTCAGTGCTCTCTATCTCGGTGCTGGTGTCAGTGCTCTCTATCACGGTGCTGGTGTGGTGTCAGTGCTCTCTATCTCAGTGCTGGTGTCAGTGCTCTCTATCACAGTGCTGGTGTCAGTGCTCTCTCTCTCTATCTCAATGCTGATGTCAGTGCTCTCTATCACGGTGCTGGTGTGGTGTCAGTGCTCTCTATCTCAGTGCTGGTGTGGTCTCAGTGCTCTCTATCACGGTGCTGGTGTCAGTGCTCTCTATCACGGTGCTGGTGTCAGTGCTCTCTCTCTATCTCGGTGCTGGTGTCAGTGCTCTCTATCACGGTGCTGGTGTGGTGTCAGTGCTCTCTATCTCGGTGCTGGTGTGGTCTCAGTGCTCTCTATCACGGTGCTAGTGTCAGTGCTCTCTATCACGGTGCTGGTGTCAGTGCTCTACCTCGGTGCTGGCGTCAGTGCTCTCTATCACGGTGCTGGTGTGGTGTCCGTGCTCTCTATCTCAGTGCTGGTGTCAGTGCTCTCTATCACAGTGCTGGTGTCAGTGCTCTCTCTCTCTATCTCAGTGCTGGTGTCAGTGCTCTCTATCACGGTGCTGGTGTGGTCTCAGTGCTCTCTATCACGGTGCTGGTGTCAGTGCTCTCTATCACGGTGCTGGTGTCAGTGCTCTCTCTCTATCTCGGTGCTGGTGTCAGTGCTCTCTATCACGAGGGTGGTGGGGTGTCAGTGCTCTCTATCTCGGTGCTGGTGTCAGTGCTCTCTATCTCGGTGCTGGTGTCAGTGCTCTCTATCACTGTGCTGGTGTGGTGTCAGTGCTCTCTATCTTGGTGCTGATATCAGTGCTCTCTATCACGGTGCTGGTGTCAGTTCTCTCTCTCTATCTCGGTGCAGGTGTCAGTGCTCTCTCTCTATCTCGGTGCTGGTGTGGTGTCAGTGCTCTCTATCTCGGTGCTGGTGTGGTCTCAGTGCTCTCTATCATGGTGCTGGTGTCAGTGCTCTCTATCACAGTGCTGGTGTCAGTGCTCTCTATCTCAGTGCTGGTGTCAGTGCTCAGTCTCTATCGTGGTGCTGGTTTCAGACAGTGAGGGAGATAGCAGCGGAGAAGCCAATCAGCAGGCAGTGCTAGCACCATGGCTGAGGATCAGCACTGGACTGGCAACTCCGGACCACCACAGTGGAGCCCGGCAGAGGGAGGGGTTCAAGCACAGGTTGGCACACTGGGACACTGGCACAGGACTGCTCTGCCCTGACTGTGGCACTGATCATCTCTTGCACCCCCTTCATAGCCTGCCCTGACCTTGCCTCTCCTCCATGGCCTTCATGCACTCCTGAATTGTCAAAATTTCACAGATAAAAAAAGAATGCTTGTCCTTGTCGATCCCAGATTCACTTAATACTTTTGTTATGTCAGTGTCCATGTTGTGGGTCTATGTGTGCACAGCTAGTAAGTATGTTGTCGCTGAAAATATAACCTGGAGGTTTTTAAGGTTTGCCTGCCATTAAAGTCAATGGGGTCTGCCGCGAACCGCATTTGCGAAACGTCCCGTCGGAATTTTGTCCATCACTAATGAGAAGATGGATGGAGCCCAATACAGGGCAATCTTAGAAGAAAACATGTAATGCCACGTACACACGATCAGAATTTCAGCCAACAAACGATGAGAGCTTTTCATCGGAAAATGCGACCATGTGTAGGCGCCATCATAATTTAGCTGGCTGAATTCCCGCCAGAAAAAATTTGAGAGCATGTTCTCAATTTTCCCGACAGAAATCAGAAATTCCGATTGTGTGCATGCAATTCCGACGCACAAAAACTCACGCTAAGATTCAACTACGAGACGGAAGCTATTGGCTACCGGCTATTGAACTTCCTTTTTCTAGTCCCGTCGTACGCGTTCTTGACGGTTGGAATTTGGTGTGACCGTGTGTAGGCAAGACAGCTTGAGCAGAATTCTGCTTAAACCCCCCCCCCCCATATTGGAATCCATGCATCTGGTGCCCTGTATGTAGATTAGGGATTGGACACATGGATAGGGAGGGAGATGCCCATGCGTCCCTAATGAAAGGGCCACCAATGCTTTTCTGCCTAGGTAAAGTAATAGCAGGCTCTTTGTGGTGTTTCATTTTAACTGCTTCCCGACCGTCTCACACAGATATACTGTGACAGAAGGGCACCTACAGGCAGATTAACGTACCTGCGTTAACACGTGCGCCCGCCGGGAGCATGATCACGGAGAGGAAGAAAGGGGAAATGCTAATGTAAACAAGCATTCTGCCTAATGACACTGACACTGATCACAGCTCCCTGTAATCGGGAGTGGTGATCAGTGTTGTGTCACACACAGCCCCTCCCCCCTATAGTTAGAATCACTCCCTAGGATACATTTAACTCCTACAGCTCTACCTAGTGGTTAACCCCTTCACTGCCAGTCACATTTACACAGTAATCAATGCATTTTTAATTGCGCTGATCGCTGTGTAAATGTGAATGGTCCCAAAATCGCGCCAAAAGTGTCCGAAGTGTCCGCCATAATCTTGCAGTCCCGCTGATTGCTGCCATTACTAGTAAAAATATATATATAATAAAAATGCCATAAAACTATCCCCTATTTTGTAGACACTATAACTTTTGTGCAAACCAATCAATAAACACTTATTGCGAATACGTATCGCCCTAAACTGAGGAAAAAAAAATTTTTTTTATATATTTTTTGGGGATATTTTTTATAGCAAAAAGTTAAAAATAATGTGTTTTTTTCAAAATTGTAGCTTTTTTTTGTTTATAGCGCACAAAATAAAAACCGTAGAGGTGATCAAATACCACCAAAAGAAAGCTCTATTTGTGTGGAAAAAAAGACATCAATTTTGTTTGGGAGCCACATCGTACGACCGCGTAATTGTCAGTTAAAATGACGCAGTGCCGAATCACAAAAAGTGCTCCTGTCTTTGGCTAGCCAAATGGTCCGGGGTTTAAGTGGTGAAGAGATGATTCTTCAATCCTACATTTGTATGGTTAGATGTGGGTACAGAGAGAGGGACAGATATGTACCCTCCCTTCCTGTAATGTCACTGAGATAGGATGGAAAGGAAAAACTCTCAATTGGGAACACAGACAGTAATAATAATGCTCTTTCAGTGAAATGGAAAAAGGTTAGAACGCTTGGAAGAATTTATTAATGTCTTTCTCAATTGTAGAGAGATTTCCCATCACTTCCTGTACCAGTGACAGGTGTCACAAAGGCATGTAGTAAGGGGGAATCCCATCAATGGGATGTAAAGAGCAAACCAAATCTGAAGTGGTCCTGATCTTCCCACCCTCTAGAAAAATAAAGGCACAATGTATGAAGGCTGACAGGTTTATCTTAGGCTCAGAACAAAGCTATTTGTGTTGGATTTTCATAACTGAAAATTAGATCACAGCACATTGGGTTGTGTAAAGACCTTTTGTTCACTTTTACCGTACAACACAAAAGCAGCAAATTGGTTCAGTATGCCTTTAAACAAATCACCAAATGAAATATTTCAGTACATAAAGCATAATTCTCTCCTAATTAGTGAGATAAGATTATGACAATAGTCTTCATAATTCTTGCACAAACTCTGGCGTGTTCCAGATGAATCTTCTTCTTGGCATGGACAATGCAGGATGATTAAAAAGCATTGAAGCAGCTCTTACAGTCGAATCAATTCATCCTCGGTCAAGAACATTTGTTCGCTTTTGGAATTTTTATCTTTTCCTTTATATTACTGTCTTCATTCCTATGACGATCCCTAATACCTTTGTTTGACTTACATAAAATCAGTTGCGTGCTCTCAGATGATATTGGGAAAAGAACAAGGCAAGACTTGGCAAATTTGTTCTCAAAGTCACCTCTACAACTCAACAATGAAAAAGACGGAGTAAAAAAGTATGGTTAAGATAAATCTGCAGTGTTTTGGGGCAATTTAATTTAAATCTGAACTCCAGCTTTGTAAAAAAAAAAAAAACCCTCCATGAAGCCCCCCAACCAGTATATATTTTTTTAAATGTTATAAATACCTTTGTACTGCAGTCTTCAGGTCAGTTTGGTGACCTCGTGGCTCTTTCCTTGTCTTCCTAGGTGGAGGTGGGTGGTCCTTTCTTCTGGACTAGTGACACAACAGAAAGTGAAAGCCTTGGATAGCAATAAAGCAACTTCCCAAAAGGAGTCCAATCCCCCACTCTAACCAAAAGGTAAAAAAAAAAATGGCTGGACATACACTTTAAGTGTAAATAGCTTACCAGTAGAATCCACAAAATATTTCAGAAACTGTCACATGGAAATATTAGTTTTTGGGTGGGCTGGTCAAAGATAATATCTCAATCTTGAGATTATTATGACTTGTGTAGAACCCTCTAGTGTGCTACTAGTGGTAGTGCAAGAAAATGTATATTGACTCATGCTTTACCCTGTGAGTCTTTGAATTTGGGTCATGGGTTACTACAGTTCAGGCTGGATGACTCATGCAGGCAGTTCTCTGGTGTCTCCCCCTGGGTCTGGAAGTTTGGAGAAACTTCTAGAGGTCAGTGGGTTAAGGCCTGGAGGATTGATCTGCATACTCAAGGGAGCTTGGCCAATCCCCAGGTAGTGGGCCTGGCAGGGTGGTTGAGCCAGCCTTTAAGTGTGGATGAGTCATGCTGAGAGGGGTAGTCGAGTGGAAGATAGAAATAAAGTGCTGAGGGGACTGTCATATAGTTACATAGTTACATAGTAGGTGAGGTTGAAAAAAAGACACAAGTCCATCAAGTCCAACCTATGTGTGTGATTATATGTCAATATTACCTCTACGTAGTTTAGAATCATCAATCAGCATCATGGGAGATACGCCAAAGAAAAAACCTACAGATCAACCGAGGTCTACACCCAAGCACTGGCAGTGACTTTGCAGAAATACAGGATTAAATGCACATATATGCACAGTTTATCTATCTATCTATCTATCTATCTATCTATCTATCTATCTATCTATCTATCTATCTATCTAAATATCTATCTTATTGAGAATGTTAAAAAATAGGTACATACATCACCATATAACACAATAATAAAAACAATAAATGCAGTTGATTTGATTGAAAATGTTATTCTCCTGTTATATCGCCCAACACGTTTCAGGATCTCACAGGAATCCTTTCTTCAGGGGCATTTTCATAAGGAGAATTTTTTCTGCAACTAATAACAACCTATAATAAAGCATAACATAGGTTTAGAATCAACAAACCAGAGACATGGAATGAGTATCATGGGAGATACGCCAAAGAAAAAACCTACCGATCAACCGAGGTCTACACCCAAGCACTACCAGTGTGTGCTTCCCCAAGGGGGCATACAATTTATACAGACTGTTTTCCTAACCATTTTCTATGGATGTTTATATTTAGTTCACATGCTGCTCTAGTGACCTTTTGTGGTAATGCACTTGTTTTCACATGTTCATTTTCCCTTCCCTTATTTTGTACAGATGACCAGGAATTTTTCAGACCAAAAAATAGAGAACCTGCTCTCAATCTTTTGCTGGCTGGAATTCTGCCAGCAAAAGCCCTATGGAGCATACACATGGTCGGAATTTCTGACCAAAAGCTCACATCCGACTTTTGCTTGCAGAATTTCTGATCATGTGTATGGGGCATAAAAGTGTCACTTTGTAAAAGTCTGTAGCAACAGCCCATTACAAGCAGAGACCCCTGGCCCCTATACTTGTGTAATGTAGAGTGACACCACTAACACATTTAATGCACTTCCTCACATGATCACTGGCCCCAGCACCACCTCTTTAGCCCCTGCCAGCCTTCCTGGCTGCAGCAGCCCCTTTCACTAGCCCCCCTGGCTACTTCTCCTCAATCCTGCCAGACTGACACCACAGTCCTCCCAGACTGCACACTCACCAGCCCACCTCACTGACTCTCCTTGAGAACCCCTGGACAAGCTAACCTGCTCCTGCTGTCCTCTCCTTGCTCTCATGCCTCCAGGAAGGATATCCTCTGTGTGTTGTAGAGGTTCCCTCCATTACCCAAGCCCCTGACCCGAGGTCACCCCCTCCTCCCAGACTAGGGGGCACCCTCAAGGGCCATTAAAAAGCCTCCTCAGTATACCTTCTCAATCTTCCACCTGACTGACCTCTGCTGGCATGACCCAAAAGTATTTAAGAGGTGCCAGTCCACTTTGCTGGGAATTTGCTTCAACCCTCATTAATCCTCCAAACAGCTCCTCCTAGACTCCACCCTCTAGTTCTGGAAGCATCTCCAAGGTTCCAGAGAGCAGGGAGAGTTATCAGAGGTGCTGCTTGCTGCATCCAGACTCCCTGAGTCACTCAGCCCTGACCCAGATTCAACCCAGGCCTGGCTCTCAGCCAGGCCAATTTACCTACTCTAACAACTATGTACACTAGCACCTAGCTAGAGGGTGCTACGCCTATGTCAGTAACAATCATGCAAATAACCTCTGTGTCCACAATGCCATCCATGCCCACAGTCTTGCCCACCACCATCACTAATGTCTCAAGGTATAATAGGACTTGTTCACAGTGGAGCCTGGAAAAGGCATAGGGTGTGATGTGAGACACCACAATAATACCTCCTTCCAGTGGTCTGATATTTTTACATTATCTGGTCACTTTTACACCTACCTCCATCCTCTGGTCACTTCTGCACCCCCTCCCTCCTTCTAGCTACAGGTTACCTCTGAACCCACCTCCCTCCATCCACAGGTCCCCTCTGCAACATGGTGATGATGTGGTTATAAATCCATCATAAATCCTAACCTCATACCCAGTCGTGGGATAAACCAATTATGCATGTAGAGTAAAGTGAACCTTCACTCAAACGTGAAAATGGCTCTCATTCTCCTCCCAATTAGTGCCCCTAACACATTCCTTTTTTTCTTGCTTTTTTTACTGGGAGCCGGTACCTTTTTTGACAGATACCCATCTCCACTTCTTCAATGTTCACCTAGGTTAAAATAAGACATCACTTGTGGCAAACGGAAAGCTCCTCCCTGATAGCCTCCTGCAACACATCACACATCTCTCACAGCTGGGTCTCAAACCCAAGATGGTGAATCAGAGGCCTCACAGCAATAAGTAGAATCGGCTGCAGGAAGATAATCCTGGGCATCATTTACTTATAAGTACTTGATTCTCAAAAGTCAGCAGCTACAGTATTTTTAGCTGCTGACGTTTTTTTATTATTATTATTTTTTTTTTAAATGGGTGAAGTTACTCTTTACATACATGACTATCTGTATTTTTTGATACGATCCACTCCCAGATTATCTTCTATCGTTTTCCAGTGATTGTTCTTCTCGGGACACAGCCCTTTCCCAGACTTGGAATCTTGAAGAGCTGAAAACAGATGTGATATATTTAGATTTCATAAAAGAAAATTCTTGGATTTGCAAAGCCGGCTTAGTAAGGTTGTATTACTAAGCCTGACTGCAAAATTTTATGCTACATTCATTTTCTTTGATTTGTTTCTGCTCTTTTAGCTCTCATATACTCGTCTGCCCCATGCCAGAAAATGGCCGCTTGGTTTCCTGCCCTCTTGCTGTTCTTGATTCAATCGCTCCAAGATGCGGGGTGTTTATGTCCTCCGAATTACCGGCTTCTTGACCTCAGCGTGAATGGATGTTTTCATTTCTGGCAGATGTTTCTTTAATTTTATTTTTCATTTCTTGAGACCTGTTTGGAGTATATCCTTAATAAAGAATAAATATATAGTGTTCCCAAGGAAAAATGAGGGGAAATTTAAGTACAACTTGATGTCAAACCCTATTCCTATTTTATGTAATGTGGATTAACTAGTCGATCTAATGTGCTGTTCCTGGGTGGGCTACAGCCTATTTATAGAACTCAGGAGGAAAAATAATAATGCTAAATCAGACTTTATAGGACAAGCTGTAATCTTCCTAAGTCATTCTGTTCTATGTTCCCTACTTAAGATTCAGTTCAGTCCAAACCTACCTATCTACTGATGGTTTCTGACTTTTTAATGTGAACCTGGAAAAAAACAGACCTGCTTATAGTATAGCATTGTCTCCAAACTTCAAGAGTTTCTGGGTTGGCCAAAGTTTTTCAGCATACATACAAGCCAACAAATTGTTCTATCAGAAAAATTTAATTATCATTTAAAGGGGTTCTGTGCTCAAAGCATACACTTTTTTTTGTGGAAAGTAGCATTATAATAGCAATCCAAACTATATAAGCCTACTTGAAAATTTTCCTTTCACGGTATGAGTGCTGCCTGTCTCCTGGCCCTCTCTTTGCCCAACTTCCTGGATTTCCTGCATGCTTTGCAGTGTCTCCTTTTTATTTTTGTCCGCTCTATATATTTTTAGGTGATCTTAGATTTGATTGACCTTTAAGAAAAGGAGATACATAATACTTTATCAATCAAGATCTGGTATGTATGGCGAATTAGCTGTCCCCATGGGATGTTCAATTGGATTGAGTCCCCTTCCCCACGCCCCCCCCCCCAAATGGAGGATGTGGGGTTAAACAGGTACATGCATTAGCCCCATGTATCTCTACCTGGAACAGAAAGGCCCCAGCGTTTTTTTATACATGCTGGAGCCTTTGTTTTGTCCTCCAGGAAGTGGATTTATCCACCCCTGGAGTTACTCTGTGTCGGTGGTTTTTGTCCTTAATAATCAGCCCTCATCTTTTTATTTGGGATCCTGACTTTATGTTTCACATTGCTATTTTGCCATGGGTTTTCAGTCGCTCTTTCGATGCCGCACATGTATATTTTTTATTTCATATATTTTCTATCCTATATGGCCACTTTTTAGCTGCCCTATTCCCATCTAGGGGTTCAACTATTTTGTCCAAGATACCTGTGGTTTACATGTCTACTTTTTCTACCTTAGCCGTCTACTCCTTTTTTTCGGAATATTTCCGAAAATGGGATGTTGTACGACTCTGAAGTGTCATCATGCTGGATTTATCCTAAGCTGTGATGCATTTCCACATGGTATTTATCTCTTTTTATCTCTTTTCGGCATTTTTACCATCCATGACAGCTTCTTGTTTCCCTGGATTTGTATATCCAGGGGACAGGATTTATGTGGTGCAGAGTATGTCCTGGTGATGTCAATGATGATCCGGCGTGCTGAGACGTGCGGCATCATCACGCGTTGCATCCGGTCCACATTCTTTGTCGCCAGACGTGCTGCCTAGCATACCAGTGATGTGGAGGATGACGCGACATGTTACGACGTGCCGCATCGTCACGCACCAGGTGGAGCATCGGTACAACGCCCGGCACATCGCATAAAAGGACGCCAAGGATGGCAAAGAGCGCCATTCCCTCTCCACAACAATATAGCTGTAAGGAGTCTCTACTGGGAGAAAACCTATTGGGTGACCATTTCTGGAGAAATGTTCTCTACACAGGGTAAGCTCTTTCCATTTGTTACTATGGGGGGTAGACTCTATACTATTTATACTCATTGGTGTAGTTTGGTGTAGTTTGAGAAAAACCTAAATTTTAGGTCACTGACTGTATAATAACATCAATTTTCTACACAGTACCTGGGAAAACCTTATGAGATACATGGGGACTTTCTGCTTTCATTGTACCAGGCAAGGTTAGGAGCCCTCCCTTTTGAACATCGTGGGGAATGCGTTTGCCATTTGTAATCTGTTTAAGTAAGTCATTTTGCAATTAAGATGCTATTTGTTTAAAATCTTATAATGCTGTATGTACTATATGAATATTTTTTAATCTATGATAGATACAATATCCCTGACGAGGAATGTATTAATAATAACAATTTGAAACGCGTTGGATGAACTGCTTTCTTCCGTCACCACCAGTTGTTCCGGAGGTCCTTGGATGTATCTTTCTTTTCAAATGATTCAATGTTTTTAACATTTAGATACGTGCATCAGATTCTTATGAATGTCTATGAATTGTTAATATATGTATATAAATATTTTGCTAAATAAATACATTTTTAATACACATTTTTGTTGCCTTAAAAATACTACTATTAGAGGTTTTTTCATTTCTTACTTACGAAAGGCATGATGGCAACTACATGTCCACTGACACGAGTTATTATTTTTCAAGCCTTATTATAGGCTTACCTGTAGGTACAAGATCAAAAAACGGTACTTCCACTTGAGAGTGGGCTAGAAATAATTGAAATTAGAGATGCACCGAAATTTCATCGGCCGAAACATAGCGGCCAAAAATTGTGATTTTGCCATTAAACCGCATTAAAAACATAATACAGGTGCGTTATTGAGTTCTTGCTGACTTACCATTGCATTTCAATGGGAAGGTGTGTTTACCATGCATTTTTCTTAACTGACCAAAAATGCTGCAAGTAAGTTTTCTAACAGCACAATGGAGCATAACCTTGGTGGCACAGTGGTGTAGTGGTTAGCACTCTCACCTAGCAGTAAAAAGGGTCAGCTGGTTTGAATCCCAACCATGACACTACCTGCCTGGAGTTTGCATGTTCTCCCTGTGCCTGCGTGGGTTTCCTCCGGGTACCCCGGTTTCCTCCCACACTCCAAAGACATGCAGGTAGGTTAATTGGCTTCTGTCCCAAATTGGCCCTAGTATATGAATGGGGACCTTGGATTGTTGGATCCTTGAGGGTAGGGACCGATGTGAGCGTGCAATGTACAGGGATAGGGACAATTGTAGACACTCACTCAGGTTGGACTGGATTGACTGGGGTCTTTATTCAACCTTACTAACTATGTAACTATGTAATGGAAGTGTAAAGACATACATAGAATTTAAAAGGATGCATTTTTCTTAAGCTTTTCATTATATTCATGATATTAATTTAAAAGTCAATTTTTGGATTCAATTTTCAGCAGTTTTTGGATTCAGTAAATCCTGCATTTTTGGTTTTGGTTTCAGCACCAAAATTTCAATTCGGTGCACCATTAATTGAAATACAATGTGGAAATGAAATAAAGGTCAAATGTCTATGCTAGTGGAAAGGACAGGCTAGTAATAAAGATTGATACATGCAGATTTCATATAAAATGCTAACTGCGATTGCAGCACCAATATTACTTCACAAATCTTTAACTTTAAACCTTTTGTTCATAATAACACATATCAATGATGATAAACTTCCATAAACAATGCAACATATCAAACAATAAAATAAATAACCAGTGAATAATGATTTGTCCATATGTGTAGAAAGTCCAAAATTCCTCAACTGGTTACAAATGTGGACAATTCTATCTTGTGAAGGGAATATCTTCAGTGTGCATGCCATCACCAAATTAGTGAATAATGTCCTCCATAGAAAATAAGCCTCTAAGGTTAGAGGTATAATTGCTTTTGGTGTCAATATATGCCTCCATGTCTGGACCACTGCAGGTCGGGATCAAACATCAGAGACTCCCAACTGTTAAAAAAAAATAAAAAATCGGAGACCCACTTCTGTTAAAAAAAACCCCCATCAGGGCCTCCACAGATGGCAGCCCCTCCAGCCCAAGGATCAAATTGCCCAATCTCCCTAAACGGTCTGATCCCGTACTTTGGGAACATCATCTTTCTCTGAAATTCAGATGTTACGTTTGCAAATGCAACTGCCATTCCGCAAATTACTTTCCTGGCGCCAACATGGCAGCATACATGTGGTAGTATGATGCTATGGACTGAAGCCAGGCAAGGAAGATTACGGTAAGTATTTTAATAGAATTTTTCCATGTTCCTGGTGCCAACATTGCAGCATACTACCACATGAATGATGCCATGGATTGGCCTCAGGAAAGGAAAATTACGGTGAGTATTTAATAAAATTTTCCATTATCCTCCTACTTAATATGTGTCCTTTTACCTTTTTTATCATTATTTTATTTTATTTGTTTACAAAACTTACATAGAACAGTTACTAGTGAATGAATGAAGACCAGGACTTAAAACTGTCATTCCAGGGCTCTCCCAGAATAATCAGTGGGGCTGCGCTATCACTTTGACAACTGTGCTGTATGTATAGAGCAGGACCTGCTACCACACTGAGAAGCAGAACCTCCTGATTACACTGGGAGAGTCGATCTCCCAATGTAATTGCCAAGGCTGAGACTCTGTTTTCAAAGCTATGTCTTGCAGAGTGCTGAAGATGGCTGGGTGATGCAGAGTTCAGAGAGGATAAGTCTCAGGTACACACCCTACCACCACTGCACCTAAAGCAGGAGACTCTCCTGTCTCATGTTAGCCTAGCTCTGTATTTCACTAGTATTATCTGCTATAGGCCTGAAGCTACAGTATTATGTAGGTGTCTTGTATATGGCTCATCAGTGTGGCTTTAAAATAGGTGATTGTGTATACGTGTGACCCAAAAAAGAATAAATCTTAGTGCTGCTCAGGTAGAGTGGTAAAGTCAAACTAGACCGCTGTGAGTGCAGGCATGAACGGGAGCTCGTCCTAACTCCAAGCTGCAGCAATGTTAAAGGAAAAATCCATAAGCCATACATCATGAAGCAGACCCATGTTCGTGAAGTGAGATGAATGGCAGCCTCAGCCAGGCCACTCCCACAACATGTTTCGCTACACCCCTTAGAGCTAAATCATGGGGATCGTGTATACATACTATGTAGTACTGTGGTTCAAGTCTAGCCACTGAATTGTCTTGCAATTTCTCTGCACCTCTGAAGATGACACACCTCGCTGAACCAGAACTTATCAACAAATCTTGGTATGTTTCAAAAAATGTATTAGGCCAGGCATAGAAAGAATTAACCACTACAGTACAGGGCACTTTCGCCCCCTTCTTTCCCAGCCCAATTTTCAGCTTTTATCGCTCTCACACTTTCAATGACAATTGCTACACTGTACCCAAATTACATTTTTATCATTTTGTTCGCACAAATAGTCCTTTATTTTGGTGGTATTTATTCACGACTCCGTTTTTTATTTTTTGTGATTATAAGCACAAAAAAAGCGGAAATTTGGAAAAAAAACAATATTTTCTTTTTTCTATTTTAAAAGAAATCCAATAAAATCGAATTTTGTCATAAATTTAAGCCAAAATGTATTCTGCTACATGTTTTTGGTAAAAAAAATAATAATTGGTTTGTGTGATCACGGACATATTTACGCAAATGATCATGTACATATGTGTGCAGGTGATCACGTACATATGTGCAGATAATCATTGGAACATGTGATTTTAGTGGGATATGTGTTTTTTTTATTTGGGGACATGTGTTTTTATTATTTGGGGACATGTGTGTTTTGGGGACATGTGTGGTGACATGTGTATTGTGGGGACATGTGTGTTTACACTGTAGGTTTATACTAGACTAGTGATCAGTGAGTAAAAAGCTGTAAAAACAGCTCATACTCACTGATCACCAGCCGGCTGCAGTCGGCTCTCCTCTGCTCTCCTCTCCTCAGCGACGACTTCCGTGTGAGGAGAGGAGAGCCAATTGCCTAGCAACCGGCTGTTTGTTTACATCACATGACGGCCGTCATGTGCTCAGGAGGGCCAATCGCAGAGCCCTCCTGCCGATCCGAGATGCGCCGTGTCTGGGTGACACGAGCGCATTGGGATCGCGCCACTGCGCGGGCACACGCGCACGCGATCCCCCTCCTTCTGAAGGACGTTCCTGAACGTCCAGTCAGAAGGAGGCAGCTCCCACCCGGCCGTATATGTACATTAGCCGGGTGGGAAGTGGTTAAAGAATTAGCAAGAAGATTAGCAAATGCACTTATGCAAACAATCAATAAGACAATAACATTACTCTGAGAGATATGCTTAAACATTTGGAGCATACACATGGTCAGAATTTCCGACAACAAACTCACATCCAACATTTGCTGTCGGAAAATCCTATCGCATGTACAGGGCATAAGGCAAGGTTCTGTGAGATAAACAGTCTCTCTGAGGTCTCATTTGATTGTGGTTCTGTTCAGTCAGCAGTCCAGTCTCTCCATCCAGCGAGCAGTCCAGTCTGTTTTTCTCACACCATTTGCTTTAAGTCTGTCCTTTCTCTTCCTCTCAGCCTGCAGACCCATTCTCCTTGTTTTGTTGCATAAGTCAATCACCTCCAGGATCAAATCAGACCCAGCCAAGATGGCTTCCTTCTGTACTGTAGACACTCTATAGACGAACATTGCAAAGTGGTCACCTTAAAGATGGCTGCTGCAGATCTGCATTAATGAATATTCAGTTGAACCCTGTCCACACTGCAGAAGGAGACTACAAAGGAATACGTTTCAGATACAGTCCAGGTTACACCTCCATGTTGTACCAGCTTAATTGAATAAATATTTCTTCAACTGCACACAGATACAGTCCTTGCACATAATAGGAGCCTCTACAAGGTCTCAAACTGGCAGCCCACCAGCTGTTGCAAAACTACAAGTCTCATCATGCCTCTGCCCGTGGGAGTCATGCTTGTAACTGTCAGCCTTGCAATGCCTCATGGGACTTGTAGTTTTAAAAAAGCTGGAGGGCCACCAGTTTGAGACCCCTGTTCTACACAGATACCCCCATGCATACTGCTTTGGAATCGAAGGTCTTCTATGCATTTCTGCCCCCCTACTGTATGTCTTTATATGTGAGGAATCTGACAGGAAACTTGAAACTCTAAGCATACCTCCCAACCATCTCGGTTTCTGTGGGACAGTCCCAACATTACAACATACTTCTTCTGGCATCACGCAGAAAGGAACCTTGTCACGCACTCCCGCATGTCACATGGGCAGCAGCTGCAAGTCCAGTACAGTGACTCTATACTGGACCTGCAGCCACTCTATGAAACAGAAGTCGGATCACTCCCTCTTTGTGAACTTCCCCAGGTAAACAAACGACAACTGTCCGGGAAGCCTCCAATCAGGGCTAGCACGCTGCAGCCAATCAGCTCTTGTTGATGGACTTGGCCTCCTTGGTGTGTAATCCAGGAAGTTGCACCTGGACAGGTTGGCGGTATGGCCCTTGATCTCTGGTATGTGAGCAGACAGTGGCTGATTTACACCTTTCTTAAGAATGTGGGAATCCCGAGTGCTCAGCCCAGGGGAGAAAGCCAGAATCAGCTTTAACCCTTGCCAGGCTGAGCAATGATTAGGGCAGTGTCTCAGCAACTAGATGTCTCAGATTTCCTGGGAGAAGGTTCAAATGAAAGAAAGGCATTGTGGGGGGGATGGGGGGCATTGTGCGCAGAAGGCACGTAACGTGGATGGGGATGAGAGCCAATATGTACAGGGGTAATAAGTGCAGGAGGGGGCAGTGTGTGCAGGGAATGTGGTCATGTGCACAAGAGGGGTCAGTGTGTAGAAGGAGGGAGTAAGGTGTGGAGAAGGGGGCAACGTGTACAGCAAGGGGCATACCTCCCAACTGTCCAGGACTCAACGGGATTGTCCACAAATTTTAACTAAATCTCAGTGTCTCACAAATCCCAGAGCCCATTCCCAGAACAGGGGCACACTAGCACAAGCCCCCAGGATACCTACCTCATCCTGACGATAATAATAAAGTTCTTCTCTAAGGTAGGCTCAGACAAAGTGTTAGCTCTACAAAAATCATCTGCAGTGGGAACTTTTTATTTACATTTTTTTAAAGATTATGCTGAGATTTGTATGTGTTTGTGAGAATTTTGCTTGTGGTACAGCAACCAATGCATATTTTATAGGTCCAAGAAAGCCCAGGTGTTGTTTTCCCATGCCTCTTCAGCCCCTCCTACTATTATCCATTTGGCCACATTTACTAAAGTTGGGAGGTATAGCTCCTGTGTGCTGGGACATAAAGTCCTTGGTGCTTTCTGGCACACGGGGAGCCACATGAGCGGTGTACAGGTGCCAATACAAGTAAATTATTGTATGTGTGCAAAAGTGGTATGTGCAGAAGTCACACTGAGGCAGAAGCCACATACGGCCATTCTCTTGCTTTGCCAGCAGTATGCAGCAGGTGCAGCTCTGCAGGTCACCCAATGTACCAAGGATTTTATGCCCCAGCAAACAGGAGCTGCTAAGCATCCAGATGCATAAGACCTTTGAGTTCCTAGCTCTTCTTCTTGCCAGCATTTAACCACTTGCTGACATGCTATAGCCAAATGATGGCTACAGCATGGCCGGCCAGATCTGCTGCGGCATGCTCTGTGATCTCCCGTGTTCTCTGAACACAGCTGATCACAGATTGAGGTAAAGAGCCAATCAGCTGCTCTTTACCATGTGATCAGCTGTGTCCAATCAGGACACTGATTATCAGTGCAGTCCCAACAGTGCCCACCAGTGCTGCCAATCAGTGCCCATCAGTGCTGCCAATCAGTGACCATCAGTGCCTTCTCATCAGTGTCACCTATCAGTGCCACCTACCAGTGCCCATCAGTGCCGCCTACCAGTGCTCATCAGTGCTGCCTATCAGTGCCACCTATCAGTGCAGCCTCATCACTGCCTCCTCATCAGTGCCCACCAGTGCTGCCTCATCAATGCCCATCAGTGCCGCCTCATCAGTGGCCATGGGTGCAGCCTATTAGTGCCCATCAGTGCAGCCTCATCAGTGCACATCAGTGAAGGAGAAAAATTATCTGTTTGCAAAATTTTATAACAAACGATGAAAACGCTTTTTTTTTCAGCATCTTCGGTCTTTCTTCGTTTATTTAGCAAAAATGTGAAAAACCCAGTGGTGGTTAAATCCCACCAAAAGAAAGTTCTATTTGTGAGAACTTTTTTTATAAAAATGTTGTTCGGGCATAGTGTTGAATGACCGCACAATTGTCATTCAAAGTGTGATAGCACTGGAAGCTGAAGATTGGCCTGGGCAGGAAGGGGGTTAAAGTGCCCAGTAGCCAAGTGGTTAAAAAAAGGGGCGTTTGCACCTGTGTGCATGAGGCCTAAAGCAGAGGTTTTGGGGTGGTACCACCTTGAATTATATTATGCCAATGTATAATTCTTTATGTCAAAGTCCCCCCAAGCCTAAAATACCAGGGTTGGGTGTTGTAACAACCTACATTTCTTTATTTTTTTCATTATCAGGAGATAACTAGAGAGGTGCAGATGTTTCCTAAAATGTACATCTAATTTAATAAAGCATTTTTTTCCACTTGACTGGCTTATCTCTCAGGTTGTGTTTGGAAAGATCTGAAATATTTTGAATCTATGTACCAAAACCAGAGTCAGTCACCTTTATTAATCTCCCATTAAGTTATCTGGCCCTTTATAGCGTTTTTTTGTGGATTCCAAATGTTTGTCAAAACAAATCATCCACCAACTCGAGTCCAATTTCTTCTTTTCTCACCAGTGAATAGAAAAAGATTAGGACAAGATTTTGGCATTTAGAAAGAAATGGGTAATTGATGATTTATGAGAATTCATATGCAGAAATTTTAGTGGAATTTTTATCAGGTTATCGAGTTTTTATCATGCTCCAGTACACGTTGTAGGGCAGAGCAGACCAAGATAAACTCTTGCTTGAACATGGCATCATCCTTCAGTTTTCAAGTTCAAAGGGAGAGCATAATAGAATAGGGCAGATACACCGGTATAACAAAAATGTTTATGGGCCAGTCTAGAAGAAAGACAAATTACATGAGCGGAAGTACCACCAGTGTTAATTTTGACGTCAAATTTCTATTTTGTTTATTCATAGGCTTTTGACTAAAATGCCATTTTAGTTATTTTTATTATTATTATTATTAAAAAAAATAACTAAAAATGGCATTTTAGTTTTAGTCATATTTTAGTCATCTGAATTGTTTTAGTTTTAGTAGTATTTTAGTCAACTAAAATCTCCAGTACATTTTAGTCGACTTAAATCTAATTGGTTTAGTTAAATTGTAATGCATTATTTAAGCATTCCTTTAGAATTGCCAAACTGATTATATGTTCCTGGAGTAAAAATCTAACAGCATGTATTTATGGTATTAAGGTTTGAACATGCACTATAGACACAGATGTAGCCAATATGATATATAATGTCTTAAAAAAAAAAAAAAAACGAAGTTTCATAAACATACAAAAATATTGTTTTTGACAAACAGAAGTGCAACTTTAAAATATAAAAAAAAAAAAACTATAATCTTTGTTGTCTGTAATGCCATTGCACATCTTACCTGAATATATTACCCATATTGAATATTAAGAAAAAATAAGAAAAGGCTTTTTCTTAATTGTAAAAGTAAATGCCCCCTATTTATTCTTATGTGGTAGTGCAGCGTTAATTTGGATGTCAAATTTCAATTTAGTTTTAGTCATAGTCTTTTGACTAAAATGCCATTTTAGTCATATGTTATTCATCTGAATTGTTTTAGTTTTTTTTGTATATAAGTCATCTGAATTGTTTTTGTTTTAGTCATATTTTAGTAATCTGAATTGTTTTAGTTGTAGTCGTATTTCAGTCAACTAAAATAGTGTTAATTTAGTCAACCAAATTGGTTAAATTAACACTGAGTACCATAAATTCATTTCAGCTTTCCTGGTGGCAATCAACTTTTTTAACACATTAGAACCCTTGAAATAATGTGCAACTAAAATAACAGTTTTAGTCCACGCTACCCAACTCACAATATGTAGCTGTGGAATTAACAAATGTTAAAAAAATGGAAAATTCCTATCAAAATACTTACCGTAATTTTCCTTTCCTGATGGACTCCATGGCAGCAACGTGTGGGTTAAGTCCCGCCTCCACTACCCATAGGACACTACTCCCATAAATCTTTGCTCCCTGCCCCTGGCCGTGTTCGGTAACTAGCCTACTCCAGCCATTTGGGAGGGAACTCCTGCTGCCATGGAGTCCATCAGGAAAGGAAAATTACGGTAAGTATTTTGATAGGAATTTTCCATTTTCCTGACAGACTCCATGGCAGCAACGTGTGGGAAATAACTCGCCAAACACACCCGGGTGGGCAAAAATGCTGAACAAAAGATTTATTTAACACTGTCGGCCGACAGGACTTTCAAACCAAAATCAACAGAGGATAAGGAAGCTGGCTCAACACAATAGTGAGACATGAAAGTATGAATAGAAGACCAGGAGGCCGCTCTGCAGATTACATCAGGTGCAACGTGGCGCGAAGCCGCCCATGAGGTTGAGAGACTTCTGGTAGAGTGAGCTGTAACCGCCTCAGGAGGAGCCAAGCCCTTCTCTCTATAAGCCCATTGAATTGCCTGAACCACCCAAGCAGCGATGGATCTAACGGAGGCCTTGGCGCCTCTACTTTTCCCGTTGAATAGTACGAAGAGGAAGTCAGATTGACGAAAAGAAGCTGTAATATCCAGATATTGTTTTAGAGTAACTCCCAAATCGAGTGGATGTGGATCTTGACTTCCAGCAGAATTGAAGGTAGGAAGAGTGATTTCCTGGTTTTCATGGAAAACAGAGGTCACCTTGGGATTTGTCCCCAACATCGGAATTAGGACCACCCTATCTGGAAAGAAGGTGAGAAAAGGTTCCTTTGTACCTAGAGACTGAATTTCGGAGATTCTCTTCGCCGAAGTTATGGCCACCAGAAAAGAGGTTTTAAGGGTTAATTCTCTGATTGAGAGCGTTCTGTCAAGTTGAGAGAAGAAATCTAGAACCAATGGAAGGTCCCATTTGGGGAATCTAGGCTTCCTTTGTGGCCTAAGCCTGACTGCTCCTTTGAAGAATTGTTGGACCAAGGGATGATTGGCCCATGCGACTCCAGAAAAAGCTGAAATTGCTGAAACCTGGACCCGGAGAGAACTAACCGAAAGGGAGATATCCAATCCTGATTGCAAGAAGCTTAAGACGTCCCGGACTGTCAGGGTATTACAGGAACTGGACCTTGAAGACAAGTGATCTGCAAACTTCGCCCAAATTCTCTCATATACCCGGTTAGTACTGCTTCTTCGAGCACTAAGAAGAGTGGGAATGACTTCTTCAGGACAGCCTAAAGCAGGGGTGTCCAAACTTTTTTCAAAGAGGGCCAGATTCGATGAAGTGAACATGTGTGAGGGCCGACCATTTTGCCTGACATTCTTTGAACCATTAAAATTCGGTCATTCAAGCACTCATACCTGGCCCAACAAAAATTCTTGTGCCTTTGTCGCGCTCGTTTGCCCGACACACAGACGAATGCTCTGTTCTTTAGGGGTACCGTTAAGTCTTAATGGTACCCCACACATTGGAAACATGGGGTGCTTTTGGTGCAGCGCAATTAAAAAAAAAAAAAAGCTCTGGGACTTCTTTCCCTGCATTTTTGTGGGTATGGAAGCCCATTGAAATGCATGGGCTGCCCTACACACAGCATGCAGCCATGCAGATGTGAGCCAAGGGCTTATTGGAGGGGCAGTAAAACTACATGGTTAAGCTGTTTTTACCACCCCCAACTTCTCCCCCTTTAGCTGCAGAGGGAGCAGCTGGGGGTGTACACATGCTGTGGCTGCAGCTGGAGGTATGCTCAGGGTGAATGGGCCTGCACTGCAACTACCTGTGCGGTATAGTAATGCTACATTTACGGGCTTAAAACAGGTGGTGAGGAGGCAACATAATGCCTCTTTACCACCTTTCAAATGCCTCTGAAAAGCGATCTGTATATGGATTGCTTTTCAGAGGAGCAGCAGTCCTGGCTGCTATCACACACACAAGCACCACAAAAGCAGTTCTGATGGTACAAGAATGGGGGGGGGGGGTCTGGATTAAAAGTAACACACATGCATACACATACACACAGACATACACACATACAGACACATGCATACACATACAGACACATGCATATACTTACATACATGCAGACACATGCACACACACACATACAGACACATGCACACACGTACATACAGGCACATACATACATACATACAGACATACACGCACATACAGACATGCATACACACACACACACACACACATACATGCACACAGATACATACAGACACACATGCTGCACACACATACAGACACACATACATGCACACACATACAGACATACACGCACATACATACAGACACACATGCACATACGCATACATACAGACATACATGGACACACACACACATGCAATCATGCATGCACAGACACACACACACATGCACACACACACAGACACACATGCACATACAGACACACATACACACACACACATACATACAGACAGACATGCACACACACACACATATAGACACACATGCACACACATACATACAGACATGCACACACATGCACAGACACACATACATACAGACACACATACATACAGATACACATGCACACACACACATACACACATGCACACATACATACATACATACAGACACACATGCACACACATGCATACAGACAGACATGCACACACATACATACATACATACAGACATGCACACACATACATACAGACATGCACACACACACATACAGACAGACATGCACACACATACATACAGACATGCACACACATACATACATACATACAGACATGCACACACACACATACAGACAGACATGCACACACACACACATACAGACAGACATGCACACACACACACACACAGACAGACATGCACACATACAGACACACATGCACACATACACATACAGACAGACATGCACATGCACACATACAGACACACATGCACACACATACATACATACAGACACACATGCACACACACACACACATACACATAAATAAAGCCTTTTTAAAACGAATCTAGCTTGTAGTACAGTACCTTTCCATTCCATTTCCTCATTCAGCCGGGTACTGCACTGTAGGGGGAAGCAGAGAGCACAGCACACTCCTCTGCACTTTACTTTCACTTTTGAAGCCGACGGAGCTTCACACAGTGCCGGGGATCGGCTCATTTGACAGCCCTGATCCCGCAGCACACCAGGCGGGCCGTTCAAAACCGGACTGCGGGCCGCGATTGGCCCGCGGGCCGGACTTTGGACATGCCTGGCCTAAAGCCTTCAACCGTCCCCTTTCAAAAACCAAGCCTTTAGGTGCAGGTGATCCGGGCAAGGATGTAATCTCGACCCTTGAGACAGAAGGTCTGGCCTGGATGGTAAAGGAATTGGATCCCTGACACTGAGGAGCATCAGAAGCGGAAACCAGGGTCTGTTGGGCCAATAGGGAATTATGGCTATCACTTCTGCTGTCTCTGACCTGAGTCTCCTCAGGAACTGATGAATAATAGGAGTTGGGGGAAAGGCATAGGCCTTGTGGAACCACCATTTCTCTGTCAAGGCATCCACCCCGTAGGCTTGAGGATCCCTGTACCTTGAATAATACTTCTCTAGTTTTTTGTTGCAAGGGGAGGCAAACAGGTCGACTTCTGGGGAGAGCCCCATTGTCAGGATCCAGTTGAACACTTCCTCGTGGAGAGACCACTCGTTGTTGTCCAGAAGTATCCGGGAAAGAAAGTCTGCCTGAACGTTCTGAATCCCTGGGACATAAGATGCTGTCAGATCCTTCAGGTTCCTCTGAGCCCAGGTCATGATCGGTTCCACCTCCTGGAGAAGGGATAGACTTCGGGTACCCCCTTGCCTTCTTATGTACGCCACTGCTGTGGTATTGTCTAGCCTGAGTGAGACCGAGGCTCCTGAAATCAGATGCCGAAAGGCTAGCAGAGCTTGAAAGGCTGCCCTTAACTCCAGGATGTTCGACACCGTCCCTCTGGAGGGGAGAATCCAGGTGCCCTGAGCCACTTCCGCCAGACAGTGGGCGCCCCAACCCCTGTTGCTGGCATCTGTTGTTATGGTGACCCATGAGATGGGGAGAATGGAATGGCAGTTGCAGAGATTTTCCCGTTGGAGCCACCACAGAAGGGAATTCCTCATGGATAAGGTGATCCGAATCAGCTGGGTTTTGCTGCCTGACCATTGATGAAGGAAACCCTTCTGAAAGGGCCTCATCCTCCACTGTGACCACCTCACCATCGGGATTGTCGCTACCATAGTGCCTATAATTTTCAGGCACTGGAGAGCCTGGAGATGAGAGGCAGAGAGGGCTGGACGGATTCTGTCCCTGACCACTGACAACTTCTCTTCTGGTAATGAGATGGTGCCTCTGACAGTGTTGAATAGGGCCCCTAAGAACACCAGCCGCTGAGATGGGACCAGCTGGCTCTTCTCCAAGTTCAAGATCCACCCGAATTCCTGTAGGGTGGAGATGACCTGCTCTCTGTGTACCAGAAGTTGATCCTTGTCTTGAGCCAACAACAGAAGGTCGTCTAGGTAGTGATGTAGACGAATCCCTTTGGTTCTCAGAAGAGCTACCACTGCCAACAATACTTTTGAAAATACACGAGGAGAAGTTGATAGCCCGAAGGGAAGGCAAGTAAATTGAAAATGGCTTTCGCCCACGGAGAAGCGGAGATACTGCTGGTAATTTACTGCAACTGGGACATGAAAATAGGCGTCCTTGAGGTCTATGGAGACCATCCAATCCCCTGCTTGGACAGATTGTTGAATTGTGGATAAAGACTCCATCTTGAATTTTTCTTTTTTGATAAAACTGTTCAAGTGGGTTAGATCTATGACCGGCCTCCAGGCCCCGCTCTTTTTCCGGACCATAAACAAAGGAGAGTAGATTCCCATGCCTCGCTGAATGACTGGAACATGGATAATGGCGCCTTGAGCCAACAAAGATTCCACGTAGGCTAGAAGAATTAGCCTTTTTTCGTCTGAGGCCGGGAGAGAGGTGGGGACCCATCTGAGTCTGGGAGATTCCTTGAAGGTCCAAACATGACCTGAGGAGACGGTCTTGACGGTCCAGAAGTCTTGGATCGAGGCCGCCCAGACATGGCGAAAGTGGAAAAGACGAGCCCCCACCTGCCCTGTCTGAGCGGGCCCAACCTCAAAAGGATTTAGTTGGTTCCCTCTCTCCCTTCAAATCACTTTTTGTAGATTTTTTGAAAGAGGATTGTCTTGATTTCCAGGACCTGGAAAATTCACGGCCTGGTCTGTAACTGCGAGCTTCCCTGGCTCGTTCCTGGTACTGTCTCTTTGGAAAAGACCTTCTCTGGGCTTGCAAACGCCGGTCCTGGGGGAGGAACCCCGACTTCCCACCAGTGGCTCGGGTAATAGCCTCATCCAACTTATTGCCGAAAAGGGAGGACCCTTCAAAGGGGATGCAGCACCATACTTGTTTAGAGGCTGGGTCTGCCAGCCAGGGGCGGAGCCAAAGAGCCCGTTTAGCCGTAACAGAAGAAAGCATCACCCGAGCCACCAGGCGTATAATGTCGATAGAGGCCTCCCCAAGAAAGGCGGAGGCCAGCCTAAGCTCTTGGATAGGGGAGCTCTTAGCTGTATCTTCAGAGATATTCCTAAGTGTCTCATCTACACTATCTGTCCATATCTCCATTGCTTTGGACATAGCGGCCAGAGCTAGCGCTGGCTTACAGGCCATTCCTGCTGTGAGATACACTCTCTTCAAATCAGCATCAATTCGTCTGTCCAGAACGTCCTTAAAAGACACGGTATCCTCTAAGGGAAGAGTGACATGTTTCACCAGCCGCATGACTGCTGCGTCTACCAATGGCGCTGACTCCAAATGCTTCACCTCTTCTTCATTGAAAGGATAGAGTTTCGAAACCTTTGATAGCATGGAATTTTTCTTCTCCACCTTGCCCCATTCATCTGTGATAATCTCACCTAGCTCAGAGATAAAAGGAAAATTAATCCGTTCCTTCTTTAATTGCTTAAAGAAATTTCTTTGTTTGGAAGGAGCAGCCACAGAATCTTCCCAGTTCAGTGTCTCTCTAACAGCTCTGACCAGAGGAGGCAGTAGAGCGAAATCAAAGCCCACACAGGGATCACTTTTATCAGAGTCACTGTCAGATATGGCAGCTGAGGGGTGGCTATGCGCAGAGGATTCCCAAGTATCCTGCAACTGAGTCTCCCTTCCTGGAGAAAGTGGCGGCTCTGCCGGGGGAACATAGGACTGGCCCTCAATATTTCTGAGGGACTCCTTAACAACTTTTTCCACCAGGGTTTTAAGTTGTTGATCCGCGTCACCCCTTTCATTGGAAGCCTTGGCGTAGCAAGGGTCGCATAAAGATTTTCCTGCCGGTACAAGAGCTCTACACCCCCAACAGGCACTAGCTGAGTGACTAGATTGAGTCCTCGAGGAGTGCGATCTTTCTTCACTACGGTGTCCTGATCTTGAGGAGGAACCATAATGTTTAGATTTGGAAGAGGAGTGCCGGTGATGCGACTTGGAGGAGTCGCTCCCTCTATGAGAGCTGCGATGCTGTTCTGACCTGGAAGGGCTGAAAAAGGAACAAGACAAGAAACCACAAGAGACAAGACATCAGGACAGAGCTAACAGATAAATACCCCTCCCCCACCAGACCTTCAGGTGATCATTAGAAATACCTTTTATGAGAGGGCTGGCCACAAGCAGGCGGTAAGGAATCCATGTCCTCAGCGATATCCATACGCGCTGAAAAGATGACAAGGGATCAGTGCAAGGGACAGGGAAGGGATAGCCTCCCTATCCCAGAATGCCACTTACCAGTGGATGCAACACAGAGGCAGGGGGAAGTCACCGCAACAGCCCGCAAGCATTCCCAAAGCTTGCAGACAAATTCCACATTTAAATAGCCCGCCCCTGTGATGTCACCGCCGTGCCTGTGCGCATGCGCGAAATAGCGGCAATTTGCCGCTATCGCGCATGTGCGAAACCAAGCCTCGATCTCAACCGCGTTCGCGCATGCGCAGTACGGCCGAAAACGCAAACCCGGAAGTAGAACGGCGGCTGGAACGCGGAAGAACCAGCCGCCATGCCTGCACATACAAACAAACAGAAACAAACGAAGACAGATAATAAGATACAAAAACTGCTGCCATAAAGAACTTTTAGAACCTCTCACCACTCCCACCACGATCGATCACTCGGCCGAAGATAAGGTAAGATGACACTGGACTTTCCAGGGGGCAAAACAGGTCACCTGCTAATAGCTGGCTATCCGACCAATGCGCAGCCTGCCTGCCAGTGGCCAGGACATGGGCTTCTTCACAGCGCCTCTTCCACTGCCCACTCCATACCCTGCTAATAGCTAGGGCTTAGCGGAGTAATGCGACTTTCCAGACCCAGAGTCGCAGACCGGCCGACCTCGATCGTGGGGATGATAAATCTTCAGGTAGGAAGACCACTTCTGGGTCCTTCGGAGGAGGACAAAAAAAGAACACGGCCAGGGGCAGGGAGCAAAGATTTATGGGAGTAGTGTCCTATGGGTAGTGGAGGCGGGACTTAACCCACACGTTGCTGCCATGGAGTCTGTCAGGAAATGTGCATACACCCAAAGTACCAGCTTAAAACTTGGGTGCACTCTGATGTAGTTGCTGCTATAACACTGTGCTGGTGATTACACAACACCCTCTACTGATTATAACAAAATAAGTGCAGCACAATTATATGACCCCAAACAACGTTATTGATAAAAATACCAATAAAAAATACCAATACATACTATAAACACACAATCATGCTAAAATGAATTCTGGTTTAAGTCGTCAAATTCTTAATGTCTACTGTACATCTCAATACAGAGCTTTTTTCAGCTGGAACTTGGTGGAACTCTGTTCCACCAGCTCTGGCTACCATTCCTTTATATTGGCTTTTGGGATTTACAAATGCAGCAATTTAGAAATCAGATGAAAGGTTTAGTGCTGGGAAACACTTTTTGATAGATTAAAAGTGCATTTTATATACAACTATACAGATCAGACCAAAATGAGGGACAAATGAGGAGGACAGAGGGACATTGCTCCAAATCAGGGACAGTTGGGAGCTATGTGTGTGGGGGTCAAGGGGGTTTTGGGGGGGGGGGGGGGGGTCATGGTTAAGTTTCTGCACTTATTTTCTGAGAAAAATGCCCTGTCTCAATATAACTTCCCAATTATGTGCTATACATCAAATTGTGTATAGCAATCAGTGAATTCACAATCTTCAATCTTGTGGTGCATTCAGTGACCTCCACCTTTAGGTGAAAAACCTGCTCACCTCAATTTTTGACCCCACTACAGAGTCTCATTCACTTGTAATACTCTCCTCCTCCTTGGACAATATACATCCTTCACCTAGTCCACTCATAAATTATTCAGTATACCTCCTTCACCTAGTCCACTTATAAATTATTCAATATACCGCCTTCACCTAGTCCACTTATAAATTATTTCTTCATTATCAGAACATCCTCATGATGAAAAACACAAGAAATTGAAACAAAATGTTGTCTATTTTGATATTTACTTGCAATATAAAACTGCTTAGATTTAGCTAAGTGGTTTGTGCAGTAGCAGTCCGTCCATATGGGTGCAGGGGCACCGCCCCCCTAATCCATGCGCCCGGCACCTAATCTACAAGCAGGGAGCTGGACATGTGGATTCCAACTGTTTTTTTCTTCATGATTACACACTTTCTGTTCAGCCTGGAGGAGAAGCAATGCCTGACCCTTCATTCCCTCTGCCTCCTCCCAGGGGAGGGAGGTCTAACACTGCCTACCGGTCTGTCTCCCTGGGGGTGGATGGCATTGGTTTGCCGCCTCCCCAAAATATTTAGCTTCAGCCACCACTGGGTTTGTGAGATTTTGAGTGCAAAGAATATTTTTTTTTTTTTACATATCCCTAATCCTTACTGAGGAAGCCCGATCATAGGGGTGTAAAGCATCAAGGTGGGGAGAGCCGAGACCGTGACATCATACCCAGAAAGTTGTAGTTTATGAATGTATGCTTTTCTATGGAAGTTTGTAAGAGGTTTTAATCCCTTTTTATTTTGCAAATAAATGTCAAAATAGAGAGCACTATGGTTCTCCTTCTTGTTTTAGCACGATTGTGTGTATATAGTATATATATTGGTATTTTTTATCTATAACAGTTTTTGGGGGCTGCACTTATTTTGTTATATTCAAATTAACCCTTGAAATATCTTTCTGGGCACAGGGAACCCCTGCCAATAATTACCGTATTTATCAGCGTATAACACGCACCGGTGTATAACAGGCACCCCAAGTTTAGGAGGGAATTTTAAGGAAAAAACTTTTAGGAGGGAAATTTAAGGAAAAAAACATACATTTAAATGCCCATCAATGCAGCCTTATCAGTGTCATTTGCAGCCTTGTCATGCAGCCTGTCCTTCATTGCAGCCTGTCTATCATTGCAGCCTTGTAATGCAGCCTATCCATCATTGCAGCCTTGTCCATCATTGCAGCCTTGTAATGTAGCCTTGTCTATCGTTGTCCCCTTGTCAGTGTTAATTTCAGATTTTATTTCTAAAAATGGCACCACCGAGATGTCCTGTGTATCTCGGTGGTGCCCAGTAGTTCTCAGCCACCTTCGGCCATTCTTGGCGGCTTTCGGGCGCTCTTGGCCTTTGTCGGCGGTTTTTGGCTGAGAAGGGCCGAAGGTGGGCGAAAGCCGCCGAGAAGGGTCGAAGGCGGCCGAACGCCGCCGAGAAGGGGCAAAAGCCGCGAGAAGGGCCGAAGGTGGCTGAAAGCCGCCCAGAGGCTAAAAATCACTCAAAAATCACGGAGGATCGGCGTATAACACGCACCCGCGATTTCCCCCTGATTTTAAGGGGAAAAAAGTGCGTGTTATACGCTGATAAATACGGTACTATATCTACTGCTCATGGTACATTAGTGTGATGGTTACTATTATTGTTATTATTATACAGGATTTATATAGCACCAACAGTTTACACAGCGCTTTACAACTTGAGGGTAGACAGTACAAAGGCAATACACTTTAATACAGTAGGAATCAGAGGGCCCTGCTCCTTAGAGCTTACAATCTAAGAGGGAAGATCAAGAGATACAAGAGGTAATAACTGTGGGGGATGTGCTGATGGAAAAAAAATAAATGCACAGTTCTTAGGAGGGGGCAGATAGGCTTCTCTGAACAGATGAGTTTTCAGGGATCGTCTGAAAGTGGACAAAGTAGGAGAATATCGGACAGATTGGGGTAGAGCATTCCAGAGGAAGGGAGAGGCTCTGAAGAAGTCCTGAAGGCGAGCATGGAGAAGGAGGCAAGGGAGTATGAGGGCAGGAGATCTTAGGAGGAGTGAAGAGAACGATTAGGTTGGTATTTGGAGACTGATACAGGGCATGGGCAGAGACCGCAGACATGATACACGACATGGCCAGAGACAGCAGACATGATACATGGCATGGCCAGAGAGTGCAGACATGATACAGGGCATGGCCAGAGACCGCAGACAAGATACAGGGCATGGCCAGCGACTGCAGACATGATACAAGAGAGAGAGAGAGAGAGCCCCTGAATACCTGCTGCTCGTCCCCCTCCCTCACAAAGGAACCCCCAGAGACAAAGAGCCAACCTATCGTGATTTTCCACAGACTTTTAATTGCAGAGAGCCCAAACGGCATGGTACACACATACCCCTGCTTGGATGGACACATGCTGCAGTTCAGCTCAGGTTGGGCTGCCATATTCTTCTTCACCTCTCCGTAATTGTCCACGCCCCCTCTCCAAGTCCCGGGCAATTACTGAGGAATCAGTCTTTTTAACCTGTGTGTTACCCCGAAGCTTCAGCCGGGTTTTGCAATGCAGAGTCTAGGCTGGCTGCTGCCCAGGAAATAGTTAATTTTTAGGGATTCTCGTCGGGACAAAGACTCCCGGGACATCAGTCAGTTTCCCGGGAATGTCCCAGGAAATCTGTGACTGTTGGCAGCTATGATCATGGCTGGAGAGAATTTCTGTCAGGGAGCTGCACATTACTTCCTGAAAACATCACAGCAGTGAGCTATCTCTTGGGAGGAGTTATGCAAATAAAAAATTTCTTGATTAGTAGATGTTATTATGGAGAAGTGGGGATTAATAGGCAGGGAGCATTTGCATGCAGACCACCCTAGGTTGCATTCACGTGTCTCCTGAGCCTCCATGATTGAAAGAACTGGAATCCAGTAAATGAAAGAGGCAAGCCAGGGACTTTAAGGCTGGGGAGAAGGGGGGGTTAAAGGATAAGTTCACCTTTGGAACATGTTAAATGTTCCACCCATTTTTTAGGGGCATTTGCACCCTGCATTGCTGATACCCCATCCTGGTGACAGCAGGCGGGGGATCTTCTCCCTGCACTCGCTGTCACAATTTGAAAACAGCGCGGCCTTGCTGGCTCTGCCCACATGAACGTCTAATTCATTCATGGTTTCCTGTAAATTAAAGCCTACAAGTACCACCAGCCATTGCAGCTGACGCTGGTGAGCGTCCTTATAGTCCATTGATTTTCCTACCCTCAGGTAACTGCCGGCCTGTATGAAGTATGGTTGTTCTGGACACATGTAAAAGTGGCAGTTTTTATGCCTGTGTGCATGTGGCCTGATGGCCCGTAAACATGAGCGGAATTTCCGTTGGAAAAATCTTGGATGGTTTTTCCGACGGAATTCTGCTCAAGCTTGGCTTACACACGGTCACACAAAAGTGCTCTGAACTTTCGACCGTCAAGAACGCGGTGATGTACAACACTACGACGAGCCGAGAAAATGAAGTTCAATGCTTCCGAGCATGCGTTGAATTGTTTCCGAGCATGCGTATGAATTTTGCGCATCGGAATTGCTACAGGCGTTTGGAATTTCCAATCGGAACTTTTTACGACCGAAAAATAGAGAACCTGCTCTCAATCTTTTGCTGGCGAGAATACACACAGTCGCATTTTCCATCCAAAAGCTCTCATTGGACCTTTGCTGCCGGAATTTCTGATCGTGTGTACACGGCATTAGAATACTTGACTTTAAAGTAATAATAAAATATATAAGGCCAGAAAATAATCAATACGGTTTTGTTCCTGATGCTGGTTGACTGACGGGTCCGTGAATTTATAAGATTAGGAAATATTGGATCGTTTCATGGTTGATGTCTTCTGTCAGGCCTCTCAACAGGCCAGTAAATCAGTCAGCCAGTAATGAACATCTGCTGCAGTAGCTGTGCGAGGGAAAGATTTTCTGAAATGAAGGTGAGCTGATGGCAGCTCTTATAAACGACACATCTGTAAGCACTTACCTAGACTAGTCAGGACTTATTGCCTTGCTAAATATGGAATACCTGCTACATCTGTACAGCACATTTTCCTATATACAGAGGTGACACCAGGTTGGGCGTGTTAGAGAGTCTCCGGGCAGTCTCAGTGGATTTCTATATCAACAATAAATCCCTGTCAAACTTTTTTTATTTATTTTTATTTTTTAATTTTTTTTTTAAATAAATGGAAGGGTTGGAATCTCTCAGTTTTATTACTATCTTTAATGACAGTCATGCATGCTCTTCAATTTTTTTCATCCACTCAATCTGCAATTTTGTCAACACAATTGAATCTGCAAAAAAATCAAATAGCTATAACTTCTGGCCGATTTAGACTCGATTTTGATCAAATTCGATCAAACTGAGTCAATTGGCCGTGGGCGGAAAACGTATGTTTTTCATTGATTAACAGCACTAAGATACATTGATCATAAATACAATCATATTTACATTGTTCAGATTATAATTTATTTACAAGGTGGAAAAAAAAGACGTGATCAATGATTTACAATTATAAGTTACAATCATATCTTAAAGCGGTATTACCCACTTAAGCCCCGGACCAATTGGCTGCCCAAAGACCAGAGCATTTTTTTGCTATTCGGCACTGCGTCGCTTTAACTGACAATTGCGTGGTCGTGCGACGTGGCTCCCAAACAAAATTGACGTCCTTTTTTTTCCACAAATAGAGCTTTCTTTTGGTGGTATTTGATCACCTTTAATTTTTTGCTCTATAAACAAAAAAATAGCGACAATTTTGAAAAAAACACATTCTTTTTTACTTTTTGCTATAATAAATATCCCCCAAAAATATATAAAAAAAACATTTTTTCTCCTCAGTTTAGGCCGATACGTATTTTTCTACATATTTTTGGTAAAAAAAAATCACAATAAGCATTTGTTGATTGGTTTGCGCATAAGTTATAGCGCCTACAAAATAGGGGATAGTTTTATGACATTTTTATTAATAATTATTTTTTTACTAGTAATGGCGGTGATCAACGATTGTTATTGTGACTGTGACATTATGGCAGACAGATCGGACACTTTTGGCACGATTTTGGGATCATTCACATTTATACAGCAATCAGTGCAATTAAAAACTGGCAGTGAAGGGGTTAACCACTAGGTGTCGCTGTAGGGGTTAAGTGTGTCCTAGGGAGTGATTCTAACTGTGGGGGGGGGGGCTGTGTGTGACATGACACTGATCACCGTTCCTGATCACAGGTAGCAGAGATCAGTGGCACTGTCACTAGGCAGAAAGGGGAAATGCTTGTTTGCATTAGTATTTCCCCGTTCTTCCTCTCCGTGAGACAATCAAGACATCGACTCCACGTAACCTGTGATCAAACTCACGGAGATCGCAGCGCGCCCACAAACCGCTTCCTAAAGGGCAACGTACAGGACCTTAAGCTGCCTGTACGTGCCCTTCTGCCGACGTATATTGGCGTGAGCCGGTCGGCAAGCGTTTAAACTCCAAACCAAAAAGGTTATATATTGCATTTGTTTTGTTTTTTTTAGGCTGATGATCTCGGCAGTAATACACCTCCTGTATTAGAGTGCCTTCATTCTGGATGAAGGAGAACAGGAGGCACATTTGGACAGCAGCATTATCAATCTGGAGGGAAGGGGAGTGTTATATTTACTAGCAGATTTAGATACAGAACAAATTGAAGCCAAGCTCCAGCCCACACTTTATTCAAATATGTTATTGAACAACAACACAAAGCCATCACATATAAATTACCATCAATTGTAAGGAAAGATTGGTTCCACGCAGAGAGGGATACAAAAACAAACACAATTGACAGGCTGGATCAACCCATCTCACACTTTAAAAGCAGTTCAAGCAAACAGTTTTTTTCCTTTGGGATAAAGATTTTATATTAATAATAAAAGCTGTTCATTTTAATCACACCTGACAGTGTCAAATGGATTGTCTCAACTCAGTGGCAGAACTACCAGGGTTGAAAAGGTTGCACTTGCGACGGGCCCAGGTGGGATTGCTGGCCACAGGGCTCTGAGCTGAGAGCGTTTTACTCTCATAGAGCCCAGAGCCTGCATTGACAGTTTCCCCTCCCTCATACGGATGCAAGAGGGGAGAGCCAATCTGCTCCTCCTCCTCCCGCTCTTCTCCTCCTGTTCCTCTCCTCCTGTGTGTGAATGTGGGAAGTGTGAAGCTAAGCAGCTGAATTGGATCATTTAGCTGCTTAGCTTGACACTTCCCACATTCACACACAGGAGGAGAGGAACAGGAGGAGAAGGAGCAGAGAGAGATGCTCTCAGCTCTGAGTCCTGCTGAGGAGGCACTGATAGACAACACTGAAAGGTGACACTGATGGGCAGCACTGATAGGCTGCACTGATAGGCTGCACTGATGGGCATTGATAGGCGGAATTGACGAGCACTGATAGGCAGCACTTATATGCGGCACTGTTGAGCACTGATAGGCATCACTGATGGTCACTGATAGGCAGCAGTGATGAGCACTGATAGGTGGGCACTGATAGATGGCACTGATAGGTGGCATTGATGAGAACTTATAGGTGGCACTGATAGGCGGCACTGTTGAGCACTGATAGGTATCACTGATGGTCACTAATAGGCAGCAGTGATGAGCACTGATAGGTGGGCACTGATAGATGGCACTGGTAGGCGGCATTGATGAGAACTTATAGGTGGCAATGATAGGCAGCACTGGTAGGCGCACTGATGGACACTGATAGGCAGCACAGATGGACACAAATAGGCAATAAACAGGGCACTGATGATCAATGCCCTGATTATCAGTGTAAACAATGTACTTACAGTCTTTTGCAGATATAGCAGGTAAACAAATTTGTGGCATTCTTTCTACAAAAGAAATCAAATATTGTTTGGAAAGTTGAAGAAGTTTGTACAAATGTGTTGCATCCGTAGGTTGCTTTGCTTTCACCAATCTGTCCAGTTCATCCCAAATCAGCTTGATGGGGTTTAAGTTTGAAGATTGTGCTGGCCATTACAATAACTGAAGCCTATTGTCTTGTACTTTTCTTCTAAGGTACACTATAATACCAAAAGTATTGGGACGCCTACCTTTACATGCACAGGAACTTTAACTTGCCAACTAACCACAATGGTAAACACTGAATTCATCAACTTCATTTTGTAAATTTCATTCAGGTCCATAATGACATGAATGAGTGAGTTTGCGGTGGATGAACTTGACTAGCCTGCACAGAATCCTTCGGGATGAATTAGAGCAGAGACTGCGAGCCAGGCCTTCTCGTTCAACATCAGTGCCTAACCTCACAAATGCACTTCCAGAAGAATGGTCAAACATTCTCATAGACACACTCCTAAACCTTGTGGACAACCTTCCCAGAAGAGTTGAAGCTGTTATAGCTGCAAAGGGTGTGCCAACTCAATATTAAGACTGGGATGCCCTTAACCTCCCTGGCGGTATGATTAGTTCTGGTTTTAGGTGCTAAAAAGCGGTACAATTATTTTGCATGGAAATTTGGCATTTTATATTGTAGTCCTGTAATTCTTAGGAATAACTCTCTTAAATCTGTTCAAACCAGAGTCTAGCAGACATCCCGGGTATGATAAAGTTTATAATATAATAAATAATAATAAAAATTATTCAATAATGTAATCAAATCCAAAAACACAGAAATTTGCTCATTTGCAGAATTGTCACTGTCATTAGATTTAGTGTTTGATGACGAATTTCCCCACAAATCGCTATCGCTCAATTCTGCAAGTGATTCTAATTTATTATCGCTGTTTTCTATCTGGTCTAAAATCACTTTTGACATAAAGGGACAGTTTTTGGTTGCTATGGGCAATCTCCAAATTCCAGGCAGAAAAAACTGTATTTATAATATAAAAGTGCATGCAGGGCACTGCACAGACCACTAGGGACAAAGGGGGTGTGTAATTGTTTTATACAGTACTGTAATCTGTAAGATTACAGTACTGTGTGTGTTTTGTGTGTTTTTACTTTTTTGAATTTGGCGCCGATCTCCACTCCCGTGCGCCGCAACGTCGCAGGGAACGGAGCTCGGCGGCATTCGGGCACTGTGTGAATGGAACGGAGGACAGCTCGATCACACAGCGTGGAGGACATCGCTGGATCCAGGGAACAAGGTAAGTAACCTCTCCCTGTATCCAGCGATGCGATCCCGAGTCTGGCTCGGGGTTACCACTCGTGGAACTAAAATCCCAACCCGAGTCAGACTTGGGATCACTGCCAGGGAGGTTAAAGTTCATGTGTGTGTAAAGGCAGGCGTTCCAATACTTTTGACAATATAGTGTAGTTTTATACAGCCCCGTATGTTTTGGTTCATTATCTTGCTGAAGGATAAACCCCTGACCAACTAGGTGAACTCCAGAGAGTATTGCATGTGGTAGTAGTTTTGGTTCAGGGTGTCACTGATTCCATGCGAATTGCTGACTTTGGATCCAACAAAAGAGTCTCAGACCATCACGCTTTCTCCTACATGTTTGACAGTTGGCATCTCACACCAAGGAACCCTCCTTTCACCTACTGGATGGTATGCAAAAACGGGATGAATCGAAGATCTCAAATTTTGATTAATCGGTCCATAAGACCTTCTTCCAGGATTCAACAGTCCACTGGCAATGCTTCATGGCCCAGGCAATGCTCTGTTTCTTATTTTGCCATTTTAACAATGGCTTTCCTACAGCCACTAGACATGTCATACCTGCAGCTCGAAGTCTTATGCCGTGTACACACGACCAGATTTTCTGGCAGAAAAGGTCCAATGGTCTTCCCGACTGACTTTTGACTGACTTTTGACGGAGTTATGGCGGACTAAAGTCCGTTCGAAAGTCCATTCGTTTTGAACGTGATGAGGTACGACGGGACTAGAAATGGAAGTTCAATAGCCAGTAGCCCTTGCGTCATATTTGGTCCGTCATACCAGCATACAGACGAACGGTTTTCCCAATAGGAATTGAGTCCGTCGGACAGATTTAAAACATGTTCTATTTCTAGGTCTGCCGGATTTTTTAAAAGAAAAACTATCCCACACACGAACGGATTATCTAGTCTGCCGGTAGGAAAGTCCGGTAGTGTGTACGTGGAATTATCTTCACTTTGCTAAAGGCAAAATGTTTTTTTTTCCATTTTGATTAGAGTAAGGGATAACCCAGACAGACATCCATGCTGAGAGTCTACAAGAACCCAAGATTGCATCTGCAATTTGCTTATCGCAGGTGCAATGCTCTGCAGGTTCCTCAGAAAAAATAATGCATATGTTTTTACTAGCAAAAAAAAATCCAATTAATATTTTTTTAAATGTAAACTTATCCTTTAAACTGTCTCATACTGACCCTTTTTTCCCTCCAGGAAGCTTGTTTGAAGGACAGAAGAGGTCATGTGACAATATACACAAATGATTCCAGATACAAGCTGGTGGCACAAAGAGATGCTATCAAGACAACTGATGTCATTTATGAAAATATAATATTGGTCACACTTCTCTTTCATAGTCATATGTTAAATAACCTTATTTATCACAGCTGATGTAACATTCAGTTTGCTTCAAATGATACAGCAAAAATGGACAAATGATACATCCAAGAGGTTCACAGAATGCAATGTCAGTACTTGGCATTCCAAAAGTTGATGTCTTGAACATTTTCCAAAATGGAAAGGGGGAGAGAAAAAAAAGATGAAAACTAGAACAGGGTTTATGTAGCACCCTCTAGTGTGTGCTAGAAGTAGTTGTTAGTGTAGGATAGTTTTAGCTTGGCTAAGAACCAGTTCACACAGGGGCGACTTGTCAGGCAACTTAGCCACCTGAGAAGTTGCGTTCCGTTCTGGAACCGTTCTAATAGGAGCGACTCAATCGCTCCGACTTAGAAAAAGGTTCCTGTACTACTTTGGGGGTGACTTGCATTGACTTCTATACAGAAGTCGTTTTGCAAGTCGCCGCTGAAGTCGTGTGCAGGTCGCCTCACAGAGTCAGCCTGCAAGTTGTCGTAAGTCGTAAGACTTCGAGCTTCAGGTATGACATGTCTAGTTGCCCCTGTGTGAACGGGCTCTAAGGGCCAGGCTCGAGTTGTTAATCTGGGTCAGGATTTAGTGACTCAGGGGCTGGATGATTCATCTGCCAGCTCTGTTTGGCACTTCTCTCCTGGTCTGGAAGTTGGTAGAAACTTCCAGAGCTGGAGGGTGGGAATTTTGCTACAAATCTAAGGGGCCTTGGGTTCCTGCCTGCAATGGGCTATTGTTTCATCTAACTGAGTGACTGTTGGGAAATTCACAGTGTTCCAGCTGAGTTCTGCAAGCAAGTAAGTACTGGAGGAAGAAGATGAGCTGTATATAAAAAACTGTATATAAGAAGAGTTGTTCCTGAAGTTTCTTCTGAAGTTAAGTGGGCATCCCATAATTTCCCATCCTTATCCAAGTTATATCCCCTAAATAAAAAATAAAATAAAAAGTCACAGAATGTTCTCTGTCTCTGGGGTGCCTGTGGAAATCCGGTGTGCCTGGATGTGCAGGGTGGGAGATCCCAATTATCTGCGGCCCTTAAAGAGGAAGTAAACCCTGATGAGTTTACTTCCTCTTTCATTCCCTGCAAAGGCAAAGCATAATGGACTACTATGCATTGCATAGTAGTCCATTATGTGTCACTTACCTGACACAGGAGCCAGCGAAGTCGCCGCTGTCCCCTGTAGTCCGCCGCATCCATCTTCTTGGTGGGGTCTTGCAGCTCCGCTGCTGTCATTCGGCGAAGCCACGATGACGTCACTCCCGCGCATGCGCACGGGAGCCGACACGCGCGGCAGCTCCGTCATTGAGAATGCCGCGCCCAGTGCGCCTGCGCTCCGCTGTCTACGGCGCATGCGCCGTAGACAGCGGTGCCTGTTTTCAGGCAAATATCTCCTAAACCATATAGGTTTAGGAGATATTTCTTGGACCTACAGGTAAGCCTTAATCTAGGCTTACCTGTAGGTCAAAGTGGTTTGTAAGGGTTTACAACCACTTTAAGAGGGTGCGCTACATTAAGTAACTTGGATCTCAGATCAGAAAAAAAGAATATAAAAGCTTCACCAATAAGGGCCTATAGATTGATAATGCACAATGTAATAGGTATATGTCATAGTAGGGGAAGCAAAAAAAAGGTGCTAGTGAATATGGCCAAGAGAGGTGAAAAGAAAGGAACGGCACTTTCAAAAAAAATTAATAAATAAATAAAATGAAAAAGGTGTGGAAAGGGGGAAGATGATGAAAAGGGAAGTGAAGGGTGGGGAATGGGGAGGGTGAAGAGGGTGGACATCAAGGCATACAGGGAGGGTGCAATAAGGGTAGGGATAGAATGCACATAATAGGAGTAATACATGTGCCAAAATTCCAGGAAGTCGATTGAGGGCAAGATGGCCCCCACTTGGCTCTGTTCCCTTGGAAGACTGGAGCGACCACTGACATCACTTCTGGTTCTTAGGCTAAAAGGAATGACCCCAGATCTCTCTCAATAAAGAGGACCTGTCATGCTTGTTTCTATTACAAGGGAGTGAGAGCAATAATTCTAGCACTAGACCTCCTCTATAACTCTAAACAGGTATTCTGTAAAAATATTTAAAGTGTAGCCCATGGAGATTTTTAAGTACCGTAGTTTGTTGCCATTCCACGAGCATGTACAATTTTGAAGCATGACATGTTAGGTACCTATTTACTCGGCGTAACATCATCTTTCATATTATACAAATAAATGGGCTAAGTTTAGTGTTTTTTTTTTTTTTAATCCATTACATTTTTTTTCCAAAAAAATTGCAATTGAAAGGCTGCTGCTCAAATACAGTGTGCCATTTATTGCTATTTGGCACTGCGCTACTTTAATTGGCAATTGCGTGGTCATGCAATGCTGTACCTAAACAGTCCCGTTGTTGGGATTTTATGGGCTCACAGGCTTCTAAATACCCACCTATATTGCGTTCGCACTACTGAAACGAGCATCTCTGGCAATACTATCTCTCTGCTTCGCATTTTCTTTTATTTCGTCTAATCGCCATTCAAAGCAAGACAGATGTTTTATGTTAAAGTCAACAGCTAAACAAGGTTATGTGAAAAGATCAGCCCAAGTAATGTGTTTCATTTTGGTTATTTATAGCTCTTCCCAACTATCTCTTCTTTCTCTTTATTATTTGAACAATATTAAAGAAATTACATGAGCTTTATCTGATCCGCCAGCCAAGAATGATTCACAGAATGCAAAACATGTAATGTGTATCTTTGCGGCACCAACTTATTTTTGTTTTTCAACTTTTTTTTTCTTCTGTTGAGTAACCTGAAGACGTGTCATTGACCGCATTGATTTTTTGCTATGCTATCCGATCTCCGCCGCACTCATTTTGGGTTTTTCTAAAGTGATGTAACATCACAAGAAAATCATAATGTATAAAAAAAATAAAAACTGATGTGCATAGAGGCAAAGAAGACGTTCTTTCGCTTGAGCACATATGGGGAACAGATGGCTTGGAAGACCATTGCCTCTCGTTTTTTTTTATCTGGGGTTAAAGCTGTATACTTTACACTTTATTACAATGCTCCACTGAGAAAAGGTTAGATTAATACTTGCTGATGACAGTCTTGGGTGATCTAATAGGGTTTGAAGGAGATAAAGCAAGGTAAAAATTTTGAAATGAATATTTTTCTGTAAGACATGTTTACTGAAATAAGATATTTACTGACAGACTCCATAGCCCATGAGTGTTAGGGTAGGGACCGTATTATGCCTTGTTAATGCCAGCATATTTTATTGGGTGATAAAGGAAAATTTGAACCATTCATCTCCATCTCTGTTGGAGATTACAACAGAAAGGGAAATGCTGGCTTATAAAACATTGATTTTACACAACACATACTGTATATATAAGGCTACATTCATAAGGGTGAATGGGTGAAAATAATTTGCCACGTTTAGAAGTGGCTAAACAACGCTTCTGGATGCATCAACAGAAAAAACTGGCTGTACAACTGTGGCCAGTTTGTGTGTGGCCTGAACTCTGCAAAAACACTGCCTGTGTCCAGGGTTGGGTGCTGGCTTTATTGCTGACCAGGCCTTTTCTGGAACTTTTTGTTTAAAAGTTAAAATTTTTATTTTTTGCTAGAAAATTACTTAGAACTCCCAAACATTCTATCTATCTAGCTATCTATATAATATATATATATATATATATATATATATATATATATATATATATATATATATATATATATATATATATATATATATATATATATATATAGTTATAGTTATTTATTTAGCAGAGACCCTAGAGAATAAAATGGCAATCACTGCAATACTGTAGCTGCTGACTTTTAATCGTTTAATAGATGGACACTTACCTGTCCAAGAACCCAGAGCCATCCTCACTTGGGACGGTTCTTTCTTTGGGCCCCATCATCGGCAAGTTTACTAAGGGAAGCCAGCTGTGATTCCTTCGCAGCCAGCTTCCCACTGCACATGCAACAGCCACGCTGTGTGAAATGTCCTGCAGCCCTCAGGGACATGTGATATGTCCCCTAAGGCTGTGGGCAAAGGTGGGGGGTCCGAACTTCCACTCAGATCACCTAGTGGAAGTGGGAGTGGCTCCCCAAGAAAAAAATAATTTTTTTCCAAAGTGGTAGAGGAGGGGGTAAGAGGCAGAACTTACACTTTTGGGGCCGAATTTCTACTTTAAATCACTGTTCTATGGTGAGGCAGGGGCAGTACAGTGGAGGACCAAAGATCTGACAGACTTGGATGTGTTGGACTCTAATGAGCATTCAGGTGGTGGTAGCTCTTATACACAGCAAAATGCAGGAGCATGGGCAGCATTTTGTGTGCTTTGCAGGGAGTTTGAATAAAAATGTTATATTGTAAAAAAAAAATATCTTTTATAATTAAATAGCTGTCCTTGAGCTCCAGACAAGTGATTTTGCTAGACTGATATTCTAACAAAATGACCTCCATAAGGCCACATCCCTATTAACTAGAGCAAAACATTAATAGTAAAAAATGCCTATAGCAAAATGGGACTTTAACAGCATTGGCATGAGACACACCACTTGAAGTAAAAACAAAAATTTTATTTTCATAGTAAATATTAAAAGAGCAAGGTCATCAAAATCTCATGTCCATAGATCTAGTATAAAATATACCCCAATGGACCAAAATTTCAGTTGAATCTCCTATAAGATAGGCACAGACATGAAGGTCCAATTCCATAGGCCAATGCATTTTGCCTGATATATGGCTTTATCAGGACCATAGTATATGGGTTATCAAGATTCAAAATGGCAGGATGTCAGCACATATCAATAGTCTCTTGGGCAGACACAGTGATTTCCAGAGTCCCCCAACAACCATAAAAGCCCCATGTGCAACTGACTAGGTGGTGTTCAGATATATGTATTAATATGTTTCCATATATCTGCTACACGCAGGTGTGTGCATTAACATCAAAGGTAAGGAATGATGGTAAACACAGATTCACACAGATCTTCAACACACAGACCCAAACAGCCTGCCAATACAAAGTAGTACACAACCACCGGTATCGAATATTACAGGGGTCTTCGAACTGTGGACCGAGGGCCAGATGCGGCCACTGATACGAGCAGGGCTGGACTTACCATTGGGCTTGACCGGGCTCAAGCCCATGGGCCCCGCCCAATAGGGGGCCCCGCTGAGATACATAGCCGAGTGTACTCGGCTCCGCTCCGTTCACAGTCACGACCAGTCCCGCCCTATGATGGACATAACACAGGGACTGGGCGTGACTGTGAGCCGAGCCGAGTACACTTGGCTACTCTCAGCTCTGCTCGGGACTGCAAGAGGACCCGAGAGCCGCCAAGAGGACCTGAGAGCTGCCGAGAGGACCTGAGAGACACCGAGAGGACCTGAGAGACGCCGAGAGGACCCGAGAACCTCTGAGATACACAGGACTCTGTATCTCGGCGGCACCATTTTTAAACTTCAAGACTGCAATGACAAGGCTGCAAATGACAAGGTTGCAAATGACAAGGCTGCAAATGACAAGGCTACACTGACAAGGCTGCAAATAACACTGACAAGGCTGCAGATGGATGGGCATTTAAATGTCCAAAAAAAGTTTTTTCCTTAAACTTCCCTCCTAAAAGTTGTTTTCCTTAAAATTCCCTCCTAAACTTGGGGCACGCGTTATACGCCGATAAATATGGTAATGTATAGAAGGTAGGGCCAGAAAGTGACTCAAGCCCAGGGGCCCCCACCACCCTAAGTCCTGTCCTGGATATGAGACCCTATTCTACCAACTGTGGGGCACCATTACGCCCAATGATACCAATAATGGGGCACTATATATCCGTAAGATACGAACGATGGATCACTATTTATCCCCCTAAATACCAAATGTGACAATGTTCCCCATTAACGTTTACTGTACAAAGTATGGTCCATTGGCATGTACCATAGGGTGAGTACATGGATTGAAAACTGGCTACAGGGGTGAGTTCAGAGAGTAGTGATAAATGGGGAGTACTCTGGTCTGGGGTGGAAAGTGGGGTCCCCCAGGGTTCTGTTCTGGGACCAATCCTATTTAATTTATTCATAAACGACCTGGAGGATGGGATAAACAGCTCAATCTCTGTATTTGCGGATGATACTAAGCTAAACAGGGCAAAAACTTCTTCGCAGGATGTGGAAATCTTGCAAGAAGATCTAAACAAATTAATGGGGTTGGCAACTACATGACAAATGAGATTTAATGTAGAAAAATTTAAAATAATGCATTTGAATGGTAAAAATATGGTAAAAATACCACTAAAATTAGAAGAAAAGCAGTTTAATCTTAAACTGCGTAGAGGGTTCTTTACTGTAAGAGCAGTAAGGATGTGGAATTCACTTCCACAGGCAGTGGTTTCAGCGGGGAGCATTGATCATTTCAAGAAAATATTCGATAAGCACCTGAAGGACCACAACATACAGGGATATACAATGTAATACTTACAGAAAATCACACACATAGGTTATACTTGATGGACTTGTGTCTTTTTTAAACCTCGCCTACTATGTAACTATGTAACTATGTTTACTCCCACCGATGACAGGAATATTTCGATTCCTTCCGGCTCCCCTAAGGTCCCAAGGATAGTAAACTGGCCCTTTGCTTAGAAAGTTTGGAGACCCCCGGTATATTAGATCATCCCTTAAAGGAAGTTGGTAATAAAGAAGTCAGTCCTCCTTAGGGCCCCATCCATATTCAAAGGGGGGCATCAGTCTCACATCCCGCCATTTGCTAGACTGAGTAGGCAGAAGGAAGCATTTCCACAGAGAACAAATTAGTTGAAGGCATTGTCAATTGGCATACAATTAGCATGAAAAAAAAACTTATCAGATGTTAGGACCACTACACATGTCACAAATCCAAATCAAATCAAATTCCTATTTTGAATTAAAAAAATACTTCTTGCTCTCGTGAATAAAATACAGCTGCTCCTAAGCTTCCTTGCATGACCCGAAGCTTACGCAAATAATCACATGGTTTTAGTCTACCAGGAACAGTGTTTCATATCATCAGAATCTGTTGCTTTCAAGCAGACAAATCCTGAATTTTAGACTAGCAGAAAGATAAGAGGATCCACCAGGCATACCGGCTGTGAAGCCATTCCAAACAGGAAGCAAAAGTTGCATATGCAATAAAATTGTACAGCTCAAGGTTCTGGTACAACCTAAAGTCCCCCCTATCATCACCATAATGGTCACCCAATCATGCCACAATTATCTGGATCTGACTCGAGCATCCACCCTTGCTCTGCCTTTTTTGAATATTTTCTTACCAGTTCAAACAGTTATTCATCAAGTAGTTTTTTTTATAGACCACGTGACAGTACACAGGTGCTAAAACTGTAAGTACTACAAGTTCAATTGGAATTTGGGGTGCACTTTGTATATGCCACAATCATGTCTTCATCTACAAAGACAGACAATCTCCAAATAGTATCCTGAATTCACACAAAATATGAAAAAAAATAATATATATATATATATATATATATATATATATATATATATATATATATATATATATATATTTATTAATAATAAATATATAAATATTACAATTATTAGCATAATAGTAATAAAATTTGCATATGCTAAATCCAACCAACCCAATGTGATTAAACCATTAGTCAAAATAAAAATATCATTTAAATTATATAAATAAGAAAATAAAGGAAAGCAATAGAAGAGTGTTATGTCTAAAGTGTAACCCCACAAATGGCTTATGTAGCCATTTTATATATTATAAATATAAATAAATAAATATATAGTATTTACTAATCTACTATCAATACAGAATGTTTTTTTTCTTTATATGCTTATATACAATGGGGAAAAGGTAGACCTTTCAAATTTTACTGTTATCTGGAGATTAGAAAGATTTCTTTCTCTTTCTTTTCTGAGGACATCATTTAGAAGACAGGAATTGAGGGAAAATTTGCAACAGGGACACAGACAATAATGAAAGATTGACAGGGGTTCTTGTATCCACCTACCTAAACTTTGAAAAAAAATTGTTTTTACTTATTTCCTTATTATATTTTGAACACTTGGGGAGTATCTCACCAAAACTGAATTCCTATTAAAGAGGATGCCTAAAATTTGAATTGTATCTTAGTAAAGACTGAGAAAATCATTAAACCAATCACATAAGCAGGAAATAACATTTCTGGGCGGCATTCTACACAGAACTCCTCCAGGTTACCATATTGCATTGCATTTTACAGAAAATTACAGCGCTGCAGATTGAAAAGGAAACTTAATTTTTAATAATAGTAAATTACAATTTTTTTTTTTTTGCTCTTTTTTTTTACGAACTTCCTTTTCCCCATTTTCAAAGAATATTTTAAATGTAATTACTTTATAGTAGACTGTTTAAAACACTTTGGTTTTCATAGCATTGGCTGTAAATGTAGACCATTGCTACCATACATCATCAGTAAAAGTCTTCATATAGTTTAAATCATAAATATACATAAACTTTATCCTGCCTAGGATTTACAACCAGAGAGTTTTGTGATTGCGATACCCCTTACCACACAGCAAAGCCAGATTTGTGATGTTATATTTCTTTACTACAGTTAAATTAGCACTATTTTTACTCTCTTCCTGTAGGTATGTTTAAATTATTGATTACAGGAAAGTAATATCAGATTCTGGTGTTTATTCTAGGTCAGTGTAAAAATACATAAAATTATTTTATATGAATAAACTGGATTAAAATTGTGTTTTTAGAACCGTCTGGATTCAGCTTCAAAAATAATTTTTAGTGGCAGGTTTAAAAAGTTTTTGTACTTTTTAGATTTTTATCTGCAGTCAAATTAAAGCAAAATATTAAAAAAAGCAAATAACATTGCCAAACTGGGCAAAGAAATATGGTTTCATTTTGTTCAAGTAGTCGGCATTTAACTAACAACTTCCCATCGAGCCGAGCGGTGCTTATCTCCGGGAGAATTTGCCAGTCTTGAACAATGGGAGCTTTTGTGGGGACTGTCTAATTTGTAAACATCTAGTAAAGTAATAGGCTGAGAACGCGAAGCTCGTTACGCTTATGACCTGAGGTGTGCGGTGAATTTGGTCACTGATACTTTGATAGCTATTTACTGGCAGGTGTTTGAACCATTTCAGCTCCTGTAAACATTTTTTGCTCTGGGATATTACCACGAGTCATAATGCCAAAGGAAGCCGGTTTACGGATTATGGAAGAAACCATAAACATACCAATGTCTCTAGAGCAGCAAAAATGTGTTTATGTTTCAACATAACCCCTGCTTTGTAGAAGAGGAGTAATGAAAGTAGACAAAGAGTAGGGTATTTTATAACTGAACCAATTGTAAGGAATACTAGGGGTGAATTTACCAAAAAATGTGGAGTGCCATGATGTGTTAGAGTTATAAAGTTTTGAAGTGCTGGGTGCTTGGGTGGTAACTTTGGGCGTGAAAAGTTCAAATATTCAGTTGTAACTAGTAGTAGTTAATTACATTCAACTGGACCTGTTATGTAATGTTGAAGACATTTTGCAGCTTAACCAAGCACCTTGTTCAGCGTGGTCCAGGCATATGACATCATGGATCCTCTTTCTCTAGCAGTGGGCAAGTTCTGACTGCTGCAGCATTCTCCTGTGAGTGCAGAGCAAGCTGATGAGACATCCCCAGAAGGTGGTTTGATGCCCCATGCTGGCAGCAAATGGATTGAATGATACTGGGAGCTTTTACACCTGAAAGAAGAAAAGGACCAAAGGAAGAAAAGAACGGCTACACACCACAGGAACGTTCCAATGATTTTATTCCAAAAAATAGCAATAAACAGCCAACAATAACAGAGACCTCAGTGAACACTGGACACTGGACATTTGCAGCCTTTGGTCAAACAGCTACCTGTTTTTTTTGAAGAATACTAACCAACTTCTACACATAATGCAAAACTTTTCTTGAATTTGTGATCATTACGTGTGGGCCACTTGTGACATCACAAATTTGTATTCCTCCATTCCCCATGGTTTGACTATAACAGCCGTTTCCTTTTATTTGGAGACATACACTGATTTTAACATTGAATATCAACTATTTGTCATTGAGGTATTGGAATTTCTACAGACACATAACTACTTTGTGTTTGATGGTGTCTTCTATCTCCAGAGGTGCTGGGCTGTGATGGGAGCCACATTTTCTCCCTCCTTGGCCAACCTCTATATGGGTTGGTGGGAGTGGTCCAGCATCTTTGGAGTGGAGAACCCATTTAGATCACAGATTGTACTCTACTTAAGGTATATTGATGACCTGTTGCTGGTTGTTACGTATGGTGGTGACATGTTTGACCCGTTTTTGCGATACCTCAATGACAATGACAAAAACTTGGCGTTCACAGGAATGATAGATCCTGACAGGATCTGTTATTTAGATGTGTGGCTCATGGGAGAAGGACTGGGAGTAAGTACCTGTCGGAAACCATGAAATCAGACTGAGACAGTAGTACAGTTAAATCACACTTGTTTAATAATAAAAATAAATAGAACAAACCTAGTCAAGACATAGCCAGAGTTCAGGAACTGGAACGGATAGTCAGACAAGCCAAATGTCAGGGAGCCAGAGATGAGCGTAATAAAACAGCAAGTAGGATCTGGAGCCAGAAGGGATGTCAGCCAAGCAAGGCTTTTAACAGGAATGCAGGAGAGCGTCTCTATGATGTTGACTATGATGTTGACTACGCTCATCTCCGGCTACCTGAAGTTTGGCTTGTCTGACTATCCGTCAGACAAGCCAAACTCTGGCTATGAACTCTGGCTATGTTTTGACTACATTGTTCTAATTAGTTTTATTATTAAACAAGTGTGATATAACTGTACTTCTGTCTCGGTCTGATTTCATGGTTTCTGACAGTAGGCGAAGGCCGAGATCCTCTGGGCTGGATGGCTTAAGTAGGCAGATCTGATGAGTAGGAAGTCATAAACAGCTGAGTACCTGCGGAGAGAAAGGAGGTGGCAATTAGCCGCTCAGCTTGGAGCTTGGTGTGGTTCGTGCTATCATCAACAATTACCTACCTATTCTCTGTGTTGATGATGTACGTGCAAAAATCTTGCATAACGGCATCAACATAGTACCCAGAAGGGCACCAACACTAGGACACTCCCTGTCACCTATGATAATAAGACTGGCACCCAGTCATTTACTTGGCTCCATTTCAAAAGAAATTTCAAATGTAGGTCGTCAGGATGTCCCTGCTATGGCCATGTTCTGTGGGAAATATTGCAACATCAAACCAAAAGATAGTTGGCGCACAAATGAATGGTCCCTTTAAAAAACGCTTATCTATCTTGTGGGATATTCGTTATTTAAATGAGTGTCCTATAGTTGGTCTCCATGTGCAGCTGTTAACCCATTATGGACTTGGCTAAAAAATGGATGCAGCAAATAAACAATCAAAAACAGCGCATCAAAGAAACTCGATATTGTATGATGTGAAAAAAACATTAAAATGTAATTTATTAAATGTAAAAAATGAACAAAGACATCTGATCCCGTCAGGATCTAAACAACATCAAATACACCAATCCTAAAAGAGACGGATGTTTGATAATGAAAGCCCCTCGGATCTCTCAGTTGTGACTTTGAGATAGTGAGAACAAAGATCAATCTGCACTGCTACCAGTTCCTTGTATCTAATAACTGAAATCAATCCTTTCTCATAAAGATGGGGGAACCTAAAATGTGTGTAAAAGCCAGTGCAAATGAATGGAACAATGTTCCAAGTGTCACTCACTTCGTTGATGTTCTATTGGACTGAAGCGCCACCGTGCCAAGCCTGTGGAGTGAGGGGAAGATGTTTATTATGGCTCCATCTGGTACGTTCGGTTTGGGGCAAAGGTATGATGCACGCTGGATGCACGCTGCACGCTGGGTGGTATATGTCAAATTCGGTCTCCAGATGGCATTAGCTTGATGTGATACAAAGCTTGGAGTACGCCGCACTGCGTGTAATGCCGCTTGTCCGAACGGCTGTTTGTCACGTGGGAAGCTTGTCACATGGAAGGCTACTGAATAGGAATGGTTGCTATGCCGACTCTCCTGCTTACATGTTTCGCGCGCCTGCGCTTTGTCAAAGCTGGAGCGGCATACGACAACCAGGAAGATAAAAAGCATCGGGTTGTATGTGGGGGTGGGGATTGTTGGAATTACTCAGATTAACCCCTTATGTGTCACTAAGTTTCCTGAATTGAAGACTTATTAAATGGGGAACTGTACCAGTGAAAAAACTGTTAGAAAACAGATCACTGGACGGATCACCATAGATGAAACTGTTGTGGATGCATATGGAAAAAATTGTAAATAAGGACCTATGGTTGAAACGGGATAATATAAAAATTATTTATAATAAGTATCTAAAAATGTATTAGGATGAAAAATATTATTAAAAAAATTATTAAAAAAATATACTAATCAGATTGAAGGATAATGCTATGGGTAAGGAAAAAAAACTGTGGGTAACCAAAAATCAACTAACTGTGGGTGAAAAACAAACGGGGGAGGGGGGGAAAAAAAGAGAAAAAAATTATATTTAGGATATGCTGTTATATCCTTTCCTTATGAAATAGTTGGGATAAGTGTTAACTACTCCCCTATCATGATAATGATTTACAAAAAACTTCTCATACAAAAAAATCTTTTATAAAAACTATCTTTTGTAAAAAATAAATATCAAGAAAGTGATAGAATAAAAATCATGAACAATGAATTACCTATATATCTGGGTGACCTATATCAAGAGGTTATGCTGAGGATATCTAGGTCTTCATTGAGGCCATCAGGCGAGAGAGACCCCATAAGGTATATCCAGAAGGTCTCCCTGCGACAAAGGCGGGAGAATCTTTCATTGGCCGTTAGGGTACCCTTAGGGATAGACTCAATTGCAAGGACTTCCATTACTTTAAAAAAAAATTCATGACACTGGCGAAAATGGCGCGGCACGCTGTGTTGAATGCAGCCCTCTTTGATCAGGCGGTGATGTTCGCCCACCCTGACGCGTAGGGCCCGTATAGTGTGGCCTACATAAAGGAGGCCGCAGGGGCAGCGTAAAACGTATATCACATATTCAGTAGAGCACGTGATGAATTGTTTTATCTCAAAGATTTTTCCTTTGGGTGTGGTGATGGTAGTTTGGCCATTTGGAATGGACTGACAAGTATAGCAACCTCTTTTACGACATTTAAAAATCCCATGTCTATTATCAAAGTACATCCTAATATCAGGAAATATTCTGTTGTCCTTTCTGTTGGATTTCGTAAGTTTATTAGGAGCAATAATGTTCTTAATTGTGCGAGAACGTCTAAAAGTGATTTGGGGTCTGACGGGGAGGGATGATGCTAAAATCGGATCAAGCTTTAGGATATCATAATGTTTAAGAATTATTTTAGACATATGTTTATATTGTGTGTTAAAGGTGGAGATAAAACTGATTGTGGTATTTTCATTAGTGAAGTTTTTGGAACGCTTTTTCGTGGGTGAGTGCTTGATTGCGTGTTCCATGAAGGCCTGTGTGATTAAATCATCTGGGTATTCTTTTTCTAAGAATTTTTTAGCCATCTGCTGGCCTTGTTGTGTGTAATCCTCGGTTGAGGTACAATTTCTGCGCAACCTTTGGAATTGTCCACTAGGGATATTTTTCTTCCAAGCAGGGTGATGGCAACTCTTATAATGAAGGTAAGAGTTGCCTGACGTGGGTTTGGTATGATTGCTAGTGGTGACCCTTTGCTCATTGTGAGATAATACAAGGTCCAAAAAGACCAGATGGTTTTGGTCAATAGCCGATGTAAAAGATAGACCCATAGAATTGTTGTTACAATAAGTGACGAAGGAAGAGAAAGTGTCAACTCCGCCACTCCATATGAGCAAAATGTCATCTATATAACGACCATAAAATACAATAAACTCAGCAAAAGGATTATTTCTCCAGATTTTTTGTTCCTCCCAGAAACCCATGGTGAGGTTTGCGTATACCGGGCGAAACTGGCTCCCATGGCTGTGCCTTGGCGCTGGAGATAAAATTGATCTAAAAAAGTGAAGTAGTTATGTCTCAGGCAGAACTCTATGCTCAGTAATAAAAATTCAGTCTGTTTGGAGTTCATGCCTTCATCAATGCTCAAAAAGTGTTGTATTGCAGTAAGTCCCACGTCATGAGGTATAGAAGTATAAAGAGAGTTGACGTCTAAAGAGGCCCACATATATTCATCGGACCAACTATAGTTTTCCATAACCTCAATCACATGACTGGAATCTTTAATATAGGAAGGAAGTTGCACCACCAATGATACTTGTTATAAATAATTTTTATATTATCCCGTTTCAACCATAGGTCCTTATTTACAATTTTTTCCATATGCATCCACAACAGTTTCATCTATGGTGATCCGTCCAGTGATCTGTTTTCTAACAGTTTTTTCACTGGTACAGTTCCCCATTTAATAAGTCTTCAATTCAGGAAGCTTAGTGACACATAAGGGGTTAATCTGAGTAATTCCGACAATCCCCGCCCCCACATACAACCCGATGCTTTTTATCTTCCTGGTTGTCGTATGCCGCTCCAGCTTTGACAAAGCGCAGGCGCGCGAAACATGTAAGCAGGAGAGTCGGCATAGCAACCATTCCTATTCAGTAGCCTTCCATGTGACAAGCTTCCCACGTGACAAACAGCCGTTCGGACAAGCGGCGTTACACGCAGTGCGGCGTACTCCAAGCTTTGTATCACATCAAGCTAATGCCATCTGGAGACCGAATTTGACATATACCACCCAGCGTGCAGCGTGCATCCAGCGTGCATCATACCTTTGCCCCAAACCGAACGTACCAGATGGAGCCATAATAAACATCTTCCCCTCACTCCACAGGCTTGGCACGGTGGCGCTTCAGTCCAATAGAACACCAACGAAGTGAGTGACACTTGGAACATTGTTCCATTCATTTGCACTGGCTTTTACACACATTTTAGGTTCCCCCATCTTTATGAGAAAGGATTGATTTCAGTTATTAGATACAAGGAACTGGTAGCAGTGCAGATTGATCTTTGTTCTCACTATCTCAAAGTCACAACTGAGAGATCCGAGGGGCTTTCATTATCAAACATCCGTCTCTTTTAGGATTGGTGTATTTGATGTTGTTTAGATCCTGACGGGATCAGATGTCTTTGTTCATTTTTTACATTTAATAAATTACATTTTAATGTTTTTTTCACATCATACTACGAGTTTCTTTGATGCGCTGTTTTTGATTGTTTATCTGTGGGAAATATGTTTAGGGTCCAACCAGAGGGAATATGAAATCAGGTCCTTTTATAATTGTAACACAAGTTATGTTATATATCTAGTTACTTGTGACATTTGCTATATACAATATTTTGGTAGGACTACGAGACGTCTGCGAGACCGTTTCTATGAACATGTATACAATGTAGTCAAAAAGAAGGGAACCATAGCCAAACACTTTAGAGAGTGCCATGATGGTAACATGAAGGCTATGAAAGTGCAGGTTATAGAAAAAGTGTGTGCGCCAAAAAGGGGGGGTTCATGTCTTCCGGATGTTATGTCGAAGGGAGGTGTTCTGGATACACCGGCTCCAGACTCGCATCCCTTCAGGTCTCAACTTTGAGTGGGATGTTAGCCACTATCATGATTAGATACTTGCCATTTTGTTGTGGACCCGCTTTGGCTAGAGATGTTGTTATGTTTCTTGCCATTTGTTAAGCCATACAATGTTCTCCACTCTTCCTTTGCCCGTAAATGTCCAAAATTGGTTATTTTATACAATTAACTGACAATTTATTATAGTGGGTTGATGGGACTATGGACATTGTTTATTATATACAATTAACTGACAATTTATTATAGTGGGTTGATGGGACTATGGACATTGTTTGTATTGTACTTTAGGGATGTCTTTTGTGGAGTATTTATCTATGGCTATAGGTTGGGGTCACCATGTGGTGTGCCAGGTGAAATGTTGCCTTTTTAGTCGTATCGGTTTTAACATAGTAGTTTTGATTAGCACCACAAACTCCATATCTTCCCATTTAGAGATCTTTTTTGTTCTTGTGCATCCACAATATCAAACTGATTTATTTATTTTATGATATTGGGATGTGTTTTTTCTTCTTTTTTGTCTTTCCGTTTTATTTTTGTTTTTATATACAAATTACTAGGTTATTTACATATGGAATGTTATATTTCATTTTTTATCAATATAGGACAATATTTCTGTAGTAATTTATTTATACTTCTCATCCACATATTTGGGTTAGTTTCTATTATTCTCAATATTATGCTATTTGTCATTTGAGTTTTTCTCCTTTACACTTTAACATATTTATACTTATATTGTATGACTATTATAACTATTTTTGGCGGTGTTATTATTTTTATAATATTTGTATGAAGTTTACATGCTATGCCATGCTGTCATATGATAACACAGAGGTATGGTTATGTAGGTGTATTAAGATTGCCTTGTCAGACATTTGGCACAGCTGATTGCATTATCCCGCACCTGTGTGTGTGTGTGGGGGGGGGGGGGGGGGGGATGGAGCCTTTATATGCTCAGTTCTTTAGTTGTGCTGTAGGTTTGAAGAAGCACTGAGGTCAGTGTGAAACGCATGCGTCACCTCCTGGGTTCGGACACTCTGTCTTTTCTGGCTGTTTATTGCTATTTTTTGGATTAAAATAGTTGGAATGTTCCTGTTGTGTGCAGCCGTTCTTTTCTTCCTATTGATCATTGGTGGCAGACCGTGGCTTGCACCCAGCGCATTCAGACTGTAGTGACTGCTCGCTTGGAGTGGCGTCTTCCTTGAATCTAGAGTTTTACCAAAGACACAACAGGGAAAGAATGTACAATTTTGGAATTATTAGAATTAAATAGATGGAGTATTATAGATGAATTAAACTGAAAAAAAGGGATAAAGTAAAATCAACATCAATAAGTTATACAGTATTAAATGTAACATACAGTATATTTGGCATATAAGAACAAATAGTTCACAACAAGAAACAGAAAAAAAAAAAGGAGAATTTCTCAGGATTAATATTTTTGTTAGTCAACTGTTAATGAAGTAAGATAGAAGGACCGAAGAACATCCAAGTTAATACAGTCAAGTGAATTAGAAATGTAAAGTATATAAAGAAATGAAGGAAACAGGAAAGTAGCTAAGAGAAAGAGAGGGGAGGGAGGAAGAAGGTGATCAGAAAGTTTGGGATAAAGAAGACCCCATGTGGCTCCAACATTGGTGATGGAGGTAGTTGTTAATACATTCGACCAGAGAGGAAGAAGGGAATGGTCAATATTCAAGTGTTTGATATAGTTAAAGTGTTACTAAAGTCAAATTTTTTTAAATTAAAATAATAAACATGTTATACTTACCTGCTATGTGCAGTGGTATTGCCCAGAGTGGCCCCTATCCTCCTCTTCTGGGGTCCCCGGCAGCGATCTTGTCTCCTCTTCTTCTTTTGAGGATCTACCTTAGCCAGCCGCTGGCTATGGGTAAAGCGTAGTCTCCGCGCTCCCGACCTGTGTGTCTATAGACCCACGCTCCATAGACTTACACACTGGGATTTAGGCCCGCCCCCTACTTCCTCCTCACTGCATCTGATTGACAACAGCAAGAGCCAATGGCTCCTGCTGTTGCTTGAATGATGTGTGAAGATAAAGTAAGGGGAAAAACGATGCAGCCGTGCACAGCGCTGATCTCTTCTCCCCTCTCTTCCCCTTCACACAGATATTTAGTGTGGTTGTCATAGTGAATTGAGGTCAATTTTTTTTTAAAACAGAAGGGGATGGAGGACTAATTTGTATATAAAAAAAAGACTGCTGATTTCATTCTGCTCCCACTCCCCTGTGCCCAAAATAATCCTATTCTGCCAACCTATCCTTCTTCCTTGTATCTCCTATCTGATTTTTGTACCTCTTTCTGACCCCCCCCCTCCTTTTTCCTACCATATGTAATTTACCCCAATATACTCCCACAGGCCCACTTCCCCCTACAACCCCCCCCCCCCGCTCGCCTTTCCTTTATTCTATATTTCCCTTCCAATTCCTTTCTTGCTACTGTACTTTCCCGGTCCCCATACTCTGACCGCTGGCTTATCGCCCTACCTTATGCTCTCCACCCTGCCTGGGTTGTATCTGGGTCAAGGCTGAATCAGCCAGGAAGGCTGGATGACTGAGTAAGCAGCACCTCTGGTAACTCCCCCTACTCTCCGGAATCTTGGAGAAGCTTCCATAAGTAGAGGGTGGAGTCTGGGAGGAGCTATTTGGAGTATTGAATGGGCTGGTAGGGGGCAGGCACCTCATAAATACTCATGGGTCATGTCAGCAGGGGCAATTGGGTTGAAGATGGAGATGGAGCGCTGAGGAGGCTATCGGTGGCCCTTGTGGGTGCCCCCTAGTCTGGGGGGGAGTTAACCTCGGGCCTGGAGCTAAGGTGCTGGAGTGACCCTCTACAACATATGGAGGAATCCTTCCTGGAGGCACGGGAGCCAGGAGAGGACAGCGGGAGAGAGTCAGCACATCCAGGAGATCTCCTGAGGAGTTAGCGGGGTGGGCCGGTGAGTGTTTTAATCTGGAGAGGAATGTGGAGAAGCTAGGCAGGAGGGCTAGTGAAATGAACAGCTGCAACCAAGTGGGTTGGCAGTGCCTGAAGAGGTGGTGCTGGGATCAGTAGCCACAGGGATGTTTGCTGGACATTCAATTTTGCTACAAACCTAAAAGGGCCTTGGGTTCCTGCCTGTTATGGGCTATTGCTTCCAAATCTGACTGATTGCCTTTTTGTCAGATTTACCAAACAGTGTGCCAGTTGGAGTTCTGCAAGCAAGCTAGTGCTGGAGGAAGAGAAGGCGTGTATATAGTCTGTATGTAGGAAAGTTGTCCCTGACGTTGTTTGAAATCAAGTGGGCATCCCATAATTTCCCAATCCCTATACATGTTCTAATTCCTCCGCACTGGACTGTTGTCTGAGAAGATTTGGTGTGCCTGACTGTGCAAGGTGGGGGATCCTATTCTACTTGCGGCTCCCTACAGTTTTTTTTATATGTATTTTGTTTTCTAGGGTGTATACAGTATATAAAAAATATCATGCCTATGTTGTTTCTGCTTTGTGACTTGGGTGGTAGTTATTATTTACTAAAGGAAAATCCACTTTGCACTGCAAGTGCACTTGAAAGTGCACTTGGAAATAAAGTCGTTGTAGATCCAAGGGGGACATGCAAGCAAAAATAAAAAAACAGCATTTTAGCTTGCACATGATTGGATGATAAAATCAGCAGAGCTTCCACTCATTTCAGATCTACCCCTTAGATTTAGAGTGAATGCACTTCCAAGTGCACTTGCAGTGCAAAGTGGATTGCCCTTTAGCAAATAACCCACTTAGTCTTACCTGTGATAATATTGTATTTTTGTATTGATATATGAAATATTATGTAATATATATATATATATATATATATATATATATATATATATATATATATATATATATATATATATAAGGATTTTATAATTACAGTATATGTTGCTGATTTTGATTTTAATTAACAGCACTTCACTTCTCCAGATTAAGCATAATGCGAAACACATTGGGCATTATTTACGAAAGGCAAATCCACTTTGGACTGAAAGTGCACTTGGAAGTGCAGTCGCTCTAAATCTAAGGGGTAGATCTGAAATGAGTGGAAGCTCTGCTGATTTTTATCATCCAATCGTGTGCAAGCTAAAATGCTGTTTTTTATTTTCCTTGTATGTCCCCCTCGATTCCACAGCGACTTTACTTCCAAGTGCACTTGCAGTGCAAAGTGGATTTTCCTTTAGTAAATAACCCCCATAGAGTCTTGGCCACATCCATAATTAACGCAAAAAGCCTACTGCTTGATGACCAGTCTACAATGTTAAGTTTGGTGATATAACACCATGGATGGATATAATAATTCTTTCGGGCAGTGGTTTTGGGCTATTTATTAAGAGGTGTATTTGTAATGTTATGTGAAGATGCAATTTTTTTTGTTTTTATATTTAAAATGGTAACACTGAATTTGTCTGGTTACAATAATAAAAGAGTGCTGATTTTTTTTAATATCCATAAGTGGATTAATTACATTTTGGGGGGTAACATCTTGAAAGTCCCATTTCTACTTTTTTTCCTTTCTACAAATCCTCGATCACAATAATCTACAATAAAGTATAGGTCACTTTGACTTGACATCATTTGCCCAGGCAGCAAGTATGCATTGCTGAAATAGTAATGCTAAAGTTTTTTAGTTTTTGAAAATCATTTAGGCTTAAAATTTTTTATATTCTTAACTGGTGCCATCATTTTACTTAAAGACCCCGCTTTTTTGTTCCCTTTAATTATTGCATTTGTTTTTACCATTCCCTCCTTTCATGTGGAACAAAACTCTTTTGTAACATTTCTGGGCACCAATAGCTTGATAGTGATGTCAGCGACTTCCAGCAGACTGTATACTTCCACCCTTGGATGCAGCAGTGAAGTCTATAGCATGTGCCAAGGAGATTGGCTCCTGAGAGTGCTGATAGGGGATTGACTGGTCCTGAAGTGGTCAAGTTCAGACCCCCGCTGCTGGCCAAATACACAAAGTAATAAAAAAGAAAAAGAAAGAAAAAAGGAAAATGGAAAATGTGCTGTCAACTAAAATTTTTGTTTAGTAGTGACCAAAATCACAAAGCTTTACACAAGGCTAAGGATCTTTATTTTGTACTTACATGTCTGTTATTTTCAGATTTCATTGGGCACAACTGCAAATAACTGGCATTTTTTTTTTAAATCTTAAGCTTCTTATACTGATCTTTGTAAATTGAGCCCAGGATCTCTTTAAAACATGTTATAAGTTATGTTCAGAACATTTATTTGTGATTTGTATATTATCACATTTTTTTTTTTGCAGACATTGTAATAGCATTGTATTCATGATTTATGCATATTGATTGTTCTACACATTTGTTACAGTATTTGATTGATGTTTAGTGTTTGATTTATACTATTTTAGAGCTGTTTGGATGAGATCCTGATCATATTAGGAATTAAGCATATATTTCTTGCCACTGCTTAAAGTGGAAGTACTGCAAAGTCCGCTATAATTTTTTTAAGGCCCCCCAAGTGGGTTATGCCATAATGTACTAGTATGCACAGCACAACATATTAGTACATTATGGCAGACTTATCTTTCATATGGTGTCCTCCAGCACAGCGCTGGGACCAATTCCTGGTCGCCTGGTCTTTCTTCGGGGTCCTGTGCCTTCAGCCACTTGATAGGCCAGGCCACGCTGATGAGTCACATCACTGCAGCACGGATCGGGGGCGATCGGGGCCATAAATGTTCACTGAGCTGCGTATGCGCGGCTCAGTAAACATAACAGCTGAAAGGCAGAAGGATGCATTTATGGCAGAAGAAACTACTAAGGTCTCTTCTGTCATAAATGCCCTGCCTGTCAGCCATTTGATTAAAGTACAAGTTTACTTGCACTTTTATTGATAGAAAGCTGTACCTGTTCATATATTAACATATGAAAGCTTGCAGTTTTGTTATGCCATTTCAAGGGTTAGTGATATGTTTGTTTTTAATAGAAGTTGCACATCTATTGAGGATTCTAAATGTGAGATCTAAAGTACATGTGAGATCTCTCCATGTTGGATCTTAATTGATTTTTTAAAATAGATAATGCAGAAGAAAGAGAGGACCCATCTCAAGGTTGGAATGCAAGTGATGAGAAATCCAGTTCTCACTGGAATGTTGTCACCTACTTTGATGACAACTGACTAAGAAGTTCCAAAACAATGGGTATGCATTAACCCCTTCCCATTGACAAACTGTATTAATGTGCCTTGGGATGATGCCCCATGCTAGGGTATGTCAACAAATGCTCTTTTTGACAGCTACCACTCAAAACTTCATATAGGCTGCTAGCTATTAACAGCTTCGGTCTCCACCAAGCATTGTGAACTAATGACAGTGGTTCTTGAGCATGTGATGCCTATGTCTGCTATGACTAAGTAATCTCAAGCATAGTGAAGGCTTAGTTTACAAAATTGGTTTCAGCTTGTAGAGGCCACTGCAGCCAGTAGATGGCGATGTGCCTCTGTTTGACATTGTAATTGTCTAAAACAATTATAATATTCATAAATAGTATTAATAATATATTTTTATAAATTATTTATATATATATATATATATATATATATATATATATATATATATATATATATATATATGTGTGTGTGTGTGTGTGTGTGTGTGTGTGTGTATAGCGGTGGGCTCCTGTGTTTTTCAAAATTAAACTTTACCCAAACTACAATTTGGTTTGGGACTATTTGCCTAAATTAGACTTCTGTATCAGTCTGACTGGACTGTGAGATGTTCAGCCTGGCCACAGAGGGCATTGTCTCGGGTGGCAGGTGTGGAACTATGGTCTGGTCAGGCGCTTAAGTTACTCTCTTTCGAAGCCAGGTCAGTGGGAGTGGCCCTCTCGCTGTGCCCTCTGGGAGAGGGTATTTAAGATGCGGACGTCACGTAGTTTGGGGTTCAGGTCCAGTATGATGTGCTGACTACTTGGTCCTGGTCCTCCTGACCAGCCCCCAGGAAGGCTATGGCCTGGGGTGCAGATCCACCCGACTTTGATGCCTCGGGGCTCTCTAGCCGAAGGCGAGGAAACTAGAGGAGGATTCTGAGGTGAATGGGTGCCGTCTCCAGTTCCGGAGAGACCCATTGTACTTCAAGCATTTCAGGGGAGGACTCTTTAGAAGAGCACCACGTACGGGTTGGTTTTCTTAACAAGAGCCTGGAAGGGCTGAAGTTACTGAAAGAATCCGGTCTTGTGGATATCGGCAAGCAGGCTGAAAGGTTCAGGTATCCTACAAGTGTTCTACAGCTTAGTTTCCTACGTGTTCTGCAACAACGTCTGTGACAAAGACTTTGTTCCTGAGTAAGCACCTTGTTGGCTGCTAGGCCTTGTGAGAGAAGGATTGTCCAACCTGAGTGTTCATCCAGCTGCGAATGGCTATTCTCTGGATGCAGTCAAAGTAAGCAAGTTCTTTAACGTTTTTTGGACTTTGACATTAAGCCCTTGTACACACGGTCGGAGAATCTGTCGGAATGTGTCCTATCGGACCGTGTTGTCGGATAATCCGACTGTGTGTGGTATGCATCGGACTGATTCCGTCGGAAAATCCGTCGGACCCAATTTTCCAACTTGATGGAAATATTTTCCGACTAACTGGTTCGATCGGACATACTCCGATCATGTGTAGAGAATTTTGATCGGACCAAGTGCCACGCATGCTCAGATCAAATTCCTACATCAAAGCTATTGGCTACTAGCCTGAACGTAGTCCCATCGTAACAAAATTACGTCATCACGTTCTGAATGATCGGATTTTTCGACAACTTAGTCCGACCGTGTGTATGCAACAGTTTCGGACAAGACCCGACGGACAAAATCCGTCAGACAAAATCCGACGGATTTGGTTGGCAGAATGTCCGACCGTGTGTACAGGGGCTAAGAGTACCTGAACTACCTTTTCCAACCCTCTGATCCCAAGTTGAAAGACTGTTCAATGGTTTGAGTTTTTGCAAATAAAATCCATTTCAGTGGATCTCTCTTGTCAGTCTCAAGTTAATGGGTCATCTACCACGGGACATCCCCTAGAATTGTCACAAGGAGAACGGAAGGTAACGGTAAGCCCAAAAAATAACCAGCAGCTCCTTCGGGGGTTAGTGCTACATATATATATATATATATATATATATATATATATATATATACACACACATACACACACACATACAGACACATACATAGAGGGGGTATTTACGAAAGGCAAATACACTTTGCACTACAAGTGCAAGCTACAAGTGCAAAGTACACTTGAAATTGCACTGAAAGTGCACTTGGAAGTGCAGTCGCTGTAAATCTGAGGGGTAGATCTGAAATGAGGGAAAGCTCTGTTGATTTTATTATCCAATCATGTGCAAGCTAAAATGCTGTTTTTTATTTTCCTTGCATGTCTCCCTCAGATCTGCGGTGACTGCACTTTCAAGTTCACTTTCAGTGCAATTTCAAGTGCACTTAGTGCTTGTAGTTTGCACTTGTAATGCAAAGTGGATTTTCCTTTAGTAAATAACCCCCACAGTGCCTTAAAAAAAGTATTCACACCTCTTGAAATTTTACACGTTTTGTCATGTTACAACCAAAAACTTAAATGTATTTTATTGGAGTTTTATGTGATAGACCAACACAAAGGGGCACATAATTGTGAAGTGGAAGGAAAATGATAAATGGTTTTCAAACTTTTTTACATATAAATATCTGAAAAGTGTAGCATGCATTTGTATTCAGCCCCCCTGAGTCTATACTTTGTAGAACCATCCACCAATTACAGCTGCAAGTCTTTTTGGGGATGTCTCTACCAGATTTGCACTTCTAGAGAGTGAAATGTTTGCCCATTCTTCTTTGCAAAATAGCTCAAGCTCTGAATGGAGAGCCAATGGTTATGTAACTATATGTAAGGGTGCAATTAGGGCGGCTAAGATAGAACACGAAAAACACATAACGGAAGAGAGTAAAAAAATCCCCAAAAATTATTTAAGTATATAAACAGTAAAAAAGGGACTACAGACCATAGTGGCCCCATAAAGAAAGAGGAAGGACATCTGGTTTCAAAGAAAGGAGAGATGGGGAAGGTATTGAATTTATTCCTCTCCTCGGTCTTCATGAGGGAATCGGGGGGTTTCAGTAACCAAAACTGCAATGTTTATCCTCATGACACATCACAGGAAGCACCCTCATGGCTAACAGAGGACAGAATTAGAAATAGACTTGGGAAACTTAACATTATCATTATTATTATACACGATTTATATAGCGCCAACAGTTTACGCAGCGCTTTACAATGTATAGGGGGGACAACACAATTAATAAATCACCGGGACCAGATGGCTTGTACCTGAGGGAATTCAGTCAAGTAATTACCAGACTATTGTTCCTCATTTTTACTGACAGTCTACTGAAAAGCCAATGTATCACCAATATTTAAAAAAAGGCCAAAATACATCCCTGGGAATTACAGACCAGTTAGCCAAACATCAATAGTATGCAAGCTCTTGAAGGGGATTATAAGGGACTACCGTATATACTCGAGTATAGGCCGACCCGAATATAAGCCGAGGCCCCCAATTTACCCCCAAAAAAACTGGCAAACTTATTGACTCGTGTATAAGCCGAGGGTGAGACATGCCTGTCCATCCCTGTGTGTGTGTCCGTCCATCCCTGTGTGTCCGTCCATCCCTGTGTGTCCGTCCATCCCTGTGTGTCCGTCCATCCATCCCTGTGTGTGTGTGTGTCCATCCATCCATCCATCCCTGTGTGTGTGTGTCTCCATCCATCCATCCCTGTGTGTGTGTGTCTCCATCCATCCATCCATCCATCCATCCCTGTGTGTGTGTGTCTCCATCCATCCATCCATCCATCCCTGTGTGTGTGTGTATCCATCCATCCCTGTGTGTGTGTGTGTCTCCATCCATCCATCCATCCGTGTGTGTGTGTCTCCATCCGTGTGTGTGTGTGTGTGTGTGTGTGTGTGTGTGTGTGTGTCCAGCCTACCTGTGTCCCGAGCCTTTGTCCCGAGCCTCCGACCCGTGTCGTGCCTTGCCTTCGTCCCGTATTGTCCCGTCCCGTCCCGTCCTGTCCCGTGCCGTGCCTTGCCTTGCCTCCGTCCCGTGCCCTCTTCGTCGGCGGCCATTGTAAAATTCAAAAGCCGCGCCTCCTCCTTCGCCTGTGATAGGCGGAACACTGAATTTCCCAGCAGCCTGTGTTCCGCCTATCACGGACGTCGTATCATCCTCGTCCGTAGTACGAGGATGAGAAGATGCCCGTGATAGGCGGAACACAGGCTGCTGGGAAATTCAGTGTTCCGCCTATCACAGGCGAAGGCGGAGCCGGAGGCGCGGCTTTTGAATCAGAATGGCCGCTGTCTGTCTGCTCGACACGCTGATCGAGCGGGCAGACAGCGATGACTCGAGTATAAGCCGAGGGGGGCACTTTCAGCCTCAAAAAAGAGGCTGAAAATCTCGGCTTATACTCGAGTATATACGGTATATACAAGATTTTAGTAATGAAAACGTATCATTAGCAGTTACCAGCATGTATTCATGAAGAATCGTTCTTGCCAAACCAATCTATTAGCCTTCTATGAGGAGGTGAACTGCCATCTAGATAAAGGAAGGCCTGTAGACGTGGTGTATCTGGATTTTGCAAAAGCATTTGACACAGTTCCCCATAAACGTTTACTGTACAAAGGTCCATTGGCATGGACCATAGGGTGAGTACATGGATTGAAAACTGGCTACAAGAGCGAGTTAAGAAGGTGGTGATAAATAGGGAGTACTCGGAATGGTCAGGGGTGGGAAGTGGGGTCCCCCAGGATTATTTGCTTGGACCAATTCTGTCTAATTTCTACACAAACGACCTGGAGGATAGGGTAAACAGCTCAATCTCTGTCTTTGCGGACGACACTAAGCTAGGCAGGACAATAACTTCTCCAGAGGATGTGGAAACCTTGCAAGAAGATCTGAACAAATTAATGGGGTGGACAACTACATGGCAAATGAGGTTCAATGTAGAAAAATGCAAAATAATGCATTTGGGTGGCAAAAATATGAATGCAATCTATACACGGGGAGAACCTCTGGGGGAATCTAGGATGGAAAATGACTTGTGAGTCCTAGTAAATGATAGGCTCAGGAATGGCATGCAATGCCAAGCTGCTGCTAACAAAGCAAACAGAATATTGGCATGCTTTAAGAAGGGGATTAACTCTAAAGATAAATCGATAATTCTCCCGCTCTACAAGACTTTGGTCCGCCCTCACCTGGAGTATGCTGTCCAGTTCTGGGCACCAGTCCTCAGGAAGGATGTACTGGAAATGGAGTGAGTACAAAGAAGGGCAACAAAGCTAATGAAGGGTCTGGAGGATATTAGTTATGAGGAAAGGTTGCGAGCACTGAACTTATTCTCTCTGGAGAAGAGACACTTGAGAGGGGATATGATTTCAATTTACAAATACCGTACTGGTGACCCCACAATAAGAATAAAACTTTTTCGTAGAAGGGAGTTTAATAAGACACGTGGCCACTCACTAAAATTGGAAGAAAAGAGGTTTAACCTTAAACTACGTAGAGGGTTCTTTACTGTAAGAGCGGCAAGGATGTGGAATTTCCTTCCACATGCGGTGGTCTCAGCGGGAGACATCGATAGTTTCATGCCCATGATTACATCTTTTTGAGGAACTGTTGCTTATACGTAATTTTTGAGCACTCTATTTATAATATCTGTGATTGTTTACACAAATTCCGTGCACTTTATTACTGTATGCTCATGATCACATCTTTATGAGGAACTGTTGCTTATACGCATTTTCTGAGCACTTTATTTTTGTTTACACAAATTTTGTGCACTTTATTATTGTATGAATTTAAAATCATAGAGTATAATTTTATTTATTCACTTATTTGTATTTAGGCACTATAATTTTTGATTATTTATGGTGTATATATATTATTTTTGTTTATATGTTTTTCTTATAATTTTATGGGGTTTTAGGTGTTAATTTTTTATTTAGATTTACTATAAGTAAGAGTGCGGTTAAAATTCCTGATTTATATTAAATAAGCACCTGAACAACCGTAACATACAGGGATATACAATGTAATACTGACACATAATCACACACATAGGTTGGATTTGATGGACTTGTGTCTTTTTTCACCCTCACCTACTATGTAAGGGTTCAAGAAAGGTTTACCACACTCCCAGGTAAGAAGCAGTGATGATTACATAATTGAGGATAAAAATATACATCATAAGACATCGTAAGACCTCTATGTAGGCATGGCAAGATTAACGTGTTTCACTAATCAAGGTTCACTATAATTATGACTAAGCAAACCTTGATTCGTGAAACGCGTTAATATTGCCATGCCAGCATAGAGGTCTCACGATGTCTTGTGATGTATCTTAAGGTTTTTTTTATCTTAAATAAAGTAATCATCACTGCTTCATACCTGGGAGTGCGGGCAACCTTTCTTAAACCATTGGCTCTTATTCAGGCTGTGGACTGGACCTGCACCACAATGTTGAAGGGAGCAATCATTCTCACCTGGAGGGGCACAACTCTGTCTTTGTATCAGTTATTTAGATGGAATGCACCTGTGAACAGCAATTTTCAACTCTGCACTTTGACAGGGCCCTTTTAACACATGAATATGCTTTGATCTAAACCATTACATTGTAGCTCTGGCATATGGCAGACTTATCTGTCAAACGCAGCCCTCCATCGCAGTGCTGTCACCACATCTGCTGGTCCCAGGCATTTGTATATTTACCCGGTGTTCCTTCCAGGTTCTGTTTGTCGTGCACGTTTTTTGGGCATCACATCAGAATGGCACAGCAAGAGGGGCTGTAAATGTGGTCCGAGCTGCGCATGTTCACTTCAGATTACATTACCACTGACATGCCAGGACAGCCATTTATGACATGTGATACTACCAGGGTCTCTTCTGTTATAATAACCCTGCCTGTCAGTGGTTTTTGCTAATTTAACTTTAGATACAACCAAAGGAATGCTCCATCTGTCCTTAAAGAAATGGTATACAATTAATTTGGGTACACTGTTGCATGATGGTGCAATTGTCTATCAAAATATCACAGCACTGGAAACTGACAAATTGTCAGGTAAAAAAAGAATACCACAGGCTGGTACTCAAGTGGTTAAAAAAAAAACTATTAAAATTGATTTAAGTGGGCAGATTGGTCATAGAATTATAGTCAAGTTAACTGATGCCTAATAACACTGCAGGATTTGGCTGGAGCATCTAGAGTGTTACGCAACTGACTAAACACAAATCTTGTATTAAAATGAAAAGAGAAATCTCATTAGATCCATAAATAATGTTTAAAAAGAAAGCATGTAACAAGACGTCAGCTTCTTCTGCAATAAAACCCCATAATAGAACACTTGGGGATGTATCTGTGCTGTAGAACAAAGAGAAAATAAAATAGTCAGACACCAAATAAATTCATCATCAAAGTCAGTGAACTCTTTATCAGTCGGATAAATCTTGTAGACAACTTTGGTTTTCATCAGTGCTATAAGGCCCCTTGTACAAGGGGTGTTTAGCCCCTGTGTGTGCAATCCAGGTATGGTGGTGCACTCAGAAGGCACGGGTGCAGCTTCCAAGCTGGTGACAACCTATAAATGTCTATAGCAACTGGAGGAGGTGGGCACTAAACCAAGTGGTACTCATGTTTAGGGCCCGATGCACTCAGGCACAAAGCCCAGTATATAGTTATTCTTTAACAGAATGCAGGCAGCGGGGCTGGTCACTGCATCATTGTCTCCTGGGCGCACTAAAATAGAATTACATGCACAGAGGCGAGATCTCCTATGTGCAAGGGGCATAAATGGCATGGCTGCAGTGAGTCAAGAAACAGCTATTATGTAAACTGCAACAAGTGTGTAGTAGAAAGTCTAATATTTATTGAATTTCTTTTATATATCTTAAAGCTGAACACAAGGCAAACCAGTAAATACAAAACGGAAAGTGATATGCTTGTAAAGTCTCATTTTTTTTCTATTAAAATAACAAACATGTCGTACTTACCTGCTGTGTGTGGGTTTTTCCCAGAGCACCCCAGATCTTCCTCTGATTGAGTCCCTGGCTGGAGCTCCTGGCCTCTCTCTCCTGTTGAGTGCCCCCACAGCAAGCAGCTTGCTAAGGGGGCACCCGAACCAAGCTACAGCTCCATGTATTCATTCAGATACGGAGCTACAATTCAGCCCCGCCCCTCTCTGTCCTGATTGGCTAACTGAGTTTGATTGACAGCAGCTGGAGCAAATGTTGCCGCTGCTGTGTCTCAGCCAATCAGGAGGGAGAGTCCCGGACTGTCAAGGCACTTGGTGGGCATCGCTGGATAGAGATGGGCCCAAGAAAGTATTAAGGGCACTGAGTGGGGTGCTGCACAGGGAAGGCTTTTTATCTTAATGCATAGAATTTATTAAGATAAAAAACCTTCTGCCTTTACAATCACTTTAAATTCATATATTGAAGCTGATTTACTCGCCAAAAAAATTATGTTCCTGAGATTTACATACCTACAGCCTTTCAAGAGACCCAACTTTTCTCTACTGCATTCATGCAGAGCTAGGTCACATCTCTGTCATGAGCCTGTGATTGGACAGTGAAGGACTAGCAGTACACTTGAGAGGTTATCTCTCTGCTTTCTATCCCTGTCAGCACCGAACTGGCCACAAATTCTGCCCCTTTATCTTCAGGTATAAGTCCTGCTTTAGGCTAGGTTCACATCTGTGTGGGGGGTTCCCGCAGTCCACACCTCTTCTCGCAGCTGTAGTTGCAACCACCCACACAGAAAAAAGCATTGGAATGTGTGTGGGTGCATTTAATCCTAATGGCACTGCACTTGCAGTTCCCGTGCGGGCTGCAATTTCTAAAATGCTGCAGGGCCCTTTTCACTGCCCCTAGGGGGCACAGCAGCCCATTCAAATTAATGGATTGCCGTGCCTGCTCAAAACGTGTCTCACAGAGTAGCATGCATGTGAGCCTAGCCCTACAGAAGATTACAAGAGGCTGAAATCAAATAAAATTCAAGTATTTATACTAGTTGTATTTAAAATAACATTCAATTATGTACTAAATGAAATGTACAATAAAAATATCATACACGAGACATAAAAGACCAATTTAACCACTTTCAGACCGGACCAATTTGCTGGTCAAAGACCAGACCACTTTTTGCGATTCGGCACTGCGTCGCTTTAACTGACAATTGCGCGGTCGTGCAACGTGGCTCCCAAACAAAATTAACGTCCTTTTTTTCCCACAAATAGAGCTTTCTTTTGGTGGTATTTGATCACCCCTGCGGTTTTTATTTTTTGCGCTATAAACAAAAATAGAGCGATAATTTTGAAAAAAACGCATTATTTTTTACTTTTTGTAATAATAAATATCCCCCAAAAATATATAAAAAAACATTTTTTTCCCTCAGTTTAGGCCGATACGTATTCTTCTACATATTTTTGGTAAAAAAAATCGCAATAAGCGATTATTGATTGGTTTGCACAAAAGTTATAGCGTTTACAAAATAGGGATAGTTTTATAGCATTTTTATTAATAATTTTTTATTATTTTTTTTTTTACTAGTAATGGCGGCGATCTGCGATTTTTTATTGTGACTGCGACATTGTGGGGGACCCATCGGACATTTTTGACACATTTTTGGGACCATTGTCATTTATACAGTAATCACTGCTATATAAATGCAGTGATTCCTGTGTAAATGACACTGGCAGTGAAAGGGTTAACCAGTGGGTGGCAGTGTAGGGGTTAAGTGTTCCTAGGGGTGTGTTACTAACTGTGGGGGGGTTGGGCTTTCATTTAGTGTACACTGATCTCTGCTCCAATCACATGGAGCAGAGATCAGCGTCACTAGTTGCTAGGCAGAATGGAAAAATGTTGTTTATACAGCATTTCCTCCATTCGGCCGCTCCGTGAGACGATCGCGGGGATGCCCGCGGCGATCGAGTCCGCGGGTCCCGCGACCGGACTCACGGGGGTCCCGACCAGCGCGGGAGCGCGCTGCCGGCGGCGCGCTCCCGATGGCACGGCGGCAACGAATATTGGACGTACATGTACGCCAATATGCCTGCCCGTGCCATTCTGTCGACGTACATCGTCGTGCGCTGGTCGGGAAGTGGTTAAAGATGTATAAAATAAAAAGAATTTTATATTAAAATGATCAAAATCATTGCAGTTCCCCTTTATAAATTCAGGGTTATATGCTAAAGGGTCAGCCCTCTTTTGATTGGCTCCATGCTGAGGTTCTCCCCTGGTCGCCACAATGCAGTAAGACATGCTTCCAGAAGGTAGCCAGGGTCCTGTGTACCTCTTCTCTCTCCTCCCTGCCAGAGGAGTACCGCGATTTTAGCGATGTCTTTGACAAAGGTCAAGCTGGTAGTTTGCCTCCACACCAGTCATATGATTGCATATTTGACCTTCAACCTGATGCCTTTGTTTCTGTTCCTGTGTTGGCACATCCTGATCCTACCTTAATTTTTATCCTTGAGGTTGATGCTTCTGAGACTGGAGTTGGCGTCCATCTGTCTCAATGTCCTACCTCTGAGAGCACTATGCATCCTTATGGCCACTTTTCCAAGAAATTGTCATGTGCAGAGTGCAATTACGAGATTGGTGACAGAGAGCTGTTCATTTCATTTTAGCCCTGAAAGAATGGAGACATCTCCACGAAGGTACCACTGTGCCAGTTCTCATTCTTACTGACCATAAGAATCTCACATTCTTGTCTGAGGCTAAATGCTTCTCTCCCAGAAGGGCACGATGGGCACTTTTCTTGTCTAGTTTCAATTACATTGTCTTATTCTTAACCAGTACTAAGAATTTACTGGCTGACATTTTTTCACGTCAATTTTCCTCCACTTTCTAAGATGGAGTCGGTTCTGATTCCTGTGATTCCCCCTGATCGTATCCTGGCTACGGTTTGCACCAGTCTCATTTCTCCTTTGGGTGACAAAATTCTTGCTACTCAGGTCTATGCTCCTCCTGAGAAATCTTGTGACCCTCGCTTTGTTCCAGAGAGTCTCCGTACTGATGTGCTCCAGACTTACCATTTTCCAAAGGCTGCTGGCCACCCTGAGAAGAATTAACTCTTTTGGGCCATTTCCCAACAATTTTGGTGGCCTAGTCTTCGTGCTGATGTAACTGCCTTGTAGCTGCCTGTTTCATGTGCTCAGAGTAAGACTTCACTACACCTTCCAGTGGGCCTCCTACAACCCAAACTCAATGGAGAGAGGCCCTGGACCCACTTGTCTATGGATTTCATTGTGGAGCGACCCAACTCCTAGGGCAACACAGTTATCCTTATGGTGGTTGACCGGTTCTAGAAAATGTCTCATTGTATTCTACTGAAGAAGTTGCCCATTTCTAAGGAACTGGCTTCCATTGTTGCTCAGGAGATCTTTTGCTTACATGGGCTACCCAAAGTGATTGTCTCAGACAGGGGTTTGTGTCCCAATTCTGGTGAGCCTTTTGTGCACAGTTGGGAATTTAGCTTGCTTTCTCCTCTGCGTATCACCCGCAGACTAATGGGGCCGCAGAACGAGCCAATCGGTCCTTGGAGCAATTCCTACGTTGCTATATTTCTGCCCATAACAACTGGTCAGATCTTTTACCATGGGCGGAGTTTGCTCACAATAGTACCTTGAATTTTGCTTCCCGATTGTCCCAGTTTATGGGGAACTATGGTTTCCAACCTTCCATGTTGCCTGACTCATTTTTTCCGCAGAGTATTCCTGCGTAAGAGGAGCATCTCCGTGATATTCGTTCCACTTAGGCACAAGTCCAGGAGGCTTTGCGACATACTAATGATAGGTACAGACTCCATGCTGACCGCAGACGCCTGCCTGTGCCTTCCTACCAGGTTGGGGACAGGGTCTGACTGTCATCTCGTAAAACCTCAGACTTTGTGTTCCCTCTCTGAAGTTCACACCTCAGTTTATTGGGTCTTACTGTATTCTTCGCAGGATTAACTCAGTTGCTTACGCATTAGACCTTCCTTCTAATATGCATATCTCAAATGTATTTCATGTCTCCTTATTAAAAGCTTTGGTTGTTACCGCTTTACCACCTCAGTGCCTAGTCCTAAACCCTGTACAGGTTGAAAACCATAAGGAGTATGAAGTACAGTCCATTGTTGACTCCCGTAGTTTCCGTGGGCGCATACAGTACCTGGTGCATTGGAAAGGGTACGGCAGGGGTCTCAAACTGGTGGCCCTCCAGCTGTTGCAGAACTACAATTCCCATGAGGCATTGCAAGACTGACAGTTACAAGCATGACTCCCATAGGCAAAGGCATGATGGGACTTGTAGTTCCGTAACAGCTGGAGGGCCGCCAGTTTGAGACCCCTGGGGTACGGTCTGGAGGAATGCTCTTGGGTCTCATCCTTGGATGTACATGCCCCTGTCCTCCTCCGTGATTTCCATAGATGTTTACCCCTCAAGCCTGGTGGTCCACCGAGGGGAAGGGGTCATTGAGGAGGGGGTACTGTCAGGGTTGCGCTAAGCCCATCTTTCTCTGAGCTAGCTGATCAGCTGTCAGCTAATTGCCAGCTCCTATCACTTCACAGTGACTTGCCTGTTGATATCCTACTCGTCAGTCCTGCCTACTTAAGCCATCCAGTTCAGATCATCCCTGCCTTTGACTTGGTCACATCTCTAGAGATGCTCTTATGTGTTCCTGTTAAAAACTTGCTTGGCTGAGGTTCCTTCTGGCTCCAGACCCTGCTTGCTGTTCTACTAAGCTAATCTCTGGCTCCCTGATGTTTTGGCTTGTCTGACTATCCATTCCGGTTCCTGAACTCTGGCTATGTTTTGACTTCATTTACTCGGTTTACCTTTCTTTATTATTATTAAACAAGTGTGATTTAACTGTACTTCTGTCTCAGTCTGATTCATTGTTCCTGACATCAACACAAAAGTACACAATGGATGCCATAAAAGGAAGCCATCCATTGTGTTCAATTGTCATGTGATCCGCTGTGATCTGGCTGGCAGTGGCCGGTGCACTGATCACACTACAGCCTGGCCTGTAGGGCGCAAGCCACCCAAATGCTTTCAGGTGACTTGCAGTAGACTGCCTGTCAGTTTTACTCACAATCTTGGTAGCTACATCCTCAGGATTGTGTGTAAAACCCCCCCACTGGCAGTCAAAGGATTAAACAAAAACTCATACAGACAAACTCCCCTTTAAGAAGGACGCGTGTAGGCACATGCCTACAGTGCCTATTCAGAAATCTGGCCCTGGTTCTTGTAGCAGACATGAGCTAGTAGTGACAAGCCCCAAGTCTTTTAAGAGCAATGTAGAGTCCATGATACTTTGAACTAAGAATGATAATTCTTTTTGACACAAAAAATAATGGCCTGAATTTAGACATAGGTTTCCTTACTCATTATACTAAAGTTTTACAACCCCCTCTGTGATTAGCAACCCCCCCTCCATTCCATAGCTCTCCCTCTGTCTTATCTCACTAACTCTTCTCTTATCTTTATTGCCCCATTGATTTGTATGTGTTTTTTTTTTTATTTTTTTGTTTTCTCTCTTCTTTCCCTCAGAGGTGTTTTTTTCTTTTATTTTTTTTTTTTTTTTTGTTTTGGTTTTACATTCTGCTTAAAAATTTGTAAATCAGTACTGCTTGGACCTTGAAGAAGGGGACATACCCGAAAGCTTGTCCTGAAAAATTGTATGTTAGTGCAAATAAAAAAAGTATCATGGACAGTACTCAATTTTCTCTGTCACAATTGCACTAATACGGCTACTATCACATTAAGTAAGAGCAATGTAGGAAATTTCCAAAATGTTCCATATGGGCTATTGATATTAAAAAAGCTTAGATCTGAGGTCCTATTCCAAAAATGAAGATCTCTAAATTGGATAAAAGAAAGAAAAACAAACAATAAAAAAGGTGACTTTGTTGCATCGCAGTTAGGGAATTCTAAAATGTTACATGAACACCGCTGGTTTCAAAAAGAAATATTTCTTACTGGCTAAAAATAAATCTGAAACAACAAAAAAGAATCTCTTATGCCAGTGATAATATTCTGCTCATATTCTATCCCCACCATTCAGGCCAATGATATCGATAACACGTAGCGCCTCCATTGAGAAATAATAATAACATGTTCAATGAAAGTCAATAAGCAGCCTTGCAATATGTAGTCCTTTTACATCAGGGAGACTGAGATGGCACCGCAACTAATATCTAAAATGGGCCAAGGATCCAAATATGAGGCCTCAAAATATGCAACAAGTATTTTCATTTCCTTATGGAATGATTTTTGGCCTGGGAATTGTTGACAGTAAGTGTGCTTTGTAATTACCAAGTGCAAGAAATGGGCTCTAGGGAGGATTCCACTATTTGTGTGATAATAAAGTATCTTTTCCATTTTAGACTACATCGGAGAGCAGAAAAACATTAATCTCGGATATTACCACTGATAACTATTTCAGTCTGCCATGTAATAAAAAGTGTCCATCAAATGCCACTTCAACCTTACATTTTTATTATATTTTATTTCAATTTGGCTTAACCACTTTACCTCCGTAAAATTTACTGCCCTTCATGACCAGACCATTTTTGATGTATGACATAGTGCTACTTCAACTGACTATTGCGTAGTCATGCAATGCTGTACCCAAGATTTATGTAATTTTTTCTCACAAATAGAGCTTTCTTTCTTTAAAAAAATGAAAAAATAAATCAAATTCCTTCATACATTAGTCCAATACAGTATCTCACAAAAGTGAGTACACTCCTCACTTTTTTGTAAATATTTTATTATATCTTTTCATGTGACAACACTAAAGAAATGACACTTTGCTACAATGTAGATATGTGCAATTCATTTCGTAATGAATCAAAATTCGGCCGAACTAGGAATCATTATCACGAATCAATATACATACATAAATATCGAATTTCAATGACTACAAAAGAAATTATAGCGGATATAACAAATGAATTCGGCATGATTCGAGATTCAGTATAACGAATATCAAAATTCTACAGAAATAACAAATTATCTGAAAACGAATTAACGTAACATAACAAATATAACAGAACGAAATTATGTATTTTATGAATGACAACAAAACGTAACTAAGTAACATTTTCTGTTGTGCACAAGTCTACTACATGTAAAGTAGTGAGTGTACAGCTTGTATAACAGTGTACATTTTCTGTTTCCTCAAAATAGATCAACACACACCGATTAATGTCTAAACCACTGGCAACAAAAGTGAGTACACCCCTAAGGCCGCGTACACACGGGCGGACTGTTCGCCCAACCTTGTCCGCTGAACAGTGTTTGGGCGGACAGTCCGCTCGTGTGTGGGCTTTCAGCGGACAGTTTCAGCGGACAGTTGGACGGACAAAGTCTTTCGGAAATTCCGAAAAACTGTCCGCTGAAACTGTGTTTGAGCGAACAGTCCGCCCGTGTGTGGGCCTGTCCGCTGTACTTTCGAAATGAGCGGACTGTTCCCGCTCGGAAAGTCCGCCCATTTCGAGCGCGTGTACAGGTAGGCGGGGCCCGCGAGGGAGACGTCGCGGGCTCCGCCGCCTGGAATGGGCTTAAAGGGGAACCCCAACGCCGAAAAAAAATCGGCGTGGGGGTTCCCCCCAAGTCCACACCAGACCCTTGTCCGAGCACGCTACCCGGCCGGCCAGGAAAGGGGGGCGAGCGAGCGCGCCCCCCCTCCTGAGCCGTACCATGTTGATGAGGACAAGGGCCTCTTCCCGACAACCCTGGCCGTTGGTTGTCGGGGTCTGCGGGCGGGGGGCTTATCGGAATCCGGGAGCCCCCTTTAAGAAGGGGGCCCCCGGATACCGGCCCCCTACCCTATGTGAATGAGTATGGGGTACAATGTACCCCTACCCATTCACCTGTGGAATAAAGTACAAAAAAAACACAACACATGGAAAAAGTATTTTATTGCACAGCTCCGGGGGTCTTCCGTCTTCGGGGGTCTTCTCGCCGGACTCCTCCGCTATGTGTGTGTAGCTCTTTTACTAGCGGAGGAGTCCGGCTTTCTTCCTCCCCGCCGCCGGCCTCTTCTCCCGACTTCGGGGGTCTTGTCCCCCTCTTCGGTTCTTCTGCCGGGCCACCGCGCCTGGTCCGGTGGCCCGGTCTTCTGTCGCCGTCTTCCGTTCTTCTGTCGCCGCCTTCGGTTCTTCTGCCGGGCCACCGCGCCTTCTTGTAGCTCTTTTACAGGCGGTGGCCCGGTCTTCTGTCGCCGTCGCCGCCGCCGCCTTCCGTTCTTGTTCTTCTTCTTGTTCTTCTTCTTCTTCTCCTGGAGATGTTGACTCGACGATCTCTCCGGCCGGAATGCCAGGGACACGCTCCGCTGCCACTTATATAGTGACAATGGGGCGGTGTCACATGGTATATGTCACATGGGTTGGTCACATGGGTTGATGTCACATGGGGACTATGACATCGTAAGGGGCGGGGTCACCATGTGACCAACCCATGTGACATATACCATGTGACACCGCCCCATTGTCACTATATAAGTGACCGCACAGCGCGGCTCTGGCATTCCGGCCGGAGAGATCGTCGAGTCAACATCTCCAGGAGAAGAACAAGAAGAACAAGAAGAAGAACAAGAACGGAAGGCGGCGGCGGCGGCGACGACAGAAGACCGGGCCACCGCCTGTAAAAGAGCTACAAGAAGGCGCGGTGGCCCGGCAGAAGAACCGAAGGCGGCGACAGAAGAACGGAAGACGGCGACAGAAGACCGGGCCACCGGACCAGGCGCGGTGGCCCGGCAGAAGAACCGAAGAGGGGGACAAGACCCCCGAAGTCGGGAGAAGAGGCGGGCGGCGGGGAGGAAGAAAGCCGGACTCCTCCGCTAGTAAAAGAGCTACACACACATAGCGGAGGAGTCCGGCGAGAAGACCCCCGAAGACGGAAGACCCCCGGAGCTGTGCAATAAAATACTTTTTCCATGTGTTGTGTTTTTTTTGTACTTTATTCCACAGGTGAATGGGTAGGGGTACATTGTACCCCATACTCATTCACATAGGGTGGGGGGCCGGTATCCGGGGGCCCCCTTCTTAAAGGGGGCTCCCGGATTCCGATAAGCCCCCCGCCCGCAGACCCCGACAACCAACGGCCAGGGTTGTCGGGAAGAGGCCCTTGTCCTCATCAACATGGGGACAAGGTGCTTTGGGGTGGGGGGGCCGCGCGGCCCCCCCTTCCCTAAGGCACCCCCCCATGTTGAGGGCACGCGGCCTGGTACGGCTCAGGAGGGGGGGCGCGCTCGCTCGCCCCCCCTTCCTGGCCGGCCGGGTAGCGTGCTCGGACAAGGGTCTGGTGTGGACTTGGGGGGAACCCCCACGCCGATTTTTTTCGGCGTTGGGGTTCCCCTTTAAGCCCATTCCAGGCGGCGGAGCCCGCGACGTCTCCTTCGCGGGCCCCGCCTACCTGTACACGCGCTCGAAATGGGCGGATTTGCCTCCTCCTTACGTGGGCGAGTCCGTTCATTTCAAAAGTTGAGCGAACTGTTTGCCCAACCTTGTTCGTCAAACAGTCCGCTCGTGTGTGGGCAAGTCCGCTCATGCAAATTTTGAGCGGACTGTTTGCCCAAACTGTTTGACGAACAAGGTTGGGCAAACAGTCCGCGCGTGTGTACGCGGCCTAAGTGAAAATAAATTTGGTGTTATCGCCCTCACTCTCTCATACTGGTCACTGGAAGTTCAACATTGCACCTCATCGCAAAGAACTCTCTGAGGATCTGAAAAAAAAAGAATTGTTGCTCTACGTAAAGATGGCATAGGTTATAAGAAGATTGTCAAGACCCTGAAACTGAGCTGCAGCACAGTGGCCAAGACCATATAGTGGTTTAACAGCTATATGTTACACTCAGAACAGGCCTCGCCATGGTTGATCAAAGAAGTTGAGTGCACTTGCTCAGCGTCATATCCAGAGGTTGTCTTTGGGAAATAGATAAATGAGTGCTGCCAGCATTGCTGCAGAGGTTGAAGGGGTGGGGGCACAGCCTGTCAGTGCTCAGGCCATACACCACACACTGCATCAAATTGGTATGCATGGCTGTCCTGAAGACAAGCAAACTAAGGACATGGATTACTGGAACCATGTCCTGTGGTTTGATGAGACCAAGATAAACTTACTTGGTTCAGATGGTGCCAAGTGTGTGTGGCAGCAATCAGGTGAGGAGTACAAAGACAAGTGTGTCTTGCCTACAGTCAAGCATGGCAGTGGGAGTGTCATGGTCTGGGGCTGCATGAGTGCTGTCAGCACTGGGGAGCTACAGTTCATTGAGGGAACCATGAATGCCAATATGTGCTGTGACATACTGAAGCAGAACATGATCCCCTCCCTTCAGAGACTGGGCCGCAGGGCAATATTCCAACATGATAACAACCCCAAACACACCTCCAAGACGACCACTGCCTTGCTAAAGAAGCAGAGGGTAAAGGTGATGGACTGGTCAAGCATGTCTCCAGACCTAAACCCTATTGAGCATCTGTGGGGCATTCTCAAATGGAAGGTAGAGGAGTACAAGGTCTCTAACATCCACCAGCTTTGTGATGTCATCATGGAGGAGTGGAAGAGGACTCCAGTGGCAACCTGTGAAGCTTTGGTGAACTTCCTGCCCAAGAGGGTTGAGGTAGAGCTGGAAAATAATGGCGGCCACACAAAATATTGACACTTTGGGCCCAATTTGGACATTTTCATTTAGGGGTGTACTCACTTTTGTTGCCTTTAGTCATTAACAATTTTTAATTGTTTGTTTTGGAGGATATCTTCACTGAATTTTTGTTTCATTTTGTTGTTACTAATATGGTGCTTTTTCTACAATAAATTAGCTTTTTATACAACCGTGGTGTTCCGCAGATGTGACCTTCTTGGCAGGATCTTTCCTTCCACTGCCACCACCATGCTTGACTGTAGGCAAGACACACTTGTCTTTGTACTCCTCACCTGGTTGCTGCCACACACACTTGACACTATCTGAACCAAATAAGTTTATCTTGGTCTCATCAGACCACAGGACATGGTTCCAGTAATCCATGTCCTTAGTCTGCTTGTATTTAGCAAACTGTTTTGCGGGCTTTCTTGTGCATCATCTTTAGAAGAGGCCACCTTCTGGGATGGCAGCTATTCAGACCAGTGTGTGGAGTATGGTCTGAGCACTGACAGGCTTGACCCCCCCAACCCTTCCACCTCTGCGGCAATGCTGGCAGCACTCATATGTCTATTTCCCAAAGACAACCTCTGGATATGGCGCTGAACATGTGATGTGCACTCAACTTCTTTGGTTGACCATGGGGAGGCCTGTTCTGAGTGGAACGTGTCCTGTTAAACTTCTGTATGGTCTTGGCCACCATGCTGTAGCTCAGGGTCTCTGCAATTGTCTTATAGCCTAGGCCAGTAGAGCAATAATGAATTTTTTCAGATCCTCAGAGAGTTCTTTGCCATGAGGTGCCATGTTGAACTTCCAGCGACCAGTATGAGAAAGTGAGAGCGATAACACCAAATGTAGCATGCCTGCTCCCCATTCACACCTGAGAGCTTGTAACTGTCAGAAACCATGAATCAGACTGAGACAGAAGCACAGCTTAATCATACTTGCTTAATAATAATAATAAAAAGGTAAGCAGAGTAAACATAGTCAAAACATGAGTTCAGGAACCGGAACGGATAGTCAGACAAGCCAAAACATCAGGAAGCCAGAGAAGTAGCGTAGTAGAACAGCAAGCAGGATTGGAGCCAGAAGGAATGTCAGCCAAGCAAGTCTTTAACAGGAACACAGGAGAGCGTTTTTAGAGATGTGACCAAGGCGAAGGCAGAAATCATCAGAGGACCACTAGGCTTGAGGGGAAAACGTCTATGGAAATCATGGAGAAGGACAAGGGCATGCACGTCTGAGGATGAGACCCAAGAGTGTTCCTCCGGACCATACCCTTTCCAATACACAAGGTACTGTATGCGCCCACAGAACCTACGGGAGTCAACAATGGACTGTACTTCATACTCCTTATGGTTCTCAACCTGTACGGGGTGAAGACGAGGCACCAAGGTGGTAAAGTGGTTGCAGACCAAAGGTTTTAATAAGGAGACATGAAATACATTTGAGATACGCATATTAGTAGGAAGGTCTAATGCGTAAGCCACTGGGTTAATCCTGCAAAGAATACAGTAAGGCCCAATAAACCAAGGTGCGAACTTCAGAGAGGGAACATGAAGTCAGAGGTTGTGAGATGACAGCCAGACCCTGTCCCCAACCTGGTAGGAAGGAGCAGGCAGGCGTCTGCGGTCAGCATGGAGTCTGTACCTATCATTAGCATGTCACAAAGCCTCCTGGACATATGCCCAAGTGGAACGAAGACCACGGAAATGCTCCTCTAACCCAGGAATACTCTGCGGAACAAACGAGTTAGGCAACATGGAAGTTTGGAAACCATAGTTTGCCATAAATGGAGACAATCGGAAAGCAGAATTCAAGGCACTATTGTGAGCAAACTCCACCCACAGTAAGAGGTCTGACCAGTTTTTATGATGGTCAGAATTATAGCAACGTAGGAATTGCTCCTAGGACTGATTGGCTCATTCTGCGGCCCCGTTAGACTGCGGATGATACACAGAGGAAAAAGCAAGCTGAATTCCCAACTATGCACAAAAGGCTCACCAGAACCGGGACACAAACTGACTACCCCTGTCCAAGACAATTACCTTGGGTAGCCCATGTAAGCAAAAGATCTCCCAAGCAAAAATGGAAGCCATTTCCTTAGAAGCGGCAACTACTTAAGTGGAATACAATGGGACATTTTCAAGAACCGGTCAACCACCATAAGGATAACTGTTGTCCTGGGAGCTCGGTAACTCCACAATGAAATCCATAGACAGGTGGGTCCAGGGCCTCTCTCCAATGGCTATGGGTTGTAGGAGGCCCACTGGAAGGTGTCACGGAGACTCTCTGGGACAAAGAAGCGGTCACAAGGTTTCTCAGGAGGAGCATGGACCTGAGCAGCATGAATTTTGTAACCCAAAGGAGAATTGAGACTGGTGCAAACCATAGCCAGAATACAATCAAGAGGAATCACAGGAACCGGAACTGACTCCATCTTGGAATTGGAGGAAAATTGTCGTGATAAAGCATCAGCCCTTACATTTTTAGTACCTGGTAAGAATGAGACAATGTAATTGAAACTAGACAAGAAAAGAGCAAATTGCGCCCTTCTGGGAGAGAGGCGTTTAGCCTCAGACAAGAATGTGAGATTCTTATGGTCAATAAAATTGAGAACTGGCACAGTGTTACCTTCCAGGAGATGTCTCCACTCTTTCAGGGCTAAAATGATCGCTAACAGCTCACTGTTATCAATCTAATAATTGCACTCCGCAGGTGGCAATTTCTTGGAAAAGTAGCCACAAGGATGCACAGCACTCTCAGAGGTAGGACAGAAGGGTGCCAACTCCAGTCTCAAAAGCATCAATCTCAAGGATAAAAGGTAACATAGGATCAGGATGTTCCAACACAGGAGCATAAACAAAGGCAGCTTTGAGACTCTCAAAGGCCTTAGTGAACTCCGGAGACCAACTCTGTGGGTTACTGTCCTTTCTGGTCATATCAGTCAGGGGCTTGACCAAAGACAAGAAGTTACGAATAAACTACCGATAATAGTTGACAAAGCCAAGAAAATGCTGCAGAGGACATAAACCCATGGGTGGGGGCCACTGTAGGACTGCTGAAAGTTTCTCTGGGTCCATCCAAAAACCCCAGGAATTTAACCTGTTGATGATGGAATGTACACCTCTCCAATTTACAAAAAAAGATTGTTCTCTCTTAGTTTCTGAAACACACAACAGACATCTGTGTGGTGGCTCTCCAGGGACTTGAAAAATATGAGGATATAGTTGAGATAAACCACCACACATACAGTGGTGTGAAAAAGTGTTTGCCCCCTTCCTCATTTCCTGTTCCTTTGCATGTTTGTCACACTTAAGTGTTTCGGAACATCAAACCAATTTAAACAATAGTCAAGGACAACACAAGTAAACACAAAATGCAATTTGTAACTGAAGGTGTTTATTATTAAAGGTGAAAAAAAATCCAAACCATCATGGCCCTGTGTGAAAAAGTGATTGCCCCCTAAACCTAATAACTGGTTGGGCCACCCTTAGCAGCAACAACTGCAACCAAGCGTTTGCGATAACGTGCAATGAGGCTTTTACAGCGTCCTGGAGGAATTTTGGCCCACTCATCTTTGCAGAATTGTCCTAATTCAGTTACATTAGAGGGTTTTCGAGCATGAACAGCCTTTTTAAGGTCATACCACAACATCTCAATAGGATTCAGGTCAGGACTTTGGCTAGGCCACTCCAAAGTCTTCATTTTGTTTTTCTTCAGCCATTCGGTGGTGGACTTGCTGGTGTGTTTAGGATCATTGTCCTGCTGCAGAACCCAAGTTCGTTTCAGCTTGAGTACACGAACAGATGGTCGGACATTCTCCTTCAGGATCTCTTGGTAGACAGCAGAATTCATAGTTCCTTTTATCACGGCAAGTCTTCCAGGTCCTGAAGCAGCAAAACAGCCCCAGACCATCACACTACCACCACCATATTTTACTGTTGGTATAATGTTCTTTTTATGAAATGCAGTGTTCCTTCTACGCCAGATATACTTGGACACACACCTTCCAAAGAGTTCCACTTTTGTCTCATCGGTCCACAGAATGTTGTCCCAAAAGTCTTGGGGATCATCAAGATGTGTTGTGGAGAAATTGAGACAAGCTTTGATGTTCTTTTTGCTCAGCAGTGGTTTTCTCCTTCGAACTCTGCCATGCAGGCCATTTTTGCCCAGTCTTTTCCTGATGGTGGAGGCATGAACGCTGACCTTAACTGAGGCAAGTGAGGCCTGCAGTTCCTTGGACGTTGTTGTGGGGTCTTTTGTGACCTCTTGGATGAGTCGTCGCTGCGCTCTTGGGGTAATTTTGGGCGGCCGGCCACTCCTGAGAAGGTTCACCACTGTTCCATGTCTTCGCCATTTGTGGATAATGGCTCTCACTGTGGTTCGCTGGATTCCCAAAGCTTTGGAAATGGCTTTATAACCCTTTCCAGACTGATAGATCTCAATTACTTTCTTTCTCAATTGTTCCTGAATTTCTTTGGGTCTCGGCATGATGTGTAGCTTTTAAGGATCTTCTGGTGGACCTTACTGTGTCAAGCAGCTCCTATTTAAGTGATGCCTTGATTGTGAACAGGTGTGGCAATAATCAGGCCTGGGTGTGGCTAGAGAAATTGAACTCAGGTGTGGACAACCACAGTTATAGTATGTTTTAACAAGGGGGGCAATCACTTTTTCACACAGGGCCATTATGGTTTGGATTTTTTTTCATCTTTAATAATAAACACCTTCATTTACAAATTGCATTTTGTGTTTACTTGTGTTGTCCTTGACTATTGTTTAAATTGGTTTGATGTTCCGAAACACTTAAGTGTGACAAACATGCAAAGGAACAGGAAATGAGGAAGGGGGCAAACACTTTTTCACACCACTGTAACTGCAACAAATCTCGGAGGACATTATTAATACATTCCTGGAAAACTGCTGGGGCATTACAAAGGCCAAAAGGCATTACAAGGTACTCATAATGGCCTGTTCTGGTATTAAATGCAGTTTTCCACTCGTCGCCCTCCTTAATCCTCATGAGATTATATGCCCCTCTCACATCAAGCTTTGTGAAAACCGTTGCTCCCTTGAGGCGGTCATTTAACTCCGTACTGAACTGGATCGGATAGGCATTTCTTAATTGTGACATGGTTGTGACATAATCAATACAAGGTCTCGGGTCACCACTCTTCTTCTCCACAAAGAAGAACCCAGCACCAGCAGGAGATGAGGATTTGCGGATGGAACCTCGAGAAAGTCCGCCTGCAACATACTCCTCCATGGCCCTATCCTCCAAGATCAACAAAAGGTAAACCTGGCTACGAGGGGGTATGGCACCAGGTTGACGGTCAATTGTGCAATCATACGACTGGTGTGGGGGCAAACTACTGGCTTGACCTTTGTCAAAGACATTGCTAAAATTGTTGCCAGGGAGGAGTGTGAAGAGGTGCACAGGGCCTTGGCTACCTTCTGGAAGCATGTCTTACTGCACTGTTGCGACCAGGAGAGGACCTCAGCACAGAGCCAATCAAAATTTATTTCCTCACCTAAGTTTCCGCTGGTTATTGGTTATCCTGTAACCAAGGATAACCAATAACCAGCAGAAACTTAGGTGAGGAAATAACTTTGAATTGGATTATCTCATGGTGAAGAGCCCCTATGACCATGGACAACAGAACAGTCTCATGAGTCACATGGGCAGGCTGTAGAGGTCTCCCATCAAGAGCCTCAATGGCAAATGGAGTGTCACGCAGCAGCAGCGAAATCTGGAGTTAATGAGGATGGCAAACGTGATCAACTTCTCCAGCTTAATGAATATATCTCGGGCTGCTATCTCATCCTTGATGGTATCTAAGAGACCATCAGAAAAAGCAGCCACGAGAGCCTCATTGTTCCAAGCAACCTCTGCTGCCAGAGTACGGAATTTAATGGCGTAATTGGCAATAGTTCTCGTACTATGTTTGATGGACATGAGGCACTTGGCAGCTGAAGCGGAGCGTGCAGGAACGCCAAATACCCTTTTAAAAGAAGCCACAAACTCTGGGTAACTCAAGACAACAGTTTTTTTCATCTGCCATAGAGGGTTTGCCCAGGCCAAGGCTCTCTTAGAAATCATTAACTTATATCACAAAACCTACTTTGCTTCTGTCCGTGGGAAACGTCTGGGCAGCATCTCAAAGTATATCTCAACCTGGTTGAGAAACCCTCTGCATTGGACTGGATCACCCCCAAATCGCTGGGGAAGTGGAGCAGAACCAAATATACCTTCTATAGAGGTAATACTAGAGTTGGGTGCCTGCACAGAGAATGGAGCAGCAACACAGGTTGTACCAAAGCAGCCACAGTGAGAGATTCCAGGTGAGCCGTACGGCTCAGGAGCGTTTGTAATGCCATGGCAAAATCCATATGGTGATCCTGCTCATCCAATCCAAAAAATATTACCAACAAGTGTATTGACTGCATCTTCTGAATTCATGGCCTTCGCCTACTGTCAGAAACCATGAATCAGACTGAGACAGTACAGTTAAATCACACTTGTTTATTAATAATAATAATAATAATAATAATAATAATAATAATAAAAAGGTAAACAGAGTAAACATAGTCAAAACATAGCCAGAGTTCAGGAACCCGAACGGATAGTCAGACTCAGAGGAGGAAGGGCTGAGCCCAGCCCTGACAGTAACACTAAAGAGTCACATGACACCGGGGAGGGTAAAGCTAATTGGGTAAAGCTAATTGGGCCCAATTTGGACATTTTCACTTAGAGCCCTTTCACACTGCACCACCCTGGGCATCAGCGGTAAAACAGCGCTATTTTTAGCAGTGCTTTACTGTAGTTTTTGCGGGCGCTATTCGGCCGCTAGGCTTTTTACCCCTGCTAGAGGCTGAAAAAGGGTTAAAACCACCCACAAAGTGCTGCTACAGCGGCGCTGTTCGGCGGTGCTGCCCATTGATTTCAATGGGCAGGGGTGCTTTAGGAGCGGTGGGTTCACCGCTCCTAATGCGCTCCAAAGAAGCTGCTGGCAGGACTCTTTCTGACGCCCTGCCAGAGCACCGATGGCTTTCACACTGGAGTGGATGGAGCCACTGTTTCAAGGCGCTTTGCAGTTTTAACACTATAGCACCTGCAAAGCGTCTCAGTGTGAAAGGGGTCTTAAGGGTGTACTCACTTTTGTTGCCAGTGGTTTAGACATTAATGGCTGTGTGTGGAGTTATTTTGAGGGGGCAGCAAATGTACACTGTTATATAATCTGTACACAAACTACTTTACATTGTATCAAAGTGCCATTTCTTCACGTTGTTACATGAAAAAATATAATAAAATATTTACAAAAATGTGAGGGGTGTACTCACTTTTGTGAGACACTGTATGTATTCTGCTACATATTTAAAAAAAAATCCCAATAGGCGTATATTGATTGGTTTGAGTAAACGTTATAGCATCTAAAAACTATGAGATATATACTGGAATTTTTTTTTTTCTTTATGCTAGTAATGTTGTAATTGCGGGAACCAGTGACACTAATACAGTGATCAGTGCTAAAAATATGCAGTCACTGTACTAATGACATTGGCTGGGAAGGGGTTAAACATCTAGGGCAGTTCAGTGCTAAAAATATGCAGTCACTATACTAATGACACTGGCTGGGAAGGGGTTAAACATCTAGGGCAGTCAAAGGGTTAAATGTGTGCCTAACCAGTATTTTTCTGTACTATCAGTGCTGCTTTTACTAAGGGAAATGATGGATATTATTCCCTGTTTTGCAGGGAAAGAAAATCCATCACTTCCTCCCTGTCAGAACGAAGCTCTGCCTTGTTTACATAGTCAGAGCTCCATTCTGTGTGTTTTACAGATGATTGGCGGGTGCCGGTGGACCTCTATTTGTCAGCACCTGCTAATTGCCTTTTGCTGTGACAAACCACAGCTGAAGTGGCACTCCAGCGGCACACGTCCTCACCCCCTACCCAGAAGTGCAGAAACAGACATATATACGTGTTTCTGTACAGTGCGGCCGTCCGCTAGCAGTAAATCAGGCCCAATTTGCCCGGGACATTCCCAGAAATCAACTGATGTCCCGGACTGTGTCTGTCCAAAATCAGGCTCCGTCATAGACATCGGGACTTTTGGACACCAGATGATCTTCCCCCTACCTCCTTCAGTTGGTCAATACTATCGAGCAGGGGAATGGCAGATCATTAATGCGAGCAGGAGCATGTGGAGAGGCAGCCAATGTCAGAGTGGGAGCTGACAGTACTGATGAGCCATGGATAGTGAGCAGAGTTCAGCTAGTGTGACCAGAACCAGGTAGGTCCTTCTCTGAGACTGCGTTGATGAGACTGCACTGATGAGATAGCACTGATGAGACTGTTCTGATGGAACTGCGCTAATGAGACTGCTCTGATAGACTGCACTGATAAGGCTGCACTGATGAAACTACTCTGATGAGGCTGCTCTGATAAGGCTGCACTGATGAGACTGCACTGATGAGACTGCACTGATAGACCACACAAATGAGTCTGCACTGATAGGCTACACCAGAGATGTCATACTGGTGGCCCTTAAGCTGTTGCAGAACCACAGATCCCATCATGCCTCTGCTGTGGGAGTCATGTTTGTAATTGTCAGCCTTGCAATGCCTCATGGGACTCATAGTTCTGCAACAGCTGGAGAGCCACCGGTTTGACACCTGTGGGCTACACTAATGAGACTGCACTGATGGGTATTGATGTGGCTGCTCTTATGAGGCACTGATAGGCTGCACTGATGGGCACTGATGAGACTTCACTGATGAGTACTGATGAGACTTAACTGATGAGGCTGCATTGATGAGACTGCACTGATGGGCACTGATTAGGCTGCACTGATAAGATTGCACTGATGAGACTGTACTGATGGGCACTGGTTAGGCTGCATTGATGGTAAAGGAGGGATCTGATGGTAAAGCTCTGATGTTACACGGGAACTTTAAAGGTAAAGGTTTTTTTATCCAGTAGTCACTGGACTGTGAGAATTTGGGTTTAAAACTGCACTGGCCAATTTCTCACAATCAGGACAGTGCTTCATGTCAGCTAACAGCACTCTTTTACTTCTATCTTTTAGCCCAGGTTCACACTATAACCTGCTGCGGAATGCACAGGAGAGCTGAGCGTCCCTGTTCCCCATTTCAGGGATGAATCAGGGCAGATTCTATACCTGAATTTGCCCCTGAAACTGAGCCAAAGACGCACGCATTTTTTCTGCAGTGCGCTCCGCAGCCACCCTGAAGATATGTGAAACGGCTCCATAGGGAGCCAGTCACGGTCTCCTACTATGCGAATTAGATGCGTGGAAAAGCACATCTAATTTGCATGGGTGTGAACGGGGGCTCAGACTTTCAACTAACAGTAAAGAAATGCTGTTAGCGGACAAAGATGGTATATCCTGTTTTCAATATTCAATATCAATATTTAGCGCAATTTAAACCATGGCCAAGTTGCCACAGTGTTCCTTGAGCGCTAATTTTTTTTCAAACACTGGCCACGCCCACAAAATGAATGCCCCACCTCTAATTAACATACTGCTCCCCCACACTGGCTTTCTGCAAAAAAAAGTGTCCCCAAATTTTTGGGGGAAATGTTGGCAACTGTGCATACCTGACCAATCACTGTGGAAGTGCAAAATCACTGCAGTAGTGGCAGTTAGTGATGGACAAACTTCCGAACGCGGCCAAAAGTTTGCGGCGGACCCCATTGACTTTAATGGCAGGTGAACCTTAAAAAACCAAGTCATATTTTCAGCCACAAAATACTTACTAGCTGTGTACACATAGTCCCACCACATGGACACTGACATAACAAAAGTATTAAGTGAATCTGGGATCGACAACGACAAGCATTCTTTTTTATCTGTGAAATTTTGACAATTCAGGAGCGCATGAAGGCCATGGAGGAGAGGCATTGTCAGGCCAGGCTATGAAGGGGGTGCAGAAGATGATCAGTGCCACAGTCAGTGCAGCGCAGTCCTGTGCCAGCGTCCCAGTGTGCCAACCTGTGTTTGAGCCCCTCCCTCTGCCCGGCCCTTACCCCCACCTATGCAGGGCTCCACTGCGGTGGTCCGGAGGTGCCAGTCCAGTGCTGATCCATAGCCATGGTGCTGGCACAGCTTGCTGATTGGCCTCCCCACTGCTATCTCCCTCACTGTCTGAAACCAGCACCATGATAGAGACTGAGCACTGACACCAGCACCGTGATAGAGACTGAGCACTAACACCAGCACTGAGATAGAGAGCACTGACACCAGCACCATGATATAGAGCACTGACACTAGCACCGAGATAGAGAGCACTGACACCAGCACCAAGATAGAGAGCACTGACACCAGCACCATGAGAGCACTGACACCAGCACCGTGAGAGCACTGACACCAGCACCGTGATAGAGAGCACTGAGGGTACACCAGCCCCGAGATATAGAGCACTGAGACCAGCACCGTGATAGAGAGCACTCACACCAGCACCGTGAAAGAGAGCACTGACACCAGCACCGAGATAGAGAGCACTGACACCAGCACCGTGATAGAGAGCATTGACACCAGCACCGAGATAGAGAGCACTGACACCAGCACCGTGATAGAGAGCACTGACACCAGCACCGAGATAGAGAAAGAGAGCACTGACACCAGCACCGTGATAGAGAGAGTACTGACACCACACCTGCACCGAGATAGAGAGAATCGGTCAGCAGTGCACTCAGCAGCACAGCAGTCAGCAGCAGTGCACCAGAATATACTTTGTATATTTGAAAGAAAGTATATTTTAAGTGTATTACAACCCTATATACTATACACCTATACCAGTCCTTAAAAGGACTTTTGTGGACCTAATAGTAATAGCTAGTGATTAAACTGACTGTCCCTGCTCCACACAGCGTCCTGTCCCGGCACTGACAAAAGACAGAATGTAAAATGGCCGCCAGATCAGGTCTATTTATAAGATAGGGGGAATGTCCAATTGTGCATGCGCTGAAATGTCTCAATTGGCTCTCCTGTACCCCATGACGGATGTGTCATCATGGGTGAAAGTTCTTCACAATGTAAACGCATATGTCCGCCGCGCGAACAGCGCCAGAAGTCCACCGGTTTGGTGAATCGCGAACGAGCAAAATTCACCGTGAACCGACCGCCGGGCGAACCGCAAGGCCATCTCTAGTGGCAGTTATTGATTTCTGGATCTTGTGCCAAGCAGCTACCCTCCTGTATAGAACCACAAGGGGTTGCTTTCCAAGCACAGGTGCCATTGAGAGAACGACTTACACTTTTCTCAAAGCTTTCTCTGATTGATGTCTCTTGACTCAACCAACCAGAGAACAGGCTGCATTTATTCAAAATGGAAGGCGTTCTCTGAATGGTGCATGTACCAAGCATGTAACCCCCTGTGGTTATTATGCAGCATGTAAAAAGACAGCGAGGATCACTGTAGAAACGAAGACTACTACAGCAATTCTTCTCTTCCACATGGATCGGCCAGGTATGGAATAGCTATACTTGCATTGGTCCAAGCTGGACCAGCATAACTATGCAACAAAAACCATACCTGGAATTCAGTTTTAAAGATGATGTAAACCATGGCATCTAGTGTATCAAAACAATTTTCATGCAAGTTTTCAAATTTTTTATCGTTTGTTGATTCTGAGTGGTGCCGATCCCCTGCAACTTTTTTGATGGTGACAACAGATAAATATGCCTGCGTAATTTGAGATGAAATGGCCACTTGTACACATCGTACAAGTGGACCTGACAAGGTGACAACACAGGAGGACAACTGGAGATATTGACAGAGCTTTGTCACTCTATAACAGGGATCTCCAAACTTAATAAACAAAGGGCCACTTTACTATGTTTCCAAGCTTAGGGGGGTAGACTGTGGCCAGTAGGAGAATAAAGTGCCCTGGTATCACTGGGAGTAAGCAATGTCCCATCATTGGTGTCAGTAGGAGCAATAGTGCCCCATAATTTGGTGTCAGTGGGAGGAAAAGTGCCTCATCGTTTGGTGTCAGTGAGAGGACTAGTGCCCCATTGACGGTGTCAGTGAGAGGACTAGTGCCCCATTGTCGGTGTCAGTGGCAAGAACTAAGCCCTACTATTACTACTGCAAATGTTTTGCTTTTCATTGGTTAAAAAAACGTAAAAAGTGAACCATGTCAGGTCACAGTTAAAACTACCGGTTAAAACTTGCAGACCATCTATCTGGAAAAATACATAATTAGTTTGATGTTAAATACCAGGGTTGTGGCTGCAGCTACAGTGCCTTGAGAAAGTATTCATATCCCTTGAAAATTTCCCACATTTTGTCATGTTACTACCAAAAACTTACATTTATTTTATTGGGATTTTATATGATAGACCAACACAAAGTGGCACATAATTGTGAAGTGGAAGGAAAATTATAAATGGTTTTCAATTTTTTTTACAAATAAATATATGTAATTTAATCTCAGTATAAATACAGCCATTCTGTGAAGCCCTCAGAGGTTTGTTAGGGAAACTTAGTGAACAAACAGCATCATAAAGGCCAAGAAACACAGCAGACAGGTCAGGGAAAAAGTTGTGGAGAAGTTTAAAGCAGGGTTAGTGCATACAAAAATATCCCAAGCTTTGAACATCTCACGGAACACTATTCAATCTATCATCTAAAAATGGAAAGGATATGGTACAACTGCAAACCTACTAAGACATGGCCGTCCACCTAAACTGGCAGGCCGGGCAGGGAGAGCATTGATAACAGAAGCAGCCAAGAGGCCCATGGTAACTCTGAAGCAGCTGCAGAGATCCAGAGCTCAGATGGGAGAATCTGTCCACAGGACAGTTGTTATGCCATGTACACACAACCAGACTTTTTGACAGCAAAGGTAAGACGGAACAAATCCGTTGGACAATTCAATAGTGTGTGGGCTCCATCGGACCTTTGCTGTCCAAAAATCCAATGGACTTTAGAAATAGAACATGTTTTAAATCTTCCCAGCGGGAACTCCGCCGGACCCAGTTCCCTATCGGGAAATAGGTTCGTCTGTTTGCTGGTCCGATGGACCAAATACGATGCAAGGGCAGCTACAGCACTTGCCTGTGAGAATGTTTCCAGCGCGATCCTATCGCGCTGGTTCTCAGCTGCAGGGTACTGTACATCTTTCACTCGCTGCAATAGGAAAAACACATGTCCCTTAGGTCTGGTATGGATTTTAAGGGGAACCCCCTATGCCGAAAAAATGGCTTAGGGGGCCCCCCAAGGTCCATACCAAACACTTATCTGAGCACGCAGCTTGGCCAGTCAGGAAAGGGGGTCGGGACGAGCGAGTGCCCCTCCTGAACAGTACCAGGCCGCATGCCCTCAACATGGGGGGTGGGTGCTTTGGGGAGGGGGGCGCTTTGCGGGCCCCCCACCCCAAAGCACCTTGTCCCCATGTTGATGAAGACAAGGGCCTCTTCCCGACAACCCTCGCTCGTCCCCACCCCTTTCCTGACCGGCCGGGCTGCGTGCGTGGATAAGGGTCTGGTATGGACCTTGGGGGGACCCCATGCCATTTTTTTGGCATAGGGGGTCCCCTTAAAATCCATACCAGGCGACAGGGCTTGCAAGGTGTCAATCTCACTGATAAAAGCGGCGCGATTGACTTCCTTTTCTAGTCCCGTCATAACTCATCACGTTCAAAATGAACAGACTTTAGTCTGTGTGTGGGCAAGTCCGTTCATTTGGAAGTCCGTCGTAACTCCGTCGCAAGTCCATCGGGATGACCGGCAGACCTAATCTGCCGGGAAGTCCGGTCATGTGTCAGCAAGTCTGTTCGTTCGGAAAGTCCAACGGAACACCACTGGAAGTCCATCGGGAAGTCCGTCAGACCTAGTCTGCTGGAAAGTCCGGTCGTGTGTACGTAGCATTTGCTGTGCACTCCACAAATCTGGCCTTTATGGGAGAAAGACATTGTTGAAAGAAAGCCATAAGAAGTCCTGTTTGCAGCTTGCGAGAAGCCATATTGGTGCACAGTAAACATGTGGAAGAAGGTGCTCTGGTTAGATGAGACCAAAATTTAACTTTTTGGCCTAAAAGCAAAATGCAATGTGTGTCAGAAAACTAACACTGCACATCACCTGTACACCGTGAAACATGGTGGTGGCAGTATCATGTTGTGGGGATGCTTTTCTTCAGCAAGGACAGGGAAGCTGGTCAGAGCTGATGGCAAGATGGATGGAGCCAAATATAGGGCAATCTTAGAAGAAAACCTGTTATGCTGCATACACACAATCGGAATTTCGGCCAGCAAAAGACAGATGAGAGCTTTTCATCATAAAATGCGACCATGTGTATGCTCCATCGGAATTTAGCTGGCCAAATTCCCACCAGCAAAAATTTGAGAGCATGTTCTCAATTTTCCCGACGGAAAAACTTTCTATCGGAAATTCCGATCGTGTGTATGCAATTCTGACTCGCAAAAACTCACGCATGCTCAGATTCATCTATGAGATGGAAGCTATTGGCTACTGACTATTGAACTTCCTTTTTCTAGTCCCGTAGTACATGTTGTATGTTACTGCTACCTTGGAGGTCGGAATTTGGTGTGACCATGTGTATGCAAGACAGCTTGAGCGAAATACCGTTGGAATTCCGTCGGGAAAACTATCAGAGCTTTTTCTGACCAAAATTCCGATCGTGTGTACGCAGCATTAGAGTCTGCAAGAGAAGTGAGACTGGGACAGAGATTCACATTCCAGCAGGACAACGACCCTAAACATACAGCCAAAGCTACAACGGAATGGTTTAGATCAAAGCATATTCATGTGTAAGCCCTTGTACACACGGTCGGAGAATCCGTCGGAATGTGTCCTATCGGACCGTGTCGTCGGATAATCCGACTGTGTGTGGTATGCATCAGACTGATTCCGTCGGAATATCCGTCGGACCTAATTTTCCAACATGTTGGAAATATTTCCTGACCAACTGGGCTGATCGGACATACTCCGATCATGTGTAGAGAATTTTGATCAGACCAAGTGCCACGCATGCTCAGATCAAATTCCTACATCAAAGCTATTGGCTACTAGCCTGAATGTAGTCCCATCGTAACGAAATTACGTCATCACGTTCTGAAAGATCGGATTTTTTCGCCAACTTTGTTCGACCATGTGTATGCAACAGTTTCGGACAAGATCCGATGGACAAAATCCGACGGGCAAAATTCGACGGATTTGGTTGTGGAAATCTCCGACCATGTGTACAGGGGCTTAGAATGGCCCAGTCAAAGTCCAGACCTAAATTGAATTAGGAATCTGTGGCAAGACTTGCTGTTTACAGACGCTCTCCATCCAATCTGACAGACCTTGAGCTATTTTACAAAGGAGAATGGGCAAAAATGTCCCTTTCTAGATGTGCAAAGCTGGTAGGGAAATCCTCAAAAGATATGCAGCTGTAATTACAGCGAAAAGTGGTCCTAAAAAATAGTATATTCAGGGGGGCTGAATACAAATGCACGTCACACTTTTCACATATTTCTTTGTAAAAAAATAGGAAAACCATTTATCATTTTCCTTCCATTTCACAATTATGTGCTACTTTGTGTTGGTCTATCACGTAAAATCCAAATAAAATACATTTACACTTTTGGTTGTAACATGACAAAATGTGGAAAATGTAAATGGGTGTTTTTTCAAGGCACTGTAAATGCCATAACCCTGGTATTTTCTTTTCCCTCAGGCACCAGACTTTCAGATAAAAGTCATCCACCGCGAGATGGCTTTTAGGCGGGAGGGTTTCCCGATGGTTCCTGGGCTTACACTACTGATCACTGAGCCCGGGAAACCATATGGTGTTGGCGGTGGCTTGCCTTAAAGATGGCAAGATGTCCTTGGAGGACCAGAGCAACGTCATGACCTAATTTCCAGTTTTCAAGCCATGTAAGCATGGATTTATTTTTTCTTAAAGGTAGAGGAGAGATTTGGGTTCTCATTGTTCCATCACATTAGGTATCTATTTACTGGGTGTAACATCATCCTTCATATTATACAAAAAAATGGGGTAAATACAGTATTAAGTATTACAGATCAAGTGAGCCAATGTTGAGTGCATGAGAATGACAATTACTGGAAATTCCAATTCCAAATCTAAATCTGTTGCCTAATTGGAACAAAGAACTTTTCCTGACAGACTCCATGGCAGCCTACGTATGGGTTAATCCAGCCTCTCATACCTCATAGGACCCTACTCCCATACATTTTTGCTTCTAGTCAGAGACCGTGTTCCTTTTTTGTCCTCCTCCTAGGACCAAGGTGTTTTTTCTTACCTTACGAAATATTTGATCCAGTCCCGGTGGTCTGCACGTTTGTATCATTTTATGGCGGTGTTCTGGAGTCCAGCTTTCCCAGCTACTAGTGGGATGGACACGGGGATTATTATCAATACCTGGAAGAAGCTTACTAGTCATCCATTGGTTGACAAGCGGTATTATGGCCAAACGTCCCAGCTATTAGTGGGAGGCCTCTTATGTCATATCCCTGGTCGTGCAGCGGGTTTCCAGTCCCAGGAATGGATCGTGTTGGTGCCGTGGCGGTAAGGTATTTCGTATGGCAGCTGTTTTTGTGTGTGTTGTCTGTTTCTCGCCCTGTGTATTGCTCCGTTATGGCCATGGCGGCTGGGACGCAACTGCGTTCCAGCTTGCCGCTCCTCGCCCCATCTGCGCAGCTGCGAACTCTTGATCTAAATCGAGGCTTGGTTCGCTCCTGCACGGTCGGGACAAGATGGCGGAGGTCACGCATGCGCGTGAGCGTTGGGAACGGCGTCATTTTACAGCGCAGGCGCGCTGTGGATGTGGTGACCTCACTGGCAAAAGATTCAAATAGCTGTCAGTCGGCAGCTATTCCTTGAGTTGTTTGCAGTCGTTTGGCAGCTACTCCCTGCTCACAGGCTTGCTATTCAAGGTATGGTTCCCCTACTGTATATATTTATTGCACTGATCTTACTTTATTTAAATAGTTTCTATACCTGCTTACTCACTAGTGTGATCTGTCGTTTTAGCTGTTTGGATTTGCTGTTATGGATGTGTCAACGCCCCCTAGTGGCCAACCCCTATGCCGCAGGTAGGATGGAATTTCTTATTCCTTCTGCCTGTGTATTTTTTTTTTTCTGGGGTTTGTTTAGGAGCAGGTTATATACTTTTTCTTTCCTATAGCCCTTCTAGATCTGAACCTCAATTTTTGGCACGTGAAGATATCGACAGGTCTAGGGCTCCACGCCATCATTGAACGTCAAGTTCTAGACATAGATCATCATCCATACACTATAAGGAAGGATCAAAATCTAGATCTGGTCATCATTCTTATCTCCATTCCAGCCGCTCTGAGGGAAAATCTTGCTGGGGATGTAGGGCTCAGGTTCCAGAGGGCAGGTCTCTGTGTGAGTTGTGTTACTCCCGAGCCATGAAAGAGAGAGGAGGAGACCAGCAAATAGAGGCTTTGGTCAGAAAGGTGGTTCAAGAATCATTGGGCAAAACAGACTCCGACCATACATTTATTCCTCCTTTTGTTCCAGCTGTAATTCCTGAGACGGCTGATCCTGAGACTCTGGGATCCTTCTCGACGTTGTCTCTCTCTCCTCGTGTAGTGAGACAGAGATGGATGATTCCGGTACAGGTTTTGATGTTTCTCTGCTTCCTCAGTTGGTCAGAGCAGTCAAAGATGCGTTGAGATGGGAAGAACCATTAGAAGCACCCTCTAAGCAGAGGAAATATTTCAAGCATCTCAAAAAAAAAAAATTGCCAAATTTTTCCTTTCCCAGGAGAACTTGGTGAAATTATTTCAGATGAGTGGGGTAAGGTTGAGGGGAAGAACTCCCTAATCTCCAAAATATCAAAGATGTACCCTTTTAAGAATGGTGAGGTGAAGCATTTGGAGTCTGCTCCTCTCAGGCCGCGTACACACGGGCGGACTGTTCGCCCAACCTTGTCCGCTGAACAGTGTTTGGGCGGACAGTCCGCTCGTGTGTGGGCTTTCAGCGGACAGTTTCAGCGGACAGTTGGACGAACAAGGTTTTTCCGAAATTCCGAAAAACTGTCCGCTGAAACCTTGTTTCAGCGAACAGTCCGCCCGTGTGTAGGCTTGTTCGACAAACTAAGTTCCGCGCATACTCAGAAAGAATTTACAGGGCGGAAGCGCTCGGTCTTGTAAAACTAGTGTTCGTATTGAAGCTAGCATATTCGTCATGCTGCTAATTTTGTGGTTTTTTTAATATAGCCCGTTCTTTTCTTCTTCGTAATGCAAGAAAAGTGAAGTAGCTTTGCTGCTTATATTCACACAGAGTTATACTACATGTTTTTATTCATCCTCATCCTATGATTAATCTTCCAATTATAGCAAAAATATATTCCCAATTTATATAAAAAAAAATAAAAAAAAATATATATATATATATATATATATATATATATATATATATATATATATATATATATATATATATATATTTATTTATTTATTTATTTATTTATTTCAGAAAAAAAAAAATCTATTACTATATATTTTTGGAACTACTATTGTTTTTTTTTTGTTTTTTTTTTTGTTTTTTTTTGGGTGGGGGGTTTGAAACAAGATGGACTTTAATTTTTTTGGGCCAAGCAGGACTATGCAAGTAGAGATAGATAGATAGATAGATAGATAGATAGATACCCAAACCATCATTTTAGCCTACACATGATTGCATGTTCAAAATCAGCAGAGCTTCCCCTCATTTCAAATGTTAAGCCTCAAATTTACAGCGACTGCACTTCCAAGTGCACTTGCAGTGCTTTAAAAATTGCACTTGAAGTTAGCATATTTACATGAACATGTGTTTTGTAAATAACCCCCAGAGTCTTTTGACATGTATCTGCCTACTCACAAATAAACTTTGTTTTTTTTAACCCAAAATTATACAAAAATATTGATAAAAAAAAATAAAAAAAAATAAAACATACAATTTTTTTTTTAAATCAAAAATTTTTATTTTTCCTCATAACCAAAATAAATCAAGAGGGAGGCAACACTGGAGACAATTTTGACGTTTGTGAAGCCTTTTGTCCCCCAGGCACACATCAAGTGAGTGGACACCAAAATTCCGAACCTGCGTAGCATGTACATAGGGAGCACAACCAGGTCCTAGAATCCCAAAGACCAGGAACAGCAGCAGATGAGATCTATGTCCCCAGACTGTGGTACTACAACAGCCTGCGTCTTCTTTCAGAGCAGACTGAAGCCAGGCAGTCACTTGTGACTCTTCCGTCTAGCCTTCCCTCCACGCGCCGCTGGAGGCTGTGCCTCTGGTGGTGGAGTTGTGGTAGGAGGAGGAGGAGGAGGAGGAGGAGGAGGAGGATGAGGAGCAGTAGGGTCTGTTTTGTAGAGCTTCGTGGTGGGTGTGAGCTCACCCTTCAGACCCAGTTGTATGGCATCAAAGAAGATTGCCTCACACATGTCTCTTTGGGGTTTGTCCATTTCTTGGAGCTTGCTAGCCAGATAAGTGGCATAGGCCTCCTGCGGATTGGGGGGTTTTGACAAAATCTGGATGGCTTGGCGTATCAGCACCAAGGACTCCTCCTCTGTACGGCCCATCCTCCTGGGCCTTTTGCTGGCTAGGCGGAGGGGAGGGACCTGGCTCTCAGTCCTACTCCTGCTGGGCCCAGCTAGCTCCTGCGTGTGGCTGGTCCCGGCCTCCTCCTCCATACCACTGGTCCCGGCCTCCTCCTGGGTGAGCTCATCCTGTGTAAAAAAACAAAGAAATCAATAAATAAAATATGTCTATATTTAGAAATCATCAATCACTAACAATTTTACAGTTCTCACTTGCAAATACATTTGTCTTGAAATACAAAAGGCTATCATTTTGACACCATCATTTTTCCATCAGTTCATTAAGATTTGAGCCACATTTGTGGAAACTACTGTATCCTTCTATCTAATTTAATTTGTGATGAAATCCTAGATTTGGAAGCAATTCAAACATTGAACTTGACATCATTAATATTTGAGCAATCCAAACGTTAGAAACTAAAATATACCTGGCTCCAGCTGGGCGCATCAACCTCGTCCAGCAAGGAAGGGTCTGGATCTTCCAGGGATGGCTCACCTGAGGCGGAGGGAAGGGTGGAGGGACGGGTAGACGGAAGAGTCGAAAGTGACTGCCTGGCTTCTGACGTGTCATCCAGAAAACGCAGCCTGTCATAATACCACAGCTTAGGTACATAGACCTGACCTGCTGCTGATCCTGATGTTTGGGACTCTAGGATCTTTCTTTGCTCCCACCTATACGCGCTACGCAGGTTCTGAATTTTGGCGTTCACAAAGGTAGTGTCTGCCTGGGGGACTCGGGTTCTCACAAACGCCAAAACTGTCTCCAGTGTCTTCTTCCGGGCAGCACGGATTGGGTATTGGGGGTGTTTTGTATCCCACAGATTGCTGTGGGACTCCACTAGATCTATAAAGGTGGAGAGGAAGGCCTCCTCTTTAAAGGGGTCTGCACTATACTTTTTCATTTTCTGAAAAGAAAAAAAAAAAAAAAAAAAAAGTCAGACCAAATGCACACTATATTGTGACAATGTAGGCGAGACACACACTACTACACACGCTACCCCCCCCCCCCCACACACACACACACACACACACACACACACACACACACACACACACTACCCCTCACACACACACACACACACACACACACACACTCTACACACACTACTGCCCCCCCCACACACACACAAACACACACACACACACACACACACACCCCACACACACACACCCCACACACACACACACACACACACACACACACACACACACACACACACACACACACACACACACAGACACACACACACACACACACAAGCCCCACCCCCTATACACCCACCCCCACACTACCACACAAAACACCAAGCCCACTCAACCACCAACCCACATAGAAATCAATTAAACATCAATAAGAATAAAATTCAATATGGATATCCCTAACGCAGGCTTTAAATTAACCGAAAATAAAATGATAACTATCTTACCGTCGCGTGTAGCACTCGCTGCTCCCGTTCGGACAAGCGTACGGCCTCGTGGTACCGCTTTATACACGGCGCATGCGCTCAGGCTCCGCCTGCGTCGCCCGCCCCTGACGTTCCTTGCGACCGTGTTTCCCCGCCCCTTTTACCCTCCTTCCGCTGTGGGTGTATGAGAGTGGAAAATGGCGGATGCAAGCTCAATTAGCAGCGTGAGCAGCGCGGAGGAAAGCCGTGGGCCCCAAGCAAGGAGGAGATATAAGGCCACCAATATGGCGTTCGAAGAGATGGTGGAGATGGTAGCTATCCTTCAAAGGGAGGATTATGATGGGGAACATGGCCCTTACCCAAAACCAAATATAAGGAAAAGCGCCATCTTGGACGAGGTGGTCACAGCCTTGGAGTCAAAATTCGGGGTACGGAGAGGAAAGGACCAGCTGCGGAAAAGATGGTCGGACATCAAGTCCAGGGAGCCGGACCAATATGACCGCATCAAAAAGGTCCTGAAAAAAAGTGAGTAAACTCCGCGTTTCTCGTGACTGTCGGACATAATCGTTTGATTTGATCGTAATCGTTCGTGTAGATAGTGTATGTAAAACTGGCGGATTTGATCGTAATCGTACGTATAGATAGTGTATGTAAAACTGGCGGATTTGATCGTAATCGTTCATGTAGATAGTGACTGAACCTCTGGCGGATCGTAAGGCCGCGTACACACGCGCGGACTGTTCGCCCAACCTTGTCCGCTGAACAGTGTTTGGGCGGACAGTCCGCTCGTGTGTGGGGCTTCAGCGGACAGTTTCAGCGGACAGTTGGACGAACAAGGTCTTACGGAAATTCCGAAAAACTGTCCGCTGAAACAAGGTTTCAGCGGACTGTTCGCTCGTGTGTAGGCTTGTTCGGCCAACTAAGTCTCGCGCATGCTCAGAAAGGATTTTCACGCCGAAAGCTATAATGCAGTGTATAGGACGTCGTATTTTTCGTCCCGTCGTACGTGCCGTTCACGTCATCGCGCACGGTTTCAGCAAACTGTTCGTCCGTCGTGTGTGGCCATGTCCGTCCATGCTAAGTTTGAGCGGACTGTTTGCCGAAACTGTTGGACGGACAAAGTTGGGCGAACAGTCCGCGCGTGTGTACGCGGCCTAATCGTTCGTGTAGGTTGTTTCTGAAAATATGGCGCATATGGTTGTTCGTATATGTGGGCGTAAATAGCATGAATTTGTGTATGGTGTAAATTTATCTGGTGTTGGATTAGATTTTAATTAGTTATTTTTTTTTTTTTTTTTTTGTATTGTTCATGATAAACTGAATTGTCACGCTCAGTTTATAGGATATAAATTTTTAATAAAGTTTCATAAATTTATTCAGTGCAATGTAGACTCAATTAAAAAAATTAGATAGATAGATAGATAGATAAAATGCTGGTTCAACATCTGGACTAGGAAACTTTTATAAGTGTAGTTTGGGCCTTCATAGAACATTTTTGACATAATCACACACAGGTACTCCAGGCGTTGATTCGAGTGTGTCCGTCTGTGAAACTTGGACAAAAGATATACAGTATCACAGTTTGGTTAAAGGCTAGGTTCACATTGCTGCAATGTACGAGATCAAATGTGATTTGCACCGAACTGCAGTGCAAATCACATGTGATCTCTGTGTGATGCGATTTCAGCCATGCATATAGTATGGCTGAATTTACATCGCATCCGGACCAAACTTGTACATGGCCCTTTTTTTAGTCCACAGCCAAATCGGATCACATGGGTGTTCACACCATGTGGTCCGATTCCTGTCCGAGTTTAAAGATTGCACTGTGAAGTGATAACTAATTTGGAGGTGTCAATAAAACTTTACTCCCAGCAGGTCACATAGGGCAGTGCGAACTCCGCATGCGATGCGTGAAACCACAGTAGATTTGCAGCGTTCACACATCGCAGCAGTCTGAACACAGCCTAACTAAAAAAAAGTAATTTTAAGGATGTATTAAACTAGGATCTTGTAATAACCAGCTAATAATTTTACACCACTTCAAACCAATGTTTCATATTCAAATTTCTGAACTCAAATATCACTATGCTTAAAAGTATTTTATTTATTTTTATTTTTTTTTCATTCTCATAGGGAAACAAAGACTCAGACAAGAGGCGGAGCAGCCCAGGACCCCCCGACCTCGCCAGCCTGATTGGGCAATTAGCCCCAGCCCCAGCCCCAACCCCAGCCCTGCGTCGGTATTGGAGCTGCCCAGTCCTGTATCTGCGAGGGAGCTACGGAGCTCGGTATCCTCCGCTGGACCAAGCTCCGTAGCTCCACTGGATGAGCCAAGCCCAGGGCTAGATGTGGAGGAGGAAGAGCAGGTGGAGTTACACACCCCACAAAGTGAAAGTGAGTGTCTGACAACCCAGCTTAAGGTAAACAATTAATGGCTGTATATTTTAACCAATTTTTTATCTACACATGTTTTTAGGTGATGATCTGGTGGTGGTAGGAGAAGCTGCGGAGCCCTTTTCAGCGGACAGTGCCCAGAGGCTGATAGGGCAGATCATGGCCTGGAATGCCAGGATCGACATAATGGAGAGCAACATCCAGGCCATGCAACAACAAATCCTGGGCATTCAGCAACAGCTGGTCCCTATGAGGCAGGAAATGAAGGACATGATCGATGTTTTAGGGAGAATATAAGCCCCTTTTCCCCTAAACCACAATCGATCATGTCCTTCATTTCCTTGCCCGAAAGTTTTTAAGGTTTTTACAAGATTTTTATATTTCTATGTTTAACAAAAAAATAAATAAAAAAAAAATAAAAAAATTTAAAAACAAAAAAAAAATATAAAAAAAAATTATTTTTTAAAAACCAATTTCACAAAAAAAAAAAAAAAAAATTAAAAAAAAAAAAACACAAAAAAAAAAGATCTAAATAAGAGGCACTGGTTGAAATGTGCACTATTAAAAAATCAAAAAAAAAAAAAAAATGTGTGTGTCTACTTCTTTCAATACTCAATACCAGTTTGTAAAGTCATTTTGTGTTTTCTGTCACAAAGGGCCTTATTTCCTATTGTCAAAAACCACTTTGCTATACAAATGCACTAGGACAGGAATATGCAATTAGTGGAAATCCAGCTGTTGCAGAACTACAAGTCCCATGAAGCATAGCAAGACTGGCAGCCACAAGCATGAGACCCAGAGGCATGATTGACTTGTAGTTTTGCACCAGCCGGAGGTTGGCCAATTGCATATCCCTGAATTAGGTCAATGTAGGATACAAGCAACGTGAAAAGCAAACAAGAACCAAACTTAAAAATTTGAACAGACAAGACATATTTCAAGAAAAAGATTTTTTTTATTGGTCAGCTGGCATTGGAATAGCCCCCCTACCATTAAAATAGCTGACATAGCGGTCACGCACCTCACGTGCTGTTTGGGGGGCTAAGCCAGGAAGGGCATGATCCAGCCCTGTCAGTTCTGGAAGCCTGAGTCCGGCCTCAGGCCCAATAGGCTGCAGGTACTGGTTACCAGAAAATTTCCTTAAAAAATTGTGAAGAATGCAGCAGCACAGAACAACATAGTTGAGTTTATATTCTGCCAGGTTGATGGCTGTCAGCAACAGACGGAACCGGCTGGCCATAATGCCAAAGGCACTCTCCACAACCCTTCTTGCTCTGGCCAGCCGGTAATTAAAAATCCTCCTCTCCGGGGTGAGGGTCCTTTGGGGGAAGGGTCTCATGAGATGTTCACTCAGACCAAACGCTTCGTCAGCCAGAAAAACAAACGGGAGCCCCTCCACATTTTCGGCATCTGGTGGCAAGTCCAGGCCACCAGTGGTAAGACGGTGGCAGAACTCGGTCTGCCTAAAGACTCCTCCGTCAGACATCCGGCCGTTCTTCCCCACATCCACATAAAGGAAGTCACATTGTGCCGACACCACCGCCATTAGCACCACACTATGGAACCCCTTATAATTCCAATAGTAGGACCCCGAATGGGGTGGGGGCACAATCCTCACATGTTTCCCGTCGATGGCCCCTCCGCAGTTGGGGAAGTCCCAACGGGCAGCGAACTGGGAAGCCACAGTCTGCCATTCCTGTGGCGTTGAAGGAAGCTGAAACAAAAAAAAAAAAAAAAAAAAATTAGTCATTAAATAAAAACAATTCATAACAAAGAAAATTCAAAAACATTTTGGAACAACAGTTAAACAGAAATCTTGCTAATTTGTTTTCTGCCAAGAAAAAAAAAAAGTAGGCGGACCAATTCACAGATTAATCAGCCCTCTGATGGACCAGGGGACATAAATTAGGTGGGTAAGTGGGATGGGGGGGGGGACTAATTACTAAGTATACAACACATGAACCTAATTTGAGTGGGGTGGGGACTAATTACTAAGTATACAACACATGAACATAATTTGAGTGGGGTGGGGACTAATTACTAAGTATACAACACATGAACATAATTTGAGTGGGGTGGGGACTAATTACTAAGTATACAACACATGAACATAATTTGAGTGGGGTGGGGACTAATTACTAAGTATACAACACATGAACATAATTTGAGTGGGGTGGGGACTAATTACTAAGTATACAACACATGAACATAATTTGAGTGGGGTGGGGACTAATTACTAAGTATACAACACATGAACATAATTTGAGTGGGGGGAATAATTAATGAGTTGACAATCCATATCTCTCTCTATATATCTCTCTCTATATATCTCTCTCTATATATCTCTCTCTCTCTCCACACAGGATGTATACACAAAAAAGGTAAAAAGCTAAAAAAAAAAAAAAAAAACACATTTAAAGAAAAAAAAAAGTGACACAAAACAAAAAAACATTTAAAGAAAAAAATAAAGACACCAAAAAAAAAAAATATATAAATAGGCGGACCAATTCACAGATTAATCAGCCCTCTGATGGACCAGGGGACATAAATTAGGTGGGTAAGTGGGGTGGGGGGGGGGGGGGACTAATTACTAAGTATACAACACTTGAAACAAATTTGAGTGGGGGGAATAATTAAATTAATGAGTTGACAATCCATATTTCTATCTCTCTATCTATATCTATCTATCTCTCTCTCTATATCTATCTCTCTCTCTATATCTATCTCTCTCTCTATCTATCTCTCTCTCTATCTCTCTATCTCTCTATCTATCTATCTATCTATCTATCTCTCTATCTCTATCTATCTATCTATCTATCTATCTATCTATCTATCTATCTATCTATCTATCTATCTATATCTCTCTCTCTCTCTCTATATCTATCTCTCTCTCTATATCTATCTATATCTATCTATCTATATCTATCTATCTATATCTCTCTCTCTCTCTATATCTATCTATATCTATCTATCTATATCTATCTATCTATATCTATCTATCTATCTATATCTATCTATCTATATCTATCTATCTATATCTATCTATCTATCTCTATCTATCTATCTATCTATCTATCTATCTATCTATCTATCTATCTCTCTCTCTCTCTCTCTCCACACACAGGATGTATACACAAAAAAAGGTAAAATGCTTAAAAAAATTACACAAAAAAAAAAAAAAAAAACATTTAAAGAAAAAAAAAAAAAAAAACATTTAAAGAAAAAAAAATGACACCAAAAAAAAAAATATAAAAAAAAGTGCATGCATTCATATAAAGGGGACATTCACATCATATTCCTGTCATGGATATTAAAAGTCATGATGAAATTAATACAAACATACAATGCAATATTAAAATAACAAACTTACCTTAATATAGTCCTTCTGCAGGACCCGAATAATGGCAGAACAGGTCTCTGGAATAATGATCCCCAGAGCCTGGGGGGAGATGCCTGTCGAGAACTTGAGGTCCTGAAGGCTTCTCCCTGTCGCCAAGTAGCGCAACGTGGCGACGAGCCTCTGCTCCGGAGTGATGGCTTGCCGCATGCAGGTATCCTGCCTGCTGATATAAGGGGTCAGCAAAGCCAGCAGACGGTGAAAAACGGGGTCCGTCATCCTGAGATAATTCCTGAAATCATCAGGATTATTCTCACGGATCTCACGGAGTAAAGACATATGAGAGAATTGGTCACGCTGGCGCAACCAATTCTTTGTCCATGAACTCCTCCTCACCCTGTTCACAGACTGGGCTCGGGTCAAAGTATTAACCCCAACACCAAGCCCCCATATAGCACGAACTCGTTCCCGAGTACGTCCACACTCCATGGCTTTGAAACGGTCGGCTGGACAGACAAGCTCAACTGAACGCACTGAAGAACAGCCAGACCTATGAAGAACGACCTGAAACCCAGAAACGAGCGGACCAGAAGCGCCTAATAACAGGTACAACTGATCCACGCGTACCGAAAGACAGATACAAACCTCACAGGTAGACTGCGCCGCAGTGAACGGACAAATTAAGCTGAAGTCTGAAAAGCGCAAATCGTCTCTAACCAAACTTCTACTAACGCAAAGTCAGCAGAAGGAGCCCAAAGGGTGCTTTGCTGTGTCTTGGACCTCCTATTTCTAGTCCCGTCGTACGTGACATACGTCATCGCGCACGGTTTCAGCAAACTGTTCGTTCGTCGTGTGTGGCCATGTCCGTCCATGCTAATTTTGAGCGGACTGTTTGCCGAAACTGTTGGACGGACAAAGTTGGGCGAACAGTCCGCCCGTGTGTACGCGGCCTTATTGATGCAGCCTTAATGAAGTTGGTGAGACATGTCACTTCCCCCTGGATGATACAGTTTCTTTCAAAGATAGTTTGGAAAGGAAGAGCTTAAACATAGTTATATCACTGCAGGAATGGTGTGTAAACCAGCTCTAGCTCTTGCGGCATTGTCCAAAGCCATGGAATCCTGGACAGATGAAGTGGCTGCATCTTTAGGAAATGTGTCTGAAGGATTGGTCAAGAACTTACCAGTACATGAGCTGAGGATGGCTTTGGCCTTCCTGGGTGAGGATTCCCTTGATATTATTCGTCTAGTAGCACATGTGATGCCTTCTTCGGTTACAGCCAAACGTGCCATGTGGCTACGCCCTTGGGTTGCAGACCCTGCCTCTAAACAGGCATGGTAAAGAATTCCTTTTGAGGGCTTTTCCCTCTTTGGGAATAAACTTGATTCAGCTATTACTGGTGCTACTGGTGGTGGATTTTTACCCCAGGACCGCCGTCTTTTGGGTCAAAGAAGAGCTCAGTCCAGACAGGAGCCGGAGCGTTCTAGGGACACACGTTGCTACAAGCCCGGCCGCAAATTTAGGAAGAACTGGAAAAGAAGTCAGCCCTCTGGGCAGAAATAATCAAAGGCAACATTTTCTGGGAATCAACATGCTTCTAAGTCCTTTTGATACAGAGCCTGTCCAGACGGAGCAAGTCGGGGCTCATTTTCTCCATTTTCAGCACGTCTGGGCAGCCTCGATTCAAGACTATTGGACCGCCAAAACGGTCTCTTCAGGTCATTCTTGGGTATTCAGCGATCCACCCATACATCGGTTTGTTCCCATGGTCATTCCACTATTAGAAGAGAAGAAACAAGTTCTTCTATCTTACACAGATTCCCTTGTGGCTCAAGGCGCCGCCATTCCGGTTCCAACTGAAGAAAGATTTCAGGGGATTTATTCCCCCTTTTTTATGGTCCTCAAAAAGAATGGCTCCTGGAGGCCAGTCATCGATCTGACATACCTGAACTTCAAAATGGAGACTCTTTTGACAATACGCTAGACAATTCAACCGGACAACTGGCTCATTTCAATAGATCTAAAGGATGCGTATTTCCATGATCCAATTGCAAAGGAATTCCAGAGGTACCTCAGATTTGCAGTAGACCAATCACATCTTCCGTTTACCTGTCTCTCGTTTGGGCTTACAACATCGCCTCGGGTATTTTCGAAGCTTTTACTGGCTGTCGTGGCCTTAATCAGGGTCAGATGCATCCGGTTGCATCACTATCTGGACGATCCTTTCTCAAGACAAAGAGCAACTGTTGTCTCATCGGGATCAAGTCTTCTCTATTTTGACAGAGTTCGTTTGGCTGTTGAACATGGAGAAGAGCAATCTAGAGCCGACACAGTCTCTGATTTTCCTCGGTGCTCAATTCTCACGGGGAAGAGCACCATTGCCTTACCTTTAGAAAAGATTCCGGTGATCCGGGGCAGAATCCATCTCGCAATATCGTCGCCCTTTCTCAGAGCCTCACAATGGCTCAAGATAATCATCACTATCGTTGCCACGGCTCCCATGGTGAAATGGGCTCAATGGAAGATGAGGCCCTTTCAGAAGGCTTTTCTACAACAGTGGGATCCATATTCTCAAAGCCAGCTTGTACAGATAACTCCTTCCATACGGGAGAGTCTCCCCTGGTGGCTACAGCAGAAAAGTCTTATCAATTGTCATTCCATAGCACCTGTCTCCTGGGTCACGGTGACAATGCCAGCAGCAGAGGTTGGGGCGCTCTTTGCCTGAAGGAGATAGCCCAAGGCAAATGGGACTTCCCATCTCGAGGCGTAGTATTGAATGTCCTGGAACTTCGAGCCGCCTTTCGTGCTCTGCAAGCCTTTCTCCATCTGACGTCAGGGGCCTCGGTTCTCCTAAGGATGGACAATACGACAGCAGTTTCATATATCAAGAGGCAAGGTGGTACCCGCAGTCTATCCCTTCTGAAGGAAGTGAGTCCAATCATGGCTTGGGCCCAGACAAAATTAGTGAATATGATGGCAGTTTATCAGCCCGGAATTCAAAATGTCCAAGCAGATTTTCTCTCAAGGTTTTCCCTGAACAACAACGAGTGGTCTCTCCACACCGAGGTATTCAGTTGGATTCTATCTCTAGGGACATTGCCGGAAGTGGATCTGTTTGCCTCCCCATGCAATTTCAAGCTCGAGAAATATTACACGAAATATCGTTGTCCCTAGGCCTTCGAAGTGGATGCCCTGACGGACCAGTGGAAATTCAGCAGGGCTTACGCCTTTCCCCCAGTTCCGGTCATTCTTTAATTTCTATCGAGGCTCAGATAGGAGGAAGCCAAAGTGGTAGCAGTGATCCCATATTGGCCCAACAGGCCTCTCTTGATGCAGCTCAGTTACCGGGATCCAATTCTCCTTCCTTCCAGGCCAGATCTCCTGTTGCAGGGAACTTTTCTTCATCCATGCCCATCCCATCTACATCTGATGGTTTGGTTCTTGAGAGGGGAAGGTTGGAAGCGCTAGGATGTCTGAGTTCAGCTATCACCACTCTTCTGAATGAGAGAAGGCCAGGGACTAATAAGGTTTACCAAAGAATTTGGTCAAAGTTTGTGGACTATGTTTCTACCACTGACGGTTCCTGTAATGATCCAAGAATACAGGATGTTCTAGGCTTTTTACAAACGTGTCTGGATCTGTCCTTATCAGTAAGTTCCTTACGAGCAGGGCCGGTGCAACCACTAGGCGGATTAGGCAGCCGCCTAGGGCGCACTGCCACCTAGGAGCGCTGCTGACCCTTGCCTCATCTCTTCCTCCTGGTCGCTCCCCAGGCTCCCAGCAGGGCTGTTGATAGAGGGGCCCCGGACAGCAAGGCGCTCAGTGTGGTGGGCGGGTGTTATTAATTGCAGAGCAGTGTGCAGCTTCCCCCTCTCCCTCCCATCTTTCACATGCTAGAGGGAGAGGGACAGACCAGTGTGTCAGGCAGCCAATAGCGCTGCTCTTTTGAGTGGGAGGGCATGACTTCTAAGTTGCTCCGCTTCCCACCACCCCCTTAGCCAATCAGATTGCCCAGCTCGCCACATTTGATCAGAAGATGCCAGTGACCAGAGCAGAACGGGATGCAGAGGATCCGACATACCTGAGAAAGAAGAAGGTATGACCATGTCACACACTCACTTTTAATGCAGAAGTCTAATAATCGGTGTGTTCTCCTGTCCTGTGTGTAGATTAGACAATGATCAGGATGACTTCCTCTCCATCTTCTCACACAGCTTCTTATCTGTGTTTGTATTTACACAGCATGGTGACTGATTATTAGACTTCTGCAAGACCTTCAAACTTAAAGCGGAGGTCCACCCTAAAGTGGACCTTCCGCTCATTGGAATCCTCCCCCCCTCCGGCGCCACAATTGGCACCTTTCAGGGGGGAGGGGGGTGCAGGTACCTGTACAGTACAGGTATCTGCACCCACTTCCGGGATAGCTCTCTGCGGAAAGAGGCGTAGATTACGCCCCTTTCCGAAAGTCCCCCGCTGCCTGCTGGGAAACACACAGATCCCAGAGGCAGCGGGTCCATCCTTATTGTGCAGCGCGACTCACGCATGCGCAGTAGGGAACCGGGAAATGAAGCCGAAAGGCTCCACTTCCTGATTCCCATACCTAAGATGGCGGCGGCAGCACCCGAGAGACGATCGAGAGATCGGCTTCGGGTGCCGACATCGCGGGCGCGCTGGACGGGTGTCACTATTTTAAAAGTAAGCAGCTGCAGTGTTTGTAGCTGCTGGCTTTTAAAAAAAAAAAACGCGGCCCCCCGGCGGACTCCCGCTTTAAGCTGTTTCTATAGTTATTTGTGACTGAGTTGATGTCAGCCATCCCTGATTTATCTAACTTTCCTTGCTACCATTGAAGGAATTAGCTGGTCAGGGTGGGAGCTTCACAGACATGTTAACCATTTACTGTCCTCCTGTGCTTGAGAAATGACTGTTAAAAAATATGTTTTTTTTTTTTTTTATCTTGTAAACCCCTGTTTGCAGTGATCAATGTTTTTCCACACTGGTCACTGCTAGGACACACTTGTACTATGTCTGCAGTCTTTAACCCTCTCCTGTACTATGTCTGCAGTCTCTGACCATCTCCTGTACCATGTCTGAAGTCTTTAACCCTCTCCTGTACTCAACATGTTCTCTTTTCCTTTCTCACTTTTCTCACTTTATCTGCCTTTTTTTTTCTTTTCTCGCACTATCCATTCATCACCACTGCAACACACACTCACAATTCATATATTTCTATTTTTATTTTTTATCTCACTTAGGTCCCCCTAGGGGTTTCTTTCAATCATTATGTTCACATAACACCTATTGCACTCACCGACTCTGGAGGTGTTCTTGGCGGTTGCAATCATCCATGCAGGCTACCGTGTTACCTGGGGGCGTCACCTTGCGGTCTTTTTTTTTGCGATCCTTGATGCCACCCAGATGGTGTGCTGATGCAAATGTAAGTTGGACGCACAGTCTTTCTTTAAATGTGGGCTAACACCCATTTTTAGCTAATTTTTGTTTTATTATTTTCCCTTTATTATTTTTTGCTATTTTTCTTTTTTAGATCTATTCCATGGTACTTGCTCCTGATGAGCGGCTACAGTGCCGCGAAACGCGTAGAGCCTTGAATTATTACCTTCTTTTTATTGTAATCATGGAATATCAAGTTTTTACATAATCTGAATTTTTATTCATATTTAGAAATTTTTATTTTGGTCGTTTGGTTAATTTACTTATTAACTAAGGTCTCAAGACTATTCAATATATGTTTATTTATCGAACTGTGATCTATTTTGTACGAGACATGTTGCCCCAAGTATTTTTTAGAGGCTTGTTGCCCGAAATACTTGCAAACAATGTATGATTTGTGAAATATAAATAAATTAAAATTTTCAAGGTCACTTGACCAATCCATTTACTGCTGTGTGCTTCACTCAAAGTCCCATCTCTCTCCTCTCCTTATAAACTACTGACAGGGATGGAGGCTGGCGTCCCTTTGATGCTGGCCTCATTTAACTAGTAGCTGACCGCCGGCCGTCAAATGACGGCCAGGCGGCGCAGCTATTGTGGTGGGAGGCCGTCATATGACGGCCTCCCGTTTAAACAGGGAATGCGCGCGATCGTGCGCGCGCATCCCTGTTTCTTCGGTGGCGGCGTGTCACGGAGACACCGCTCGCCACCGAAGGGGGTGAACAGCCATTCGTTATGGCTGTTTATCACGTGATCGGCCATGATGAAGTCACGGCCGATCACAGATGGTAACACCCAGAACGTGCACGGCGCATGCGCGCGATCGCGAGCGCGCTGCGCGTGCACGTCGGTGGCGGCGTGTTCCCCGGGAACACTGCTCGTCACCGACGCTGGTAAACAGCCATTGGCCGGCTGTTTACCCACGTGATCGGCTGTGATCCTTTCACAGCCGATCACTCAAATGTAAACAAACCGCGGTAACGGGATGTTACCGGGTTCTCCTCCTCACACACCGATCGTGTGTGAGGAGGAGATTGCGGTAACATCTCGTTACCGCATACAGTGTACACCAAACATACTGATTGCCCCCCCCCCAATAAAGAGGACCTGACACCACCCCTCATAGTACCTGTCAATCACAGTCCATCAGAGTACCTGTCACAGCCCATCAGAGTATTTGAGTACCTGTCACAGCCCATCAGAGTATTTGAGTACCTGTCACGGCCCATCAGAGTACCCGAGTACCTGTCCCGGCCCATCAGAGTACCCGAGTACCTGTCCCGGCCCATCAGAGTACCCGAGTACCTGTCCCGGCCCATCAGAGTACCTGAGTACCTGTCCCGGCCCATCAGAGTACCCGAGTACCCGTCCCGGCCCATCAGAGTACCCGAGTACCCGTCCCGGCCCATCAGAGTATCCGAGTACCCGTCCCGGCCCATCAGAGTACCCGAGTACCCGTCCCGGCCCATCAGAGTACCCGAGTACCCGTCCCAGCACATCAGAGTATCCGAGTACCCGTCCCGGCACATCAGAGTACCCAAGTACCTGTCCCGGCACATCAGAGTACCCGAGTACCTGTCACTGCACATCAGAGTACCCGAGTACCTGTCACTGCACATCAGAGTACCCGAGTACCTGTCCCGGCACATCAGAGTACCCGAGTACCTGTCCCGGCACATCAGAGTACCCGAGTACCTGTCACTGCACATCAGAGTACCAGAGTACCTGTCACGGCACATCAGGGCACCCGAGTACCTGTCACGGCACATCAGGGTACCCGAGTACCTGTCCCGGCTCATCAGAGTACCCGAGTACCTGTCCCGGCCCATCAGGGTACCCGAGTACCTGTCCTGGCCCATCAGAGTACCCGAGTACCTGTCCCGGCCCATCAGAGTACCCGAGTACCTGTCATGGCACATCAGAGTATCCGAGTACCTGTCACTGCACATCAGAGTACCCGAGTACCTGTCACGGCACATCAGGGTACCCGAGTACCTGTCACAGTCCATCAGGGTACCCGAGTACCTGTCACAGTCCATCAGGGTACCCGAGTACCTGTCACAGTCCATCAGGGTACCCGAGTACCTGTCACAGTCCATCTGAGTACCCGAGTACCTGTCACAGTCCATCTGAGTACCCGAGTACCTGTCACAGTCCATCTGAGTACCCGAGTACCTGTCACAGTCCATCTGAGTACCCGAGTACCTGTCACAGTCCATATGAGTACCTGTCACCGCCCTTCAGAGTACCCAAATACCAGTCACCAAACCATCAGAGTACTTGTCACCAGGCCATCAGAGTACCTGAGTACTTGTCACCAGGCCATCAGAGTACCTGAGTACTTGTCACCAGGCCATCAGAGTACCTGAGTACTTGTCACCAGGCCATCGGAGTACCCGAGTACCTATCACCAGGCCATCAGAGTACCCGAGTACCTGTCACCAGGCCATCAGAGTACCCGAGTACCTGTCACCAGGCCATCAGAGTACCCGAGTACCTGTCACCAGGCCATCAGAGTACCCGAGTACCTATCTCCAGCCCATCAGAGTACCCGAGTACCTATTTGCAGCCCATGTCTCATAGAATATACGTTGGGGTGTTTGCTTTCCAAAATGGGGTCATTTTGTGGGTAATTGCACTGTCCTGGTGGTCCAGGACCTTCAAAAGTGTGATGGGTAGGAATGAAATAAGATGTGTCATTTATGCTCCTAGAACGCCTGAACGTACTACTTCAATGTTCGGCCTCTCTATGTGGCCAGACTGTGTAAAAGTCACACACATGTGGTATTGCCGTACTCGGGAGGAGTAGCAGAATGTATTTTGGGGTGTAATTTTTGCTATATACATGCTATGTGTTAGAAATATCTTATAAATTGACAATTTTGTGTAACAAAAAATGCGTTTTAATTTTTTTCCATATATTCCAAAAACTTCTGGAAAATAAATAACCATTCAAAAGACTCATTATGCCTCACAGATTATACGTTGGGGTGCTTGCTTTCTAAAATGGGGTCATTTTATGGGAAATTCGATTGTCCTGGTACTCCAGGGCCTTCAAAAGTGTAATAGGTGGTTGAGAAACGAGATGCGTAATTTTTGCTCGTAGAACGTCTGAAGGTACTACATCAATGTTAGTGCTCTGTATGTGGCCAGGCTGTGTAAAAGTATCACACATGTGGTATTGCCGTACTCGGGAAGAGTAGCAGAATGTATTTTGGGATGTAATTTTTGCTATATACATGCTATGTGTTAGAAATATCTTATAAATTGACAAACTTGTGTAAAAAAAAAATGCGTTTTAATTTTTTTCCACATATTCCAAAAACTTCTGGAAAAAAATTAACCATTCAAAAGACTCATTATGCCTCACAGATTATACGTTGGGGTGTCTGCTTTCCAAAATAGGGTCATTTTATGGGAAATTCCATTGTCCTGGTACTCCAGGGACTTCAAAAGTGTAATAGGTGGTTGAGAAATGAGATGCGTCATTTTTTGCTCGTAGAACGTCTGAAGGTACTACATCAATGTTGGGCCTCTGTATGTGGCCAGGCTGTGTAAAAGTCTCACACATGTGGTATCGCCGTACTCGGGAAGAGTAGCGGAATGTACTTTGGGGTGTAATTTGTTGTATGCATATGCTGTGTGTGAGAAATAACCTGATAATATGACAATTTAGTAAAAAAAAATAAAAAAAAATAAAAAATCTTCATTTTGCAAAGAATTGTGGGAAAAAATGACAACTTAAAAAAACTCACCATGCTACTTACTTAATACCTTGGGATGTCTACTTTGTAAAAAGGGGTCATTTGGGGGGTATTTGTACTTTCCTGACTTGTTAGTGTCTCAAGAAATGAGATACACCTGATGTACTGAAGGCCTGATCAGAAGTGATCAATTTTCAGTGATTGGCACCATAGTTTGTAGACTCTATAACTTTCACAAAGACCAAATAATATATACTAATGTGGGTTATTTGTACCAAAGATATGTAGCAGTATAAATTTTGGCCAAAATTTATGAAGAAAAATTACTAATTAGCAATAATTTATGACAGAAACTAAGAAAAAGGCATTTTTTTCACAAAATTTACGTTTTATTTTATTTATAGCACAAAAAATAAAAACCCCACTAGTGATTAAATACCACTAAAAGAAAGCTCTATTTGTGTGGAAAAAAGGACGCAAGTTTCATATGGGTACAGTGTTACATGACTGAGTAATTGTCATTCAAACTGTGAGAGCGCTGAAAGCTGAAAATTGGTCTGGTCAGGAAGGGGGTGTAACTGCACTGTACTGAGGTGGTTAAAGTCCCAAAATGCATTTTTCCTATATTGATACTCTCCTGTACTATGTCTGCAGTCTCTGACCATCTCCTGTACCATGTCTGCAGTCTCTGACCATCTCCTGTAGTATGCCTGCAGTCTCTGACCATCTCCTGTAGTATGTCTGTAGTCTCTGACCATCTCCTGTACTATGTCTGCAGTCTCTGACCATCTCCTGTACCATGTCTGCAGTCTCTGACCATCTCCTGTACCAAGTCTGCAGTCTCTGTTCATCTCCTGTACTATGTCTGCAGTCTCTGACCATCTCCTGTATTATATCCGCAGTCTCTGATCATCTCCTGTACTATGTCTGCAGTCTCTGGCCCTCTCCTGTAGCATTTCTGCAACAAAGGGGGCTACAGGCACAGTAAGTGGTGAGGGAAGGTGTACCTAGGCATGGTGGATAGTGAGGGATGGGGGGCCCAGGCATGTTGGGTGGTTAGGGAAGAGGGCTGTAGGTGCAGTGGGTGGTAAGGCAAGGGAGGCTGCAGGCATAGTAGATAATGAGGAAAGGGGTCCCAGGTGCAGTGGGTGGTAATGGAAAGAATGCCTAGACACAAGTGGTGGTTAAGGCAGGGCTGTAGAGAAAATGTTAATGTAGCATACAGGGCAAGGGGCTTCATAATCCAGGGCCCACCAAAATCCTCAGCACCAGGCCTATGATGCTCCTAATCCAGGCCGAACGATCAGGCCGCAAAGGTCGCACTTGCAATCGGGCCCTGGTGTTCCACCACTAATATATTTTTTATAATGGCACACAGTGAAGCAATTAAAAAGTGGCATTATAAAAAAAAAACATTGTGACAGATTGTCACACAATACACACTGGGATCTGTGATCAAAGAGTGTATTGTGTGATTATTTAATGACACAGCAGAAAGCCATTCCATTTTTCTTTTTTCTTTTTTTTGGGGGGGGGGGGGGGGCGCAAGTGGCTGGTCTTTCCTAGGGTGCAAAATAGTCTAGCATCGGCTCTGCTTACGAGTTCAGGTTTCTGCTATATCTGCCTTTTCAGGTGTATCCTGGGCCAGACATCTTCTTACCAGGCAGTTCTTTAAAGGAGCAATGAGACTTAGGCCTCAAAGAAAACCGAGATTTTCAAAGTGGGATCTTCCTTTTGTTCTGGACTTCATATCGGAAAGAAACTTACAGCATACGGATCAGTCATATCTTAAAGATCTTTCTCTCAAAACAGTTTTTCTTGTTGCCATAACATCGACTAAGAGGGTTTCCGAGATCAGTTCGTTGGGCTCCAAAGAACCTTTCCTCACCTTCTTCCCTGATCGAGTGGTATTGATTCCTATGTTATGATCAAATCCTAAGGTTTCTTCTGTATTTCATGAGATTTAAGAAATCTTCTTCCAACCTTTCGGATAAGTGAAGATTCTAATATTCATCCGTTGGATGTTGGAGAAGTTTTGAAACAATATCTAGAAGCCGCAGCTCCATTTCGGCATTCTTATCATTTATTTGTTTATTTTCGTGGAACGAACAAAGGATTGCATGCTTCTTCCAGAACCATTGCAGTGTGGATGGTCCAGGCCATACAAGGAGCTTATAAGGCTAAGCCCTTGTACACACGGTCGGAGATTCCAACTACCAAATCCATCGGAGTAATTCCAACGGATTAATTCCGGAAGAGGTCCGGAAGTGATGTTGCATACACACGGTCAGACTAAGTTGTCGGAAAATCCGATTGTACATAACGTGATGACGTTATTTCGTTAGACAGGACTACGTTCAGGCTAGTAGCCAATAGCTTTGGTCTAGGAATTTGATCTGAGCATGCGTGGCACTTTCTCCATCGGAGTAGGCTACACATGATCGGAGTATGTCCGATAGGAGCATTTTGTCGGAAAATTTTACCGGCAAGAATATCGGACAAAACGGTCCGATAGGACACATTCCGTTGGAATCTCCGACCGTGTGTACGAGGACTAAGGGTTTGGCTCCTCCGGAAGCAGTGACCGCTCATTCCACTAGGAGCTTTTCTACATCATAGGGGGCTTCCCGTCATGTATCTCTGGAAGTGATCTGTAAGATGGCTTCATGGTCGTCAATCAACACATTTATGACGCACTATTGCATAGAACCGGCTTCTTTGTCTTCGGTTAAAATTGGTTTACATGTCTTATCTGTTGATGGTGCCAATTAAACCTTTCTTTTCTTTAACCAGCAATTTTTCCCACCCGGTGTGTGTATGGCTAGTTATTTCCCATATGTAGGCTGCCATGGAGTCTGTCAGGAAAACGGAAAATTTATATCAAATACTTACCGTAATTTTCCTTTCCTGATGGACTCCATGGCATCCGAAGTTCCCTTCCATTTGCTGGAGTAGGCTAAGTTATGGAACATGGTCTCTGACTAGAAGCAAAGATTTATGGGAGTAGGCTCCTATGAGGTATAAGAGGCAGGATTATCCAATATGTAGGCTGCCATGGAGTCCATCAGGAAAGGAAAATTACGGTAAGTATTTGATATAAATTTTCCGTTTTCATTTCTGCCTCCAAATTAGAATAAGAAAGTACATTTTATTAACACTAAATGATAAAATACAGTGCATCCAGAAAGTATTCACATCGCTTTTTACACATTTTGTTATGTTACAGCCTTATTCCAAAATGGATTAAATTCATTATTTTCCTCAAAACTCTACAAACAATACTCCATAATGACAACAGAAGTTTGTTTGAAATCTTTGCAAATTTATCAAAAATAAAAAAGGAAAAAAATCACATATACATAAGTATTCACAGCCTTTGCCATGACACTCAAAATTAAGCTCAGGTGCATCCTGTTTCCACTGATCTTCCGTGAGCGCCGGTTCACACTTATGCGCTCTATGATATTGCATGTTATTTGCACTGCACTGCAGTGCAAATCACATTCGATGTCTGTGCGATGTGAGTTCAGCCAAACAGATAGTATGGCTGATATCGCATTGCATTCGGACCAAACTCGCACAGGACCCTTTTTTTGGTCCGCACCAGAATCGGATCGCAAGGGTATTCACACCTATGCGATTTCATTCATGTCCAAAATGTCAGTTCGCAATCCGATATGCAAGCTGAAATGGAGATGTCATTAATAATGTATTGACACCCCCAGTAGTTTAAATATGACAATGTGTTCTGCCGTGCGAGTCAGGTGTGATTCTGGAACTCGCAGTGGATTCACAGGGTTCCCGCATCGCACAAGTGTGAACCGAGCCTGAGATGTTTCTACAACTTGATTGGAGTCCACCTATGGTAAATTCAGTTGATCGGACATGATTTGGAAAGGCATATACCTGTCTATATAAAGTCCCACAGTTAACCGTGCATATCAGAGCACAAACCAAGCCATGAAGTCCAAGAAATTGTCTGTAGACCTCAGAGATAGGATTGCATAGAGGCACGGATCTGGGGAAGGGTACAGAATAATTTCTGTAGCATTGAAGGTCCCAATGAGCACAGTGGCCTCCATCATCCGTAAATGGAAGAAGTTTGGAACCACCAGGACTTTTCTTAGAGCAGGCTGCTCAGCCAAACTGATTGATCAAGGGAAAAGGACCTTAGTCAGGAAGGTGACCAAGAACCCAATGGTCCAGCGTTTCTCTGTGGAGAGAGGAGAACTTTGCAGAAGAACAACCATCTCTGCAGCACTCCACCAATCAGGCCTGTATGTTATAGTGGTCAGACAGAAGCCACTTCTTAGTAAAAGGCACATGACAGCCCGCCTGGAGTTTGCCAATAGGCACCTGAAGGACTCTCAGACCATGAGAAACAAAATTCTCTGGTCTGATGAAACAAGGATTGAACTCTTTGACCTAAATGGCAAGTGTCCTGTCTGGAGGAAACTAGGCACTGCTCATCACTTGGACAATACCATCCCTACAGTGAAGCATGGTGGTGAAAGCATCATGCTGTAGGGATGTTTTTCAGCAGCAGGAACTGGGAGACTAGTCAGGATTGAGGGAAAGATGAATGCAGCAATGTATGGAGTAGTATGGAATTTGTTTCGAACACACGAACACCGTTAAAGTCTACGGGACACAAACGTGAAAAATCAAAAGTGCTAATGTTAAGGGTTAATATGCAAGTTATTTTCATAAAAAGTGTTTGGGGACCTGGGCCATGTATCAATGCAAAAAAAAGTTTTAAAAATGGTTGTTTTTTCGGGAGCAGTGATTTTAATAATGCTTAAAGTGAAACAATAACAATGAAATATTCCTTTAAATTTCATACCTAGGGGGTGTCTATCGTATGCCTGTAAAGTGGCACATTTTTCAGTGTTTAGTCCCTGCACAAAATTACATTTCTAAAGGAAAAAAAGTCATTTAAAACTACTTACAGCTATAATGAATTGTCTGTCCCGGCAATACAGATAAAAGTCTTTGACCAAAATGGCATGGGGGTCCCCCCAAAAATCCATACCAGGTTCTTTGGGTCTGGCATGAATATTAAGGTGAACCCCGAACCAATATTACAAAAAAAATGTGTGGGGGTCCCTCCAAATTCCATACCAGACCCTTCAGGTCTGGTATGGATATTTAGGGGAACCCTGCGACAATTTTTTTTTTTAAATGGCGTAGGGGTCCCCCTCAAAATAAATACCAGACCCCTCATGTCTGGTATTGATTTTAAGGGGAACCCGTGCCAAAAAAAATTCAAAAAATGCATGGGGGCCCCCAGAAAAATCCATACCAGACCCTTATTTGAGCACGCAACCTGGCAGGCCACAGGAAAAGGGGGGGAGAATGAGAGAGTGCCCCCCTCCTGAACTGTACCAGGCCACATGCCCTCAACATGGGGAGGGTGCTTTGGGGTAGCCCCTCAAAGCACCCTGTCCCCATATCGATGGGGACGAGGGCCTCATCCCCACAACCCTTGGCCGGTGGTTGTGGGGGTCTGTGGGCAGGGGGGCTTATTGGAATATGGAAGCCCCCTTTAACAAGGGGATTCCCAGTTCCCGGCCCCCCGGTTTGAAATGGTAACGGGTACATAGCACCCCTACCATTTCACATAAAAAGTGTCAAAATGTTAAAAAGACACGTTGTCAGAAACCATGAATCAGACCGAGACAGAAGTACAATTAAATCACACTTGTTTATTAAATAAAAATAAAAAGGTAAATAGAGAAAGCGTAGTCAAAGCATAGCCAGAGTCCAGTAACCGGATAGAGTAGTCAGCCAGTCCAGAGTTCAAAAACCAGATCGGTAATCAGCCAGGCCAGAAGTCAGGGATCCAAGTGGAGCAACAGCAAGCAGGATAAGGAGTCAGAAGGGATGTCAGCAACTCAGTCTTTGAACAGAACTGCAGGAGATGGTTTCTTGTGATGTGACCAAGGTGAAGGCAGATATGAAGTGAGCTGAACAGCTTTAAGTAGGCAGGTCAGATGAGCTGGATAAGGAACAGCTGGTAAAATTAGCTGACAACTGAGCAGCCAGTCCAGAGAAGGAAGGGCTAAGCCAGCCCTGACACACATCTTGGGACAAGTCCGTTATTAAAAAATAAAAATGTCCCACGAAGTCCATTCATATTCTTCTCTCGCTCCGCTGACGGACCAAAAAAAAATAAAACCCTACACGCTGCCGCCGATCCGCCTCCATGGGAGGCACACGCCTTAATGATCGTCCTCTCAGGTGACAGTTCTATTATAACTGAGGGCGGAGCCACACGGTGATGTACCCGGGTGACCCGTCCCCCTGACGCATGGGGACTTCCCAATGCCTTCCCCATGGCGTCAGAGGGGGCGGGGCCTGGTATGGAAATTAGGGGGGACCCCCACGCAATTTTTTTTTTACATTTTGGTTCGGGGTTCACTTTAATATTCATGCCAGACCCAAAGAACCTGGTATGGATTTTTGGGGGGACCCCCATGCCATTTTTGTCAAAGACTTTTATCTGTATTGCCGTGACCTGACAAATCATTATAGCCGCAAGTAGTTTTAAATTACTTTTTTTCCTTTAGCAATGTCATTTTGTGTAGGGGCTATTCCAGGAAGAAATGTGCCACTTTACAGGCATACTATAGACACCCCCCAGGTACAAAATTTAAAGGACCCAAAGAACCTGGTATGAATTTTTGGGGGGACCCCCATGCCATTTTTGTCAAAGACTTTTATCTGTATTGCCGGGACAGACAATTCATTATAGCTGTAAGTAGTTTTAAATGACTTTTTTTCCTTTAGAAATGTAATTTTGTGCAGGGACTAAACACTGAAAAATGTGCCACTTTACAGGCATACGATAAACTCCCCCTAGGTATGAAATTTAAAGGAATATTTCATTGTTATTGTTTCACTTTAAGCGTTACTAAAATCACTGCTCCCAAAAAAACTGCCATTTTTTAAACTTTTTTTGCATTGATATATGTCCCCTGGGGCAGGACCCACTTTTTATGACAATACCATGCATATAAGCCTTTAAAATTAGCACTTTTAATTACTCCCATAGACAATTCATTATAGCCCTGAATACTTTTAAATTACTTTTTTTCATTTAGAAATTTCATTTTGTGTAGGGACTGTTCTAAACACAGGAAAAATGCGCCACTTTACAGGCATACTATAGACAACCCCCAGGTACGAAATGTAAAGGAATATTTCACTTTTATCGTTTCACTTTATAAAATTATTAAAATCACTGCTCCTGAAAAAACTACAGTTTTTAAAACTTTTTTTTGCATTGATACATGTCCCCTGGGTCAGGACCCAGGTCCCCAAACACTTTTTATGACAATACCAAGCATATAAGCCTTTAAAATTAGCACTTTTTATTTCTCCCATAGACTTTTAAAGGGTGTTCCGCGGCTTTCGAATTTGCCCCCAAACACCCCAAATTGTTCACTATTCGGCAAACAGATGAAAACCCGATGTTCCAATTCAACTTACGTTCGACTCGACTCCCTAGTATGGAGACATCCTTGATGAAAACCTGCTCCAGAGTGCTCTGGACCTCAGACTGGGGCAAAGGTTCATCTTCCATCAGGACTACTACCCTAAGCACACAGTCAAGATAACAAAGGAGAAGCTATGGGACAACTCTGTGAATGTCCTTGAATGGCCCAGCCAGAGCCCAGACTTCAACCAGGTTGAACATCTCTGGAGAGATCTGAAATGGGCTGTGCGCCGACGCTCCCCATGCAACCTTATGGAGCTTGAGAGGTCCTGCAAAAGAATGGGAGAAACTGCCAAAAAATATAATGTGCCAAGCTTGTAGCATCATACTCAAAAAGACTTGAGATTGTAATTGGTGCCAAAGGTGCTTCAACAAAGTATTGAGCAAAGGCTGTGAATACTTATGTACATGTGACTTTTTTCATTTTAATTTTTAATAAATTTGCAAAGATTTCAAACAAACTTCTTTCACGTTGTCATTACAAGTATTGCTTGTAGATTTTTTTAGGAAGATAATGAATTTAATCCATTTTGGAATAAGGCTGTAACATAACAAAATGTGGAAAAAGTGAAATGCTGCGAATACTTTCCAGATGCACTGTATTTCAGTAAATTTTGGGAAGGTTGAGATTTTAAGCTTATCGCCATAAAACCAGAACATTAATATTCTTATCTAGCAGAAATTATTTGAATGTATTCCTGGGGTCAGCTACAAACAAAAAGAGGTCGTGCGAATGATACACCCAGCCCTATAAAGATATTGTGCAAATATCTTTATTGTGTAAAAATGATGGTAAGGCTTTTTGATTGGCAAGTCAAACTATCTGTTGATGTCTTGTAATTCATTTCAAGACATAATAGATTTCTTATGGGGCTGAGAACATTGGACAACGCTGGCTTTATGTAAGAGATGGCTGTTTCGGATTAAGGGGATACAATGTCCAGATCCTATATGCACTTTTCCCATATGTTATGTCTCTGGATATCCAGTATGAAGAAAGAAATTAATTCTGTCTGTAGCATGCACATTTCATCTGAATTCATTTTTCTTGGTTTAGAAATGTTAATTAAAGTGGCAATTGTGTTCAGTCTTAAAGAACTCCAGGCAAATGTAAAAACTTCATAACTGTATATTAATGGAAACCTGAATTAAGGGAAACATGGAGGCTGGCATTGCTGAAAAAATTTGAATTAAAAAAAAAGAATCAAAGAGGCGCTGAGATTTTGCTGGGATATCATACAATGTAGTGAGAGGGCAAAAACATTCAGAAACCTCATTGGCTCAGGTTAGGCTGCTCACAGCAGACAGGGCTACCCCTTCATGGTTACCAGAAGAGAGCATACACCAATGAAAGGGGCGTCAGACCAAATGAAAAAAATAATTAATTTATAATTTAATTGAAGCCCTGATGAAGGAACTTCATCAGGGCTTCAATTAAAATCAATTGTCAATATTGCAGCCCCATTGTAAGTCATTGATCGCTGCCATTAGTAGTATAATAAAAGTAAAAAATAATTCCACTATATATGCCATAGTTTGTATTATTTTTTTCTACAAAAGACATGTAGCCATGTAGACATGTGGCCAGGTACATTTTGCCCAAAATTTATGAAGAAATTCGTTTTCTGTTTTTTTTTTATTGGATATGTTTTATAGCAGAAAGTAAAAAATATTGTTTTTTTTCAAAAAATTTTGTCTTTTTTTTGTTCATATCACAAAAAAAAAAAAAAAACCCAGTGGTGATAAAATACCACCAGAAGAAAGCTCTGTTTGTGTGAAAAAATAATATAAAAATAATATAAATGTCGTTTGAGTACACCATTGTATGACCGTGCAGTGAAGAGAATAAAGGAACCCAACTATGTTGCAGCGCACCACAATAAATGGTAATGCACCATTGTACATTGTGGTATGAAGTATTAAAGTGGACTTTGGGAAAAAAAATGGTTTTCATACAACATTTTAATGCAAAAGAGACATACAGTCTCTTCTGTATTCGTTTTTCTTACTTGCCTGTCAAACTGTACACATGTAGCTGAGGGTACAAGCTTGCATGCATGGGTGTGACATCTTCTCGGCCCGGCCAAAGAAAACAACCAAAGATCGGTACCCGGAAAAATACAGGTCGAAGATGTTAGTGGCCAGCAGGGAGCTTTGGGACACCACAGCATTTGAACGAAGGGGAGTAAAGTTCTGCTTTAAGTAGCATGTTCACACGTGTGGCTAATTCTACTGTCCATCTAAAGAGTGATCTGTGGTGGTGCGAGGAGGCAATATGTCTCAACACCTACTTTTATCCCCAAAATATACTGAACCACACTGCACTGCATGCGGGTTGCATGATGGTTGGGGCTTGGCCCCATTCTCTCCATAGTGTGTCTCAATCCCGGGCACTAAGGCTCCTTAAACATGGGGTGGGTTCTGTTGGAGTCTGCCTGCTCAGTCAGGGAATCTATGTGCTGATCCACTTATGCAGAGTAGACATAGATACAGCCAGCTCTCCTCTATGGTTGGTTGGATGTAAATGGACCACCTACTTGTTTACACCCGACTGCCATCTGAACCAATCTGCCAGATGGATGGGGAATAGATCCCCATCGGATCAAATTGGATGTTCATAGAGAAGACTGGAGGGTCAGATCGGGTAAACTGGAAAAACTGACAGGCGGATCTGATCAGTTCGCTAGTGTGAAACACGCCTAAGTATCATTTCTGTCTGCTGATTCGTTATGAACAAAAAAAGAGAAACAAGGGCCTTAACTTATGTGCAATGGTATCCACATAACATTGTTAACCGAGTATCGGTAGCGGCACTCTAGTCAAGAAAGCTGCATGTATATCAAAAAACGGGGTTGTCCTTACCAAGAGTGCAAGGAACCAGAGGACCAAATGAGTGACATAGCATACAATGTAGGGAAAAATAGAATATATTTATTAATGAATTAAAATATCATTATTCTCCCCAATGGGAGATGATGGTTATAACACTGATAACATGACAAATATCCAGAGATTACTGTGTCAAATAGTCTTTAGATATGGCAACATACAGAACAAGACAACAGACACAAAGCATTACAATAAAACAAATAAACAATCGTCCGGATGCCAAAGATCTATGTGTGGATGTCCTTGCCAATACCAATGTTTCTTATCTGCATTAAATAATATTTAGTAATTTATGGCATGGGTATCCACACAGGGGTTCCTGGAAGACTCGAGTCCACAGACTAATGATGGAAAGAAGGGGGAGGGAGAATGGGAGTAGTTGTCAGCCTGTGGAATCAATTAGCTGTAATTGGAAGGTCTGAGTTGGATATAGTTATAATAATATATATAATAAATATATCATATTTTTCTATTTTTCCCTACATTGTATGCAAGGTCACTCATTTTCTCCTCTGGTTCCTTGCACTCTTGGTAAGGACAACCCCGTTTTTTTGAAATATCTGCTTATTCATTAACCTGCTATTAGCATGAATCCCTTCTGACAAGTTTTCCTGACACCAAGAGAAAAAAGGCCTCCGATACTTGGGCGCCTTGGATAACCTATCGAGGTTCGTGTTCATATCAAGAATTACAGCCAGCTATCAATTGATATGTGATCACACCAACATGAATCGTGATATGCTCAATTGTATGTCGTCCATAACAATGTATCCTTACATACACTCGGCGAAGATGGATGGAGAGGGCAGTTGGTGGTGACCCCACCCCCTCTCCATTCTTTACCCTCATTCTGTGCTTCCCTCTTCCTTCTTCTCCCCCCCCTTTTTTTTCTCCCCATGCCCCTGTGGTTGCTCAGCCCCGGTGAGTGTGAGTATCAGAATTGAGAGGTACCTACTCATTTTAGTCAGGTTCTTTACATTTTATGCATTGGTATTAACTATCTCAGGTATTGCTCTCAACAATACGGGTCAAAGTTTCATTCGTTTTGTATACATTTGTTTATTCTTACTGTGGGGTCTTCTTGATAGAAGACCCTATTCTTACTTTACAGTGGGTATTGTTAATCTCTTACCTTATTTGGTTTATCATTTTCCATTTACGTGACTGTGCAATGTATATGGCATTTTTATTTTGTGGTTGTTGTACAGCTTTCAAAAACATTTAATAAAATGTTTATGCAAAAAGAAAAAAGGTGACAGTGGAGGGAGCTCCAGCACACAGCCTGTGATTGACAGCCTCAGCTCTGATCCTGTGTGCTGTGTGAGGGGGTATGTGTCCCTTCCCTCCAATCAGCTCTGCCTAATGTAACTTCAGCTGTCTGACTCCTGTTTTCTGAGATCTCGGACAAGCTTTATAAATTCTGCACTTTGAATGGCTGTAGAGAGGAGAAAACTGCAGATAGACAGGTACAACGTATGTAGAAGGATTTGTTTCATCTCTATGTATCACCTGAGGGTTTACAAGCCCTTTAAACAGAAACACATAAGCCCTTGTACACACGGTCAGAGAATCCGATGGAATGTGTCCTATCGGACCGTTTTGTCGGATATTCCGACTGTGTGTGGTCTCCATCAGACTGTTTCCATCTGAATATCCAACGGACCAACTTTTCCAACTTGCCGGTAAAATTTTCCGACAAAATGCTCCGATCGGACATACTCCGATCATGTGTAGCCTACTCCGACAGACAAAGTGCCCCGCATGCTCAGATCAAATTCCTAGACCAAAGCTATTGGCTACTAGCCTGAACGTAGTCCCGTCCTAACGAAATAACGTCATCATGTTATGTACAATCGGATTTTCCGACAACTGAGTCCGACCGTGTGTATGCAACATCACTTCCGAACCTCTTCCGGAATTAATCCGTCGGAATAACTCAGACGGATTTAGTTGTCAGAATCTCTGACTGTGTGTACGGGGGCTAAGGGTAGGGCAACTTTTGTGCTTTTCTATAGTGTGTATCATATATTTCTATTATTTGGGAAAACAGGGTCTCTTTAAAAAACGATCAGTGCCTTTTTCTCCGAGCTATATCTTATGAGTAGTTCCATCTATATTCTTCTTAGATGAACTCACACAATGGGCTTTATTACGGGAACTCTTTGCAGACGTCAGTGGTGCAGATTGAGGAGGTCTTCATGGGTCTCGGTATTAGACCCTTCATTGTATTCTGCCCTTTTGGGGGTTTTCATAGCTAGTCACAGGAGTTTGATTATTTTTCAGTGGTGAAGCCGCTGTTTTGGCTACGGGAGAACATCTGACCCCATATTTACTGGCAGTTTTCAGCTTTTAGGATTTAAAGCTTGGTGCTAACTGAAGCATGCATTCAAAGAGGCCATACACAAGCGGTTTTATTCTCCAAGTGTAAATCTGGTTCTGCGTTATTTCGCTCAGCCTTAAGTTTATCTGTTTCCAAGGAGAAGTGGAAAGCGCACTGTACGGAGTGCCAACGTCATCCTGGAAGAGAAGCGTTGCAGATAAAGGCTCAGATTGTGCAGAGCAGCATCTGTGTTTGTTTTTACAGTATAATTGCATTAGCTCAAATGACATTCAGGAAGCGTGGTGATGTTCAGTTATTCTTTAGACAAAAGAAAATAATTAATCTGATTAAGAAGCTTGGTGAGCTAAGCCATTTGATGTAATATTTGATGTGCAATTATATAATTTACTACCGTAGAAATAGATGTGCTCTCTATTAGGTAATGACATCTTATAATAGGTCCACTCGGGATAGTTAAGTGAAAAGAAAAAAAAAGGTTTAAAAAATAAAATATAAAATTAAAAAAAAAAAGAGAAAAATTTAAAGAACCTTTATGTATGCACCTAGGATGCACATAAAGCTAGAATAAAGAATAATAAAGTTCCAAATCTTCTATGGTAAATTCATTGAGGAGGAGGAAGGTCATTCTCCGATTAAATTAATAAGTGGTACTCCCGCACTATCACTCTTAAAAAAAATAAACTGCAGCACACACCGATAAGTGTTCCCACACCAGTAAAGTATATCAAATATAAAAGTGAATGGTGCTGCACTGCTAATAGTGCTGTACTATAAATATATGATTTATATATATAAAATCCAAATAATGATGCATTATGTAGATGGACAAAAGTGTATAAATTCAACATATGCATACTAAAATAAACCAATTCTTACAATAAGGCCGCGTACACACGGGCGGACTGTTCGCCCAACTTTGTCCGCTGAACAGTGTTTGGGCGGACAGTCCGCTCGTGTGTGGGCTTTCAGCGGACAGTTTCAGCGGACAGTTTGACGGACAAGGTTTTTCAGAATTTCCGAAAAACTGTCCGCTGAAACCTTGTTTGAGCGAACAGTCCGCCCGTGTGTAGGCTTGTTCGTCAAACAAAGTTGCGTGCATGCTCAGAAAGGATTTTCACGCCGAAAGCTATAATGCAGTGTATAGGACGTCGTATTTTTCGTCCCGTCGTACGTGCCGTTCACGTCATCGCGCACGGTTTCAGCAAACTGTTCGTCCGTCGTGTGTGGCCATGTCCGTCCATGCTAAGTTTGAGCGGACTGTTTGCCGAAACTGTTTGACGGACAAAGTTGGGCGAACAGTCCGCGCGTGTGTACGCGGCCTAAGTGAACAAATGTACATTATTCTGTGCATATTAGACTGTTATCTCTATATCTTCAAAAAATATATAATAAACAAGGCGTACAATTTGTTTCTTATGTATTTTCTTTGCCCATCACTTTGTGTGCTCAAAATAGGCTTCTATGTCCCCTATAAGTGTTGCTCTATCACAATTGTACTCCCAGGACTCTCACCTTCTTTAGGATCTTTATCTTTATCCACTAGGGCCCCTCATGGTACAATTTCTCTCTGTTCAGATCTAATTGTTGGGTAAGTTCTCCTTTAAGATGTTCCCCTGTGTGTGTTCTAGGATTAACCTCGCCCAGGGAATAGAAGCACACATAAAGAGCCTCCCATAGTGTAATACAAAGAATTAAACTATGCGTATCAGACATATACTTCCACTTACTTCACTTCTGGTAGTCTCATGTACCTCCATCCTATGCGTTACGCCACCATCATGTGACTTTCTCAGGGGATCAATACCCGAGTGACGTGGACACGTCCTATTGTCTGTCCAGTGTTAGGGTACTCTCAGCATACAGGAGACTGCAGATGACATCAGGAGGATTCAATGGTCTTCTAGATTCCCGGTCCTCATTCACAAAGGGGCAGCAATAAGGGACACAGATGACAGAGATAGGAAATCACAAAAGCTAAATTCTGGAAAATTTTAAAATGATCTCTTGCACTGCAAGACTTAAAGTGATATTACAGGCAGTTTTTTTAAAAACAAACAAAAACAAAACAAACATTCTATACTTACTTGCTCTGTGCAATGCTTTTGCACAGAGCAGCCCCAATCTTCCTCCTCTTGGGTCCCCTGCTGGTGCTTCTGGACTCCCTCCTGCCGAGTGCCCCCATAGCAAGTAGCTTGCTATGGGGGCACCTGAGCGATGTTTGCCCCAAAGTCCCTGCTCTGTGTGTCCATTCACACACAGAGTGGGCTTGGCCCCACCCCCAGTGAGGTGGAAGAGACCTGGGAGAGCTGATGCTCTTGTGCACATCACTTGATTGAGATGAGGCTCAGGTAATTGTTAGAGGGGGCTGATGCACACAAAAGGTTTTTTACCTTCATGCTTATAATGCATGAAGGTTAAATACCTTGAGCCTTTACAACCACTTTACCTGTTCATTTGTTCTAGGGGACAAGAGAAGAACTTTTACATCCCTGATCCTCTGCTACCCCAGCAGATGGTGCCCCCCCTTGTTCCAGTGGAGGGCTGTCCCTCTGCATCATGACATCCAATGCAGGGCTATGAACCCTCCACTGGTCCTGATGATGTCAAGATTTTAGAACGCTGAAGAGTAAGGGATAAAACGCTGCAGTGACCAGTTTAACAGTGCAGAGGAGCAGAGGATCAAGTGAGTAAATCTTCTTTAAAGAAGATATCCAGGTCTTAGTGAAGTTTAAATAGTTTGTTGGGACCAATCTGGTCCAAGTGTACTACACTAGGAGATGCAGCAGCTGTATGTACTGTAAAAACTGTATGTAGCCTCAGCTACATACGATATAGAGCGGTGTGTTCCAACTGCAGGATGGGAACTTCCTGTACTGTTCCCAGAACAAAATCAAGTCGGACTCAAGTTGAGTGCTGTTCAAACATTCACAGGGAGCTTTGTATTTTCTGAATGATTACAAAGCTTGCTCTGATTGGCAGAAGCGGAGAGACGAGCAGATGACGTTATGATCTCTGCCTCATCCAATCAGAGAAAGCCTTGTTGTCAGGACCTGGATCACCTGCAGTTGGCACTGTGCTTCCCAGAGTGAAAGGCTGTAGTTCTGGTGTCAAATAAGCAGATGGTTATAGTTCTGTTCATAATAAAGTTTGATTACTTTTATTTCTTGGCATTGTGGTATTATTCCCTGTAAGGCACATTGAAAATCCCATTATGAAAGTCTTTCTTTGCTCCCGTTGATGGAGCTGGCAGGAAATAGTTGTTCACATTGTATTAAAGAGGGATGGTGCCTTACAGGAAGTATATGTGTTAGTTGGCACCACCCCAAATAAAAATTGTAAATGTAGGTCCCATGTCCACCAGCAGGTGTCACCCAGCAGTGAGCAGATCCCAGTAATCAGTTTCCATCTGAAGCTGGCTGCTGGGAAGGTATTTAGTTCCCTTCAACTTGTGCCTCTTGCTCCAGTGTTTTGCTCTGCTGCCAGAGATTGTGTGCCATTTATTCTGATCCTGAACCTGTTCCCTTCATCTCCAATTTAAACTCCTACCTTGCATCCTGTGCCCTACTGCCTTATGTGCTCCTCTTGTTCCTGATGCCAGTCCTGGTTCCTCCTTCCCATCTGTTCCCTTCACCTTCAGTTTACCCAAATGATCTGTGTTCGTCATTTTCTGTATACTGTACAAATATTGTAGCGATAGTTGCTAAAAAAAGGAATAAATCAAGTGCAGAAGGACTGAGAGGAAGCTGAAAATGGGGAGGAAGTTGTCCCTTAGTCTGCGAACCCAGAAGGAAGATCAGGTGAAGATGGAAGCACCTTCAACAGTGACAGCGTGACAGCGCATCGCTGGAGGGCTTCTGTCAGGTCACCTTGAGGCGAGGTGACAGATGCACACCGTAGGGATCAGGAGTGTACCGCAAGGTTGGGGACCCTACGGCTGACTACTGCGGACGGGAGACAGGTCCCACCGGGGTTAGAGCGTAAGATTCCCCAGGGCGCGGAGTCTAAGAGCCAGCAGGGGTTTACCAGAGCCTCGAGTGGTGAGGATGGACTTGGCTGCAACTGGCTCCAGGTCGCGACCCCCAGGGTCCCTCAGCTCACACCCACAGTAGGCAACAGGAGGATAGGGATGGTGAGGGACAAAGCCAAGGTCGGGGCCACAAGCAGACAGGAATAGTCAGGGACACGCCAAAAGGTCAGGATCACAGGCAAACAGGGATAGTCAAAGACACGCCAAAGTCGGTAACGGAACTACAGAAGAGCACACGGCAGGTAACAGGAAGCTAAACACACAAAGGAATACACAATGGTTGATCAGCACTGTTGGCTTGCAGTGCACAGGTTAATATAAGGTTCCCTGACAGGGCCTGGGGTGGAGCCATGCTTAGAGGAGAGGTTATAAAAACCACCAGGTGGAAGTGGCTGGCCTCTTAGACTGAACACATGAGGGGAGGTAAGCAAACAGGAAGATCACTGCACAACCATGACAGCTTCCTTTTCAGGTAAGTCTCTCATAACGTACTAGTATGCCTAAATGAGCAATTAACCCTTCCAGTGTGGGCACAGCCCCACTGCAAGTGATAACTTTTAAGGTGGCGCTAACAAAGTAGTGTATTTAAACAGCTCAAGCTGCAAATGTTTGGAGGTTATTGCTATTAAACAGTTAATTTGAATTCAATCTGATTTCATAATACTGGCTCAGAATTTCTTCACTTTTCCAGTAGACTGTGCAGCACTAGTATACCTAATCCCTATATCTGTCTACTTTAATCAGAGAATCAACTGGACATGTGATATCTGTGAGAAGATCATCATTTTTTTATTACACGGGCTTTGCCAAACAAAGATGTATTATGATGTTTTCTATCATCAAAGTCTTCATTTAATTTATTTCAGGTCTACAATTCTTTGTTGTGCAGTCATTTGATATGAGAAATCTCTAGTATTTTCTGTATCTTTTTTATATTTCTTTCTGTGAGAAACAGTGTGGATAGAAGAGGTTTGGAGCAGGAAAGTGTTGGCTTTAAAACACAACAGATATCTACATTCCAATTGTCTTCCAAGTGTCACATTTTCCTTTTAGGTGTCAATGATTATCCTGAATGAGAAGTCGCCCATGTTCACATTGGGCCGATTTGGCATGTGATTTGACATGTCAAATCGGCAGCTATTGCCGGAAATGGCACAGTCCGAATCAGTGCGATGCTGACTTTGCAGGGCCATACCGATTGCCAAAATTTGTTCCTGTACTACCTTTGGTGACTTCGGGGGTGATTTGTATAGACATCCGTGCATGAACTTGCACAGATGTCTGTCAAATCGCTCCTAAAGTCGGACTGCATTGCCAGTTTGAAATTGTGTGAGATTCTATCCCACATCAGTGTGAACCTGGGCATCCTGTCAGATGGATAATTACTTTCTTGTAGATGTCTGTCCCAGGGGCGATTTACTAAAACTGATACCAGGGAAACTGGTGCAGCTGTGTATAATAATCAATCAGCTTCTAACTTCCGCTTGTTCAATTAAGCTTTGACAATAAGGCCCCTTTCACATAAAACCTCGATTCTTCTCTATGGAGCAGCCTATGTCAGTGGACACCCTCCACCATACGATCTGATTACAGTCGGATGGAAATGAACAGGCGGTCTGTTTCCATCCAGCTGTCCCATAGAGAACAGTGGGTTGTGTCCATGTCTGCTCTGCATCAGTGGAGCAGACACGGACCTGTCATTCGCCTGCATAGGGATCAGCGGAGAGATGCTTCCACCTGGTGTGAATGGGGCCTTAAACCTAGAAGCTGATTGGTTACTATGCACAGCCGCATCAGATTCTGTGTGCACCAGTCTTAGTAAATTTCCACCTTTGTGTCCTAGTCTTAAAAATGCCCCCCTTTCCAAAGTAGCAAATGTTCTTAATCCATATCATAACTTTTAGCTTAAAAAATTAAAGGGTTATCACGTTGCACATCCAAAATGTATGTTTTTAAAGTAGAATTCCAGGCTAAACCTAACTAAGCTTAAAAATGCTCCTTCCCCTCCAACACCTATTTTGACAAACCTGTGTAAGGAAGATTTACATACTTACCTATTTTCAGCCTGCTCCAGTCCACTCACATGATCCCCTGTGTCAGCCAGCAGCGACTGCAGGAGAGAGGAAAGAACACTCACCAATGGCTGGGAAATCCGGGAGCAGTGACATCACTCATAGGCTCTTATGGCCCATCCGTTATCGAGGACTCCCTCCTCTACCTTGCAGCTGCCATGGCTGACACAGTGGAGCCAAATAATGTAACCAGATTAGAGCAGGCTGAAAATGGGTAAGTATACATCTTTCTTGCACAAGTTAGTTAGCATTGATATTAGGAGGGAGGAAGGAGCATCTTTATGACTAGCTGGGTTTAGCTTGGAATTCCACTTAAAAAAACACCAGTTTTTTATGTAATAACTCTTTCATTTTTTTAATCTACCATGTATAATATACATTATCAACTGAGTTGCTATTTATTTTATTTGTGTGCCTAACAATGTGAAATGTGTGTAATATGTGCTGCTTTTACTATCTGGCTGATGGTCTCCCTGTTTTGCAGCCAGATTATTGTTCACAGTACACAGTTCTGTGTTTTTGTAAAAACAGAACTCTGTGTAAGTGATTGGCCACAGCCGATCAGCCGACTTCAGACAAAGTCATTGGCTGAAATCAGCTGCCAAGCTTGTGATGTGTCCAATCACAACACGAGTAGGCAGGGGGCTTGTGCATGTTCACCCAGGGCTGCTTATAGGGGGGGGGGGGATCACCGATCCTCCTGTAGGGGGCCCAGCACACAGAGGGGCCTGAACAGCAGGCGGAATTAGTGTGGTCGGATTGGAGGGGCAATTACAGATATATGCCCTGTGTGGCTCTCTGCAACAGCTGAAAGCCTGTTTCTCTCCCTCCTATCAGCTTTCAGCTGCTGCAGGGAGAGACATAGACACAAGGCATTGCTCCTGTAATTGCTTCCCCTGCACTGATCCCCCTTCCCTGTTCTATTATAAAAGGGCTCATTTACACAGGGTCTCTGTTATGTTTGTGTCCACTAATAACGATTTTAGTGTATTTTTAGTGAATATATTTTTTGATATATGGGAGGCCCTGCCTGGTAGGCTGTACGGGGCCCCAAGATTTCTAACAGCAGCCCTGTGTGCACCCAAGCTCGTAAGCAAGCTGGCGACGTAACAGTACGTAGTTCGGCCTGCCTGTGCCGCTTGCCTGCGGTAAATCTACTGTGCGCTGGCAGCAAGCAGTTAAACACTGATGGGCTCTGAAAACAGGGGACCCAAGAAAACAGCAGCTCCTTCTGGGATAAACCCTACACTTGGATGAGAAACAAAATCCCAATGCAGGTAGACCTGGTTTCCTGGACGCATTTCAAGGCTTCATTTCTCTTCTCTTTGGAGCGTACATTTACACTTTTCTGTGGCTGTCTACATTCGTGTTTTTTTCAACATACTACTGTCAAACCTCAACAAAAAAGGACTAATATTTACATTTTACAACATATGTTCGGAATAAAAAATACAAGATATGATCGCTCAGAATTCTTTCCAGTATAAAGAAATAAATAATCTTTTTTTTTTTCATGCACCCTGCCGAAAAAGTGAGTGAAAGAATAAGTTGGCCAACTACAAAAAAGTGGATAAATATAATAAAAATGGAAGCCCGCTGTAAAAAAAAAAAAAAGATGTTTTATACAGGTTTGTCAGTATTATTATTCTGTGTTCTGGAAAAACTAGGTTTTCTCAACACAGGCATATTTAGCAAACATGTTTAATATGTATGTAAACAACAATAAATCTAATATATACTGTATTCCGCTTACTCCATGTACGTCTGAATGCAGAGGAGGACTTGAATGTCAGATGTGCTCTATACAACATACTGCAGACCCAGGTAAGGCGATCGTTTTGATGAAAACCACAAAAATCTATTCGGTGATACAAAAGGTATACTATATGTGAACTACTGTAAGTGTTTATGTCTCCTGTAATAAAATAAACATTGTTCTCACCATACAATGACGAGCTTGCTTTCTTTACTCCAGTTCAAATATTTAGGTTGTCTTGATGTTGTGACCTCACTCAAACAGATCTCCAAGCCATTCCCGCTGGGCTATATGCAAATATGGCTCTCGTATTCTGGGTAATGTCATTACTGTGGCAGGTTTCTGGGGCCACGTTTTACACTGGCAGGGGTGTAATGATGTGTTAGAAACTTTTTCCGATGGTCAGGATGCTGAACAAATACAGCAGAAATGTGTTCTTTGTGACAAGGTCCTCTTGTTTTACCTACATACCTGTTTAGAGGGGTTTCCTACAATATTCACATGGTTAGACCGCATACACACTATTAGATTTTCTGTCGATTTTGTCTTCAGATTTACCAAAACCATATAATATGAGGTCAAACCTTAATGCCGTGTACACACGGTCAGACTTTCTGACTTTTTATCGGTGTGTATGTCTCATCTGACTTTTTTTTTTCGAAAATTCTGACGGACCTAGAAATAGAACATGCTTTAAATCTTTCCAATTAATTCCTATCTGGAAAACCGTTTGTCTGTATGCTGTTCCGACGGACCAAAAACAATGCAAGGGCAGCTATTGGCTACTGGCTATTGAACTTCCTTTTCTAGTCCTGTCGTACGTGTTGTATGTCACTGCGTTCTAGACGATCGGACTTTGGTGTGATCGTGTGTAGGCAAGACCGTTTCAGCGGAACTCCGTCGGAAAATACTGTCAGAGTTTATTCTGGTGGAAAAAACAGTCGTGTGTGCGCGGCATAAGCCCCCATACACACGGTCGGAAATTCCGATCACCATAATTTCCGACGGATTTAGTCCGGAGCTGGTGTTGCATACGCACAGTCGGACAAAGTTGTCGGAAATTTTCGGTTGACAAGAACGCAGTGACGTAAACAGCATATGATGGGACTAGAAAAGGGAAGTTCAGCACCACATGCGGCACCCTTTGGGCTCCTTCTGCTGATCTCGTGTTTATCACGTGTTAGTAGAAGTTTGGTGAGAGACGATTCACGCTTTTCAGATTTGTGCTTCAGATCGTTACTGCTCTTCAGTTTGTGCTTGTGGGTGCGTATCTGATTATCAGTGTGTGTAGTCAGTTTGCATTTGTTGGTCATTGCGAACTATATCTTGGTATAGTACGCTTTGATTTTCAGTGCTTATTGTCCGCTCGTTTCTGGTTTTCAGTTTGTTCTTTCAGGCCTTCCTGTTTATTTGTTTATGACACCTAAATAAAGGTAAAAAACCTTTTTGGTTCAAGAAATACTTGCCTATGTGTTTTACTTCAAAAAGGACAGTATATTTGTGAGTAGGCAGGTACATTTCAAAAATACAAAGTCAAATTAATAACAAGGGGCACCAACACCAAACAACCTCCTAGAGATTAAAAAAGAAAACAATCAAATAAAAAGATAATAATGGTTTTGTGGTAAGTTGACACACAAAACACACCAAAAAAATTACGAAGATGAGCAAACTGTCAAAAAAGGAGATCTTGATTAAAAAACCAACCACAAAATTTACAGAAAAAAATCAAAAATGATTGGGGAGATGTCACTAATTAAAATATTGTATTCATGAAATCAGGAAAAAGAATAAAGAAATACGTTTTGGAGAAGTGTGTGTGAATATGAGCAGCAAAACAACTTCATTCTTGTAGCATTATAAAGAACAAGAGAATGTGCTGCATTAAATAATTTTTAACATTGCAGCATGATGAATGTGCTATATTGATTACGAACGCTAGTTTTACCTGACCGAGCGCTTCCGTCTCAGAATTTATTCTGAGCATGCTTGCCACTTTGTCCGTCGGACTAGGCTACACATGGATCGGAATTGACGCGCATTGGATCATGTTGTTGTAAAATTTTAGATCCAGCTCTCAAACTTTGTTGGTCGGACATTCCGACAGAAAAAGTCCGATGGAGCCCACACACAGTCGGATTATCCGACAACATGGTCCGATCGGACATTTTCCGGCAAAATGTCTGACCATGTGTATGGGGGCTTAGAGTTTTCATTTATATGCAATCAGGCAAGCCCTTGCACTACATGGTTTTGGTAAATCTGAAGACAAAAATCTGCAGAAAATCTAATAGTGTGTATATTACTATACTACAATCTGGCCATACAATCTCTGTACAATCAACTTTAGATCTACCAAAACTATGTAATATAACTTCTTACCTAATCTATCCAATCAATTTGCATTAAGTAAGGCACTCATACTCATAGGTACTCATTGTTGGTAGATCTAAAGGGGATTGTACAATCAGATTGTACTGTAAATCCTTTACAGGTTACCAGCTTAGAGATAGGCAAGCCATAGACGGTGCAAATTTCCGTCCTGCAACCACGGGCTGCAGGAAAGAAATTTGCACGATTTTCCCATCAGCACAGACAGTGTTGACAGGGTAATCCCTCCTGCCAATAATTGCCTTCTCTCAGCAGGGGGGGGCTGGGGCAGGTGGGGAAAGCCATACCCCGTTGGGAAAAGACAGTGATTACCGCTAGCGGGTATAGAATCCAGCAGGTTGATTGTACCCATGTTGATTGATTGATCAGCTTGGTACATTCAGCCTGCCCATTAATGGTTGAAATCTTGGTCGGTTCTTGCTGAACCTGACGATATTTGAACTGTGTATGTTCATGGCGATACATGTGTAGTGCAATTTCTGTATACATATCCATACAGGACCTACATGTACATTCACATTTGCATGTGAACACAATGGGGGCGATTATATATGTAGCACTAACCCCCGAAGGAGCTGCTGGTTTGATTGGGCTTTCCGTTACTTTCTTCTCCTCGATTTGTGTCTAGGGGTTTCCCGTGGTAGATGGCCCAGTAACTTTAGAGACTGACGACAGATCCGCATAAATTAATTTTTATTTGCAAAAACGTAGACAACAAACAGTCTCTTAAAATAGGATCAGAGGGTTAGGAAGGAAGTTTAGGTACTCTTAGCCCTTGTACACACGGTCGGATAATCTGTCGGATTGCGTCTTATCAGACCGTGTCATCGGATAATCCGACTGTGTGTGGTATGCATCGGACTGATTCCGTCCGAATCTCCGTCCGACCCAATTTTCCAACATGTTGGAAATATTTCCCGACCAACTGGGCCGGACTGACCTAATCTGATCATGTGTAGAGCATTTTCATCGGACCAAGTGCCACGCATGCTCAGATCAAATTCCTACATCAAAGCTATTGGCTACTAGCCTGAACGTAGTCCCATCGTAACGAAATTATGTGATCGCGTTCTGAAAGATCGGATTTTTCGCCAACTTGGCCAGACCGTGTGTATGCAACAGTTTCAGACAAGATCCGACGGACAAAATCCGACAGGCAAAATCCGACGGATTTGGTTGTGGAAATCTCCGACCGTGTGTACAGAGGCTTAGTGTCAAAGTCAATAATGAAGGACTTGCTTACTTTGACTAAATCCAGAGAATAGCCATTCACAACTGGATGTACACTCAAGTTGGATAGTTCCTTTCTCACAAGGCCTAGCAGCCAGCAAGGTGCTTTAGTCAGGAATAAGTCTCTGCCACAGACGTTGTTGTAGAACATACAGGAATAAGTCTCTGCCACAGACGTTGTTGTAAAACATGCAGGAAACTAAAACTTGTGGAACACTCGAGACCGGATTCACTTAGGTACTTCAGGCCCACCAGGCTCTTGCTAAGAAGCCAACCCGTGCATGGCCTTCTTCTGAAGAGTCCTCCCTGGATAGCTACGAAGTTAGTGGGCCTCTCCAACTACCGGAGACGGCACCGGACCACCTCAGAATCCTTCTTTAGTTTCCTTGCCTCGGGCTAGCCAGCCCCGAGACAATAAGTCAAGTGGATCCGCCACCCCAGGCCATAGCCTTCCTGGCGGCTGGTCAGGAGAACCAGGACCATGGAGTAAGCACAGCAAGAGTGACACTCCCACTGGGCAGGCTCCGAGAGAAAGTAACCTTAAAGCATCCAACCAGACTGTGGTTCCATGCCTGCCAGAAGAGACAGTGCCCCCTGTGGCCAGGCTGAACATCCTATAGTCCAGTCAGACTGATGCTGAGGTCCAAATTTAGAACAATTGTACCCAAACCAAACTGCAGTTCAGGTGTAACCTTAACATTCAAAAAACATAGCACGTGCTCTTCAGGAGCTGGCACTAGATATATATTTTTTTTCATTATTTATTTTATTTAAATATATTTTTTTTACACTGTATCTTTAATTTTTTGATCAACTTTATTGCTATGAACAACATACCTTGTAATAGCATGGGCCATGACAGATCCTTTTTATAGAGAGATCAGGGGTCCATTAGACCCCGGATATCTCCTCTGGCCTCCAAAGCATTTGAATAAACGGAAATGGATTTGTTAGGATGCTGTATAAGCCGCCAATAGCTTGTCAACAAAAAAAAACAAAAGTGACAAAATACACGCCGATTACGGTTTCTGATGTCAGAGAAGGAACAAAAATTTAAAAAAAACAAAGGAAAAAAAAATAACCATACAAACAAAAAAAATACAATCGTTACCAAGCTCCCCGATTGGATGGGAGAGCCTGGTAAAGGAGGCGAGAGGGGTCCCTTGCCCTCTGCCTGTAAAAGTGACCCAGCTTCTGTATAGCTGCTCGGATCACTTTTACATGAAAGAAAAATCACCTGTTGAAGAAGACAGTATCGGGATCATAGTTGTAGCTTCAACCATGACCCTGGTATAACCATCTCAATACAAGGCCGTATATATACAATATGTATGGGTACGGTATTGAAGTGGTTAAAAGGATAGTTCACCTTTACAAAAAATCTGCCTATGTAGGTAAGGGATGTTGGTAGATTAAAACAAACTGTGCAGCTCTGACTAAAGATGAATAATGCCCTTGCTATAGGTCTAGGCCATTTACATATCTAATGAAGCCTGACTGGAATACTCTCAGGACGTTGCTAAGTGAGGCCTAGCCATCACTGCTCACCTCCACCATCACAGGAGTGAGCTCTTTCTCTGATTCAAACCCCCTCACATATTCTCTCTCCCCCCCCGATGCAGAAGCGCTGAGGTCAGCATTTTAGACCCCCTGAGCGTAGCGTTTTCAGGCAGAAAAAATGTGCGATTATACCGCTATTTTGCACCGATTTTTACTGCGATTTCACAGTGTTTTTTATGGCATTTTGGCGCGATTTTGTGCAGGGCAAAAGGTCATCAATGTAAAAAGAAGAAAAACGCCTAAATCTGCCTAAAAAAAGTTCCAGAAATTCAGGCGTTCAGGCGTTTTGGAGTGGAGATGTGAACCATCTCCATAGAAAATAATAGATTTTTTCCCCTCCAGCATTTTGTAGCATCAGGCTTCAAGCTACAAAACGCCCAGGTGTGAATGGGGCCTAAGAGCTCACTCCTGTGATGGTGGAGGTGAGCAGTGATGACTAGGCCTCACTTAGCAACGTCCTGGTAGTATTTAGCAACATCCTGGGAGTATTCCAGTCAAGCTTCATATGGTATGTAAATGGCCTACACCTATAGCAAGGGCTTTATTCAACTTTATTCAGAGCTGCACAGTTTGTTTTTATCTACAGATGTCCCTTATCTCTATAGGCAGTTTTGTTGTAAAGGTGTCAGGGCTGGGCTCAGCCCTTCCTTCTCTGAGCTGGCTGCTCAGCTGTCGGCTAATTGCCAGTTCCTATTTCTCTCCACAGTTACTCAGCTGTTGTCCATATCCTACTCATCAGTCCTGCCTACTTAACCACTTAAGGACCGCCGTATTGCCATTGTACGTCATCACAATGGCACAGGCAGGCACAAGCACGTAGATGTACGTGCCTGCCTTCCAGCGGGTGGGGGGTCCGATCGGACCCCCTCCCGCTGGATACGGCGGTTCGGTTTGCTCCAGGAGCGATCCGTGATGAGGGGATGGCCGTTGGTTTCTGGCCACCCCCTCTGGATCGCTCCTGGCCAATGACAAGCTTCCTCCCACTGTGTATTATTTACACAGGAAGGAGGAAGTGATGTCATTCTCCTCGGGGCGGTCTTTTTGACCGGACTACGAGGAGAAGACTAAAAGTAAGTGCACCAAAACACTACACTGACACATAGGTACACATAGGTACACAACCCCCCCCCCCCCCCCCGATCGCCCCCCGATCCCCCCCATTGATCGCTGCATTAGTGTCGCTAGGTAGCTAGTTTTTTTTTTAGGTTCACCGCCAGGTTTTTATAGCGCTAGGTACCCCGATATACTACCCAATAATGGTTTTAACCCCCTGATTGCCCCTAGTTAACCCTTTCACCCCCTTTTGCCACTGTCACTAAGCGATCATTTTTCTGATCGCTGCATTAGTGTCGCTACTGTCGCTAGGTAGCTAGTTATTTTTTTAGGTTCACCGCCAGGTTTTTATAGCGTTAGGTACCCCCATATACTACCCAATAATGTTTTTAACCCCCTGATTGCCCCTAGTTAACCCTTTCACCCCCTTTTTGCCAGTGTCACTAAGCGATCACTTTTCTGATCGCTGCATCAGTGTCGCTACTGTCGCTAGGTAGCTAGTTATTTTTTTAGGTTCACCGCCAGGTTTTTATAGCGCTAGGTACCCCGATATACTACCCAATAATGGTTTTAACCCCCTGATTGCCCCTAGTTAACCCTTTCACCCCCTTTTGCCACTGTCACTAAGCGATCAGTTTTCTGATCGCTGCATTAGTGTCGCTACTGACGCTAGGTAGCTAGTTATTTTTTTAGGTTCACCGCCAGGTTTTTATAGCGCTAGGTACCCTGATATACTACCCAATAATGGTTTTAACCCCCTGATTGCCCCTAGTTAACCCTTTCACCCTCTTTTGCCACTGTCACTAAGCGATCACTTTTCTGATCGCTGCATTAGTGTCGCTAGTGTCGCTAGGTAGCTAGTTTTTTTTTTAGGTTCACCGCCAGGTTTTTATAGCGCTAGGTACCCCGATATACTACCCAATAATGGTTTTAACCCCCTGATTGCCCCTAGTTAACCCTTTCACCCCCTTTTGCCAGTGTCACTAAGCGATCATTTTTCTGATCGCTGCATTAGTGTCGCTAGTGTCGCTAGGTAGCTAGTTTTTTTTTAGGTTCACCGCCAGGTTTTTATAGCGCTAGGTATCCCGATATACTACCCAATAATGGTTTTAACCCCCTGATTGCCTCTAGTTAACCCTTTCATCCCCTTTTGCCAGTGTCCAGGCCTGTACTGGCCATCGGGACTACCGGGAGATTCCCGGTGGGCCGATTGGCTCAGTGGGCCGCTGGGCCGGTTGTCAGGTTGATCCATAGTGTGTGTGGTTTTTTTTTTAACACCGGCGGCCACAGTCGTGGCCGCGGCTCCGCTACAGCACCTGGGCCGGCCCACCACACAAGTTCCACCCCCTCATGACGCTGCCACTCACTAACCTTACTGGCAGCCTCCTTGTCCCAGCGTCGTGATGTCACACGCGGCCGGAGAGCGGAGGCGGCCCGGTGATATGGGAGGAGTCAGAGTGTAGCAGCTGCTGCCCAAGCTTAGCTGCCTAGCCTGGGACTGGAGAGAAAGTGCCGCCGAGGAGGAACCAGAACCATGCTCCAGGACTCCACTCCAGACAGCAGCACAGACAGGGTCAGGGTCCAGGGACAAAAGTCCATCACCTCACCAGTATCATTCAAGTAAGTAAGATAATCAAATACTATACTGGATGCAGGCTGCATGGCATGTCTGTGATATCTGTAATATGCAGCATGGTGGGGGGAGGGGGTAGGGGTAAATGTACCGCCACTATCCACGGTAATTGATTAACCACTTACAGACCGGACCATTTTGCTGGTCAAAAACCAGACCACTTTTTGCGATTCGGCACTGCGTCGCTTTAACTGACAATTGCGCGGTCGTGCGACGTGGCTCCCAAACAAAATTGACGTCCTTTTTTTCCCACAAATAGAGCTTTCTTTTGGTGGTATTTGATCACCTCTGCGGACATTTTTGACACATTTTTGAGACCATTGTCATTTATACCGCAATCACTGCTATATAAATGCAGTGATTCCTGTGTAAATGACACTGGCAGTGAAGGGGTTAACCAGTGGGTGGCAGTGTAGGGGTTAAGTGTTCCTAGGGGTGTGTTACTAACTGTTGGGGGCTGGGCTTTAATTTAGTGAACACTGATCTCTGCTCCAATCACATGGAGCAGAGATCAGCGTCACTAGTTGCTAGGCAGAATGGAGAAATGCTGTTTACAACGGAATTTCTTCATTCGGCCGCTCCGAGACGATCGCGGGTATGCCCTGCCGGCGGCGCGCTCCGGATGGCAGGGCAGCAAATTTAAAGGGACGTACAGGTACGCCCATTTGTCTGCCCGTGCCATTCTGCCGACGTACATCGGCGTGCGCTGGTCGGCAACTGGTTAATAATTTATTGTCACGGTCCACGGTAATTGATGATTTATTGTCACTGTCCACGGTAATTGATTGATAATTTATTGTCACTGGTCATGGTAATTGATTGATAATTTATTGTCACTGTCCACGGTAATTGATAATTTATTGTCACTGGTCACGGTAATTGATAATTTATTGTCACTGTCCATGATAATTGATTAATAATTTACTGCCACTGGTCGCGGTAATTGATGAATAATTTATTGTCACTGTCCACGGTAATTGATTGCTAAATTAATGTCACTGGTCATGATAATTGATTGATAAATTAATGTCACTGGTCACGATAACTGATTAATAATTTATTGTCACTGGTCACAGTAATTGATTAATAATTTATTGTCACTGGCCACGGTAATTGATTAATAATTTATTTTTTTGTGCAATTGCGTATAGTTTATATACTGTTTTTGTGTGTGTTTGCAAAATTAAAGTGGGCTGGTCTGGATGAAGTCCAGGGCCAAATTTTTGTCCCAGTCCAGCCCTGCCAGTGTCACTAAGCGATCGTTTTTCTGATCGCTGCATTAGTGTCACTAGTGTCGTTAGGTAGCTAGTTATTTTTTTAGGTTCACCGCCAGGTTTTTATAGCGTTAGGTACCCCCATATACTACCCAATAATGGTTTTAACCCCCTGATTGCCCCTAGTTAACCCTTTCACCAGCGATCACAGTATAAGTGTCACTGGTGACGCTGGTTAGCCAGTTAGTTATTTAGGTTCCCCGTCAGGTTTTTATATAGCGCCAGGGACCCCCATATACTACCTAATAAAAATTTGAACCCCTGATTGCCCCTAGTTAACCCTTTCACCACTGATCACCGTATAAGTGTTACGGGTGACTCTGGTTAGTTTGCTTTTTATAGCATCGGGGCACCCACCATTTATTACCCAATAAAGGTTTAACCCCCTGATCACCCGGTGGGTGATATCAATTAGGTTTTAGGGTCAGGGTCTGCGTCGCCCCAGGCAGCGCTAGGTTAGTGCCAGTACCGCTAACACCCACACGCAAAGCCTAAACCTCCTGTAGTGGTATAGAATCTGAACAGATCAATATCTGATCTGATCTGATCTATACTAGCATCCCCAGCAGTTCAGGGTTCCAAAAAAAAGCATTGTTAGCGGGATCAGCCCAGATACCTGCTAGCACCTGCGTTTTGCCCCTCTGCCCAGCCCACCCAAGTGCAGTATCGATCGATCACTGTCACTTACAAAACACTAAACACATAACTGCAGCGATCGCAGAGTCAGGCCTGATCCCTGCGATGGCTAACAGTTTTTTTGGTAGCATTTTATATTTAAATCCGGAAGGCAGTGCTTGGTTTTCGGGGTCCCGTACGTGGCTAGGCTCCCAAAAAGTCCCCCACATGTGGTATCCCCGTACTCGGGAGAAGCAGCAGAATTTATTTTGGGGTGTAATTTGACTTATGCCCATAGCATGTGTGAGCAAAATATCATTTAGTGACAACTTTGTGCAAAAAAAAAAAAGTTTGTAATATTCCCGCAACTTGTGGCAAAATATAAAATATTCCATGGACTCAACATGCCTCTTAGTAAATAGCTTGGGGTGTCTACTTTCCAAAATGGGGTCATTTTGGGGGGTTTTGTGCTATTTTGGCATTTTATGGCCTTCGAAACTGTGATAGGTAGTGAGGAGTGAAATCAAAAATTTGCACCCTTAGAAATCCTGAAGGTGGTGATTGGTTTTCGGGGTGCCGTGCGTGACTAGACTCCCAAAAAGTCCCACACACGTGGTATCCCCATACTCGGGAGAAGTAGCGGAATATATTTTGGGGTGCAATTCCACATATAACCATGGCATGTGTGAGCAATATATCATTTAGTGACAACTTTTTGTAAATTTTTATTTTTTTTGTCATTATTCAATCCCTTGGGACAAAAAAAAAATATTCAATGGGCTCAACATGGCCCTCAGCAAATAGCTTGGGGTGTCTACTTTCCAAAATGGGGTCATTTGGGGGGGTTTTGTGCCATCTTGGCATTTTATGGCCTTTAAAACTGTGATAGGTAGTGATAGGTAGTGAGGAGTAAAATAAAAAATGTATGCCCTTAGAAATCCTGAAGGCGGTGCTTGGATTTCGGGGTCCCGTACGTGGCTAGGCTCCCAAAAAGTCCCCCACATGTGGTATCCCTGTACTCAGGAGAAGCAGCAGAATGTATTTTGGGGTGTCATTTCACATATGCCCATAGCATGTGTGAGCAATATATCATTTAGTGACAACTTTGTGCACAAAAAAAAAGTTTGTAATATTCCCGCAACTTGTGGCAAAATATAAAATATTCCATGGACTCAACATGCCTCTCAGTAAATAGCTTGGGGTGTCTACTTTCCAAAATGGGGTCATTTTGGGGGGTTTTGTGCTATTTTGGCATTTTATGGCCTTCGAAACTGTGATAGGTAGTGAGGAGTGAAATCAAAAATTTGCACCCTTAGAAATCCTGAAGGTGGTGATTGGTTTTCGGGGTGCCGTGCGTGACTAGACTCCCAAAAAGTCCCACACATGTGGTATCCCCATACTCGGGAGAAGTAGCGGAATATATTTTGGGGTGCAATTCCACATATAACCATGGCATGTGTGAGCAATATATCATTTAGTGACAACTTTTTGTAAAAATTTTTATTTTTTTTTGTCATTATTCAATCCCTTAGGACAAAAAAAATAAATATTCAATGGGCTCAACATACCCATCAGCAATTTCCTTGGGGTGTCTACTTTCCAAAATTGGGTCATTTGGGGGGGGTTTGTACTGCCCTGCCATTTTAGCACCTCAAGAAATGAGATAGGCAGTCATAAATTAAAAGCTGTGTAAGTTCCAGAAAATGTACTCTAGTTTGTAGACGCTATAACTTTTGCGCAAACCAAAAAATATACGCTTATTGACATTTTTTTTACTAAAGACATGTGGCTGAATAAATTTTGCCCTCAATGTATGACTAAAATTTAGTTTATTCGATTTTTCTTATAACAAAAAGAAGAAAATATCTTTTTTTTTCAAAATTTTCGCTCTTTTTCCATTTATATCGCAAAAAATAAAAATCGCAGAGGCAATCAAATACCATCAAAAGAAAGCTCTATTTGTGGGAAGAAAAGGACGCAAATTTCGTTTGGGTGCAATATTGCATGACTGCGCAATTACCAGTTAAAGCAGCGCAGTGCAAAATTGGAAAAAGACCTCTGGTCCTTAAGGTGTTTATTGGTCCGGGGCTGTAGTGGTTAAGCCATCCAGTCCAGAGGAGCTCTGCCTTTGCCTTGGTCAACATCACAAGAAACCATCTCCTGTGTTCCTGTTTAAAGACTGGCTGATATCTGTCTGGCTCCAGACCCTACTTGCTGTTTATCTACATTGATCCCTGACATCTGGCTTGGCTGACTATCCATTCTGGTTACTGAACTTTGGCTATGTCTTGACTATGTTTATTCTTTTTACTTTTATTATTAAACAATAGGGATGTGCCGAACACCCCCCGGTTCGGTTCACACCAGAACTTGCGAACGACCCCCCGCGTTCGATACGAACGTTAGAACCCCATTGAAGTCTATGGGACTCGAACGTTCAAATTGGAAAGTGCTAATTTTAACGGCTAATATGCAAGATAGTGTCCTAAAAAGGGTTTGGGGACCTGCCTCCTGCCTCAGGGGACATGGGTCACTGCAAAAAAAAGTTTTAAAAACTGCCGTTTTGGCGGGAGCACTGATTTTAATGACGATTAAAGTGAAAAAAAAGTGAAATATTCCTTTAAATATGGTGCCTGGGGGGTGTCTGTAGTATGCCTGTGAAGTGCCACGTGTTTCCCGTGTTTAGAACAGTCCCTGCACAAAATGACATTAAACGGAAATAACACCATTTAAAACTGCTTGCGGTTTTAATGTTATATCTGGTTCCTGCAATATGGTTGAAAATCATTGAGAAACATGGCATGGGTAGCCCTCCCTGCCCATTACCAGCCTATTTGGGTCTTGTACGCATATTAAGGGGAACCCCGTACCCATATTAAAAAAAGGAAATGCGTGTGGCCCCCAGGCCCTATATACTCAGAACAGCAGTATACAGGCGGTGCAAACAAGACAGGGACTGTGTAGGTTTGTTGTGTTAAGTTGAATCTGTTTGTCATTTTCAACCGGTACATTTTTAAAGTGTAGCTCCAGTCAAAAAAACTATCTTTAAGCTTTTTGGAAAACATAGGGAAGGGTTATCACCCCTGTATAATTTGTTTTGTCGTCCATCTTTTTTCATCTCACTTGCTGCTGTCTCCTTGCGTTTGCAAGTAGGAGATGTTTGTAAGTTGGATGTTTGAAAGTAGGGGCCTGCCCTATATTATAGCGGTATGTACTGGGTACAGAGCACGCAGACAGCACGCACTATCTCCTAACACTACTGACTGCAAGCTCTATTATTAACCACTTGTTAGCCCAATGTTTGCATAAAGTGAAAGATGAAGTTATGCTGAGTAAATAGATATCAAACATGTCACTCTTCAAAATTGCACATGCCCGTGGAATGGCGCCAAACGTCGCTACTTAAAAAATCCCCATAGGCGACGCTTTAATTTTTTTTTTTACTGGTTACATGTTTTGAGTTGCAGAGGAGGTCTAGGACTAGAATTATTGCTCTCGCTCTAACATTCTCGGCGATACCTCACATGTGTGGCACATGCGAGCACATGGGGACATGGGCGCTTTAATTTTTATTTTATTTTTTTATTGTTCATTTTACTTTATTTATTTTAGTTTGACATTTTTTTCCCCAAAAATATATTTTTGATCACTTTTATTCCTATTACAAGAAATGTAAACATCCCTTGTAATAGGAATATGGGCTGACAGGTCCTCTTTACAGTGAAATCTGGGGGGTCAATATGACCCCACATCTCACCTCTAGGCTGGGAAGCCTGAAATAAAAAATAAAAAAAATATTCTGGCTTTGATCGTACTGGCGAGTTGGTAGAAGCACCGGAGGGCGGTGAGGGGTGGGGGGCGTCTATGGCTGGGTATTTCAGGGTATCACCGAGTATGGCTGGGTATCTCTGAGTATGGCTGGGTATGGCAATTTATGGCAGGGTATTACAGAGTATTGGCGGGGTATTGGCGGGGTACTACAGAGTAATAGCAGGGTACTGCAGAGTATTGGGGGGTACTACAGAGTAATGGCAGGGTACTGCAGAGTATTGGGGGTACTGCAGAGTAATGGCGGGTACTGCAGAGTATTGGGGGGTATTGCAGAGTAATGGGGGTTACTGCAGAGTAATGGCGGGTACTGCAGAGTATTGGGGGGTACTGCAGAGTAATGGGGGTTACTGCAGAGTAATGGGGGGTACTGCAGAGTAATGGCAGGGTACTGCACTGCAGAGTAATGGCAGGGTACTGCAGAGTATTGGGGGTACTGCAGAGTAATGGCGGGTACTGCAGAGTAATGGCGGGTACTGCAGAGTATTGGGGGGTACTGCAGAGTAATGGGGGTTACTGCAGAGTAATGGGGGGTACTGCAGAGTAATGGCAGGGTACTGCACTGCAGAGTAATGGCAGGGTACTGCACTGCAGAGTAATGGCGGGGTACTGCACTGCAGAGTAATGGCGGGGTACTGCAGAGTAATGGCAGGGTACTGCAGAGTATGCACTGGTATTGCAGAGTATTGGCAGGGAATTGAGGGGTTAAATTCGGTGAGCAGCGATGTGGGCACTGCAGATGCAGCCCACATCGCTGCTGACACCGATCTCTTTCCTCTCCGCTGTACCGATCGGTACAGAGAGGGGAGGGAGGAACAGGCGTCATAACATGACGCGGGTTTGTTTCCAAGTGATCACTCCGTCATTTGACAGAGCAATCACGTGGTAAACGGCCGCTATGAGCGGCCGTTTACCGTGATCCGTGATGTGACCCGGCGGTCACGGATGCTCTCGAGTGCGCACACCTCGGGGCACGCGAGAGCACAATTCTGGGAGGCCGTTAATTAACGGCCTCTCAGAGTTAAACAACCCCCCTGAAGCCGTTAATCGGCAATGGGCAGTTGTTAAGTGGTTAAAGCTAGATCACTAGCTATATAGGTGAGGTGAATATAGTGGTGTATACTGCGGTCAGGGCACAGACAACAACCACTACACAGCAGCAAGATAGGAAATCAGCCAAAAACGATTGGTGTGTACTGTGTTGAAGATACACAGAACACCCACTGCTTCAGATGCTAAGTAACACACTACACGAGGCCGCCTAAAAGGCGGCCTTATATAGTGTGGGGCGTGCACTACACAGCCTGAGCTATGATTGGCCACAGGCAGGATGCCTGTGGCCAATCATGGCTCTCCTCGCTGCCGGCGCTGCGATTGGCCAAGCATGCGGGGTCACAGTGCATGCTTGGCCAATCATGGGGCAGCAATGCACCGCGCCACCGCAGTGCATTGTGGTCCGCGCGCGCGTCACTCGAATTTTGACGCGAACGGCCCAAACGTTCGGAATTCGCCGAACGGCCGAACAGCCAATGTTCGAGTCGAACGTACGTTCGACTCGAACACGAAGCTCATCCCTATTAAACAAGTGTGATTTAACTGTACTTCTGTCTCAGTCTGATAATAGGTGAACTATCCCTATAAAGTATACAAGGCTAAAACTTATTTTTTTAGTTTTTGATAGAGTGGAGAGGGATTTGAACATTTTTGCTGTCTGTGTCCCCACTAGGCAGATTTAACCAATTTGTCCTGTTTAAAGTTACCACAGAACGTCAAAGAATATCCCATATTCTGGGTTGTCCCCAGATCAGTGATAGAGGAAAAATCTTCCAATGGGGACACTAGCTGCTGTTACCCTGGTGATAACAAGGGACTCCCTCAGTTTGTAAAGCTTTCTTCTCACTTCCTGTTTTGATATTGAACAGGAAATTATGTGGGATATCCCTTACTCTTTCCAAAAAATGTTGGACTTGGTCATAATTTGTATGTGGTCTTTAGGAGAAGAGACATCCCCCCAAAAAAATTAATAAATGGCAGGGTTTATAATGCTTTAAAGAAAATTTTACTACTTTAACCACTTGCCGACAAGGGCACGACGCTATACTTCGACAGAATGGCATGCCTGGGCAAATGGGTGTACAGGTACGTCCCCTTTAAATCGTGGCATTGTGGGCACATGTGTGTCCACGGGTGTTGCAAACTAAATGTCCACCGCTGAGAGATGTAAACAAGGCATTTCCCTGTTCTGTCCAATAACATGACAGAGATCTACCGCTCCCTGTCATCGGGCACAGTGATCTCTGTCATGTTCTAGTGAGACAATCCCCCCCCACTGTTAGAATCACTCCCTAGGACACACTTAACACCCTTCCCTGTGTTATTTATACAGTAATCAGTGCATTTTTAGAGCATTGTTCCCTGTATAAATGACAATGGTCCCAAAATAGTGTCAAAAGTGTTCGATGTGTCCACCATAATGTCGCAGTCACGATAAAAAAAATCTCCATTACTAATAAAAAAAAATAATAATAATAAAAATGCCATAAATCTATCCCTATTTTGTAGACTAACTTTTGAACAAACCAATCAATATATGCTTATTGCAATGTTTTTTAACCAAACATATTTAGAAGAATACATATCGGCCTAAACTTAGAAAGAAGTTATTTTTTTAATATATTTTTGGGGGATATTTATTATAGCCAAATGTAAAAAATATTGTTTTTTTGTTCAAAATTGTCTCTCTTTTTTGTTTATAGCGCAAAAAAAAAGAAAGCTCTATTTGTGAGGAAAAAAGGATGTCAATTATGTTTGGGTGCAATGTCGCACAACCGCGCAATTATCAGTTAAAGCGACGCAGTGCCGTATCGCAAAAAGTACTCTTGTCAGGAAGGGGGTAAATCCTTCCGGGGCTGAAGTGGTTAAAGTGAAACTAAACTCTCTCAATCAGCATGAAGTGTTTTTAATCCTTATGGTGATAGCCTTAGTAAATTGATAAGTTGGTATATTATATCACACTTGTTTTAAACTTTTTTTGTTTTTGAAAATTATTTGTATTGAGAATTTTGAGAAGAATAAAATACAAAAAACTGAGCCTATTGGCATAGCTCCCAACTGTCCCTGATTTGGAGGGACTGTACCTGATTTGGAGGAATTTCTCTCTGTTCCTCATTCCACCTCATTTGTCCATCATTTTGGTCTGATCTATATAGATGTATATAAAATGCAATTTTTATCTTTCAAAAAGTGTTTCCCAGTGCTAAACCTTTCAACCAATTTCTAAATTGCTGCATTTGTACATTTTAAAAGCCAATATGAAGGAATAGTAGTGGTAAACAAAAGTCCTTGTGGATTTAATTAACCTTTTTTTGGTTAATTCTTCTTTAAGAGAGTGTGGCAGGGGGCTTGTCTATGCCTACATACATTTGTTAGTAGGTGTTCCTCATTCCCATCTCAAAATGTTGGGAGGTATGTACTTGGAACACTTACATAATATAACATAGCTTAGAACAGCCATATCACTAGTGCTCTAACTGGCACTCAAACCAATAGTGCTCTCCTAAACCTAAAGGACAGCTGTGAAGTACGTGTGTTTTAACCACTTAAGCCCTGGACCATTTGGCTGGCCAAAGACCAGAACACTTTTTGCGATTCGGCACTGCAACATTTTAACTGACAATTGCACGGTTGTGCAACGTGGCTCCCAAAACAAAATTGACGTCCTTTTTTTCTCACAAATATAGCTTTCTTTTGGTGGTATTTGATCACCCCTGCGTTTTTAATTTTTTGAGCTATAAACAAGAAAATAGCAACAATTTTGAAAAAAAAAATGCATTATTTTTTACTTTTTGCTATAATAAATATCCCCAAAAAATATATAAGATACATATTCTTCTACATATTTTTGGTAAAACAAAATTGCAATAAGCGTTTATTAATTAGTTTGTGCAAAAGTTATAGCGTTTACAAAATGGGGGATAGTTTTATGGCATTTTTATTAATTTTTTTTTATTAGTAATGGCGGCCATCAGCAGACAGATCGGACACGTTTTCCGCTATTTTGGGACCATTCACATTTATACAGCGATCAGTGCAATTAAAAATGCATTGATTACTGTATAAATGTCACTGGCATTGAAGGGGTTAACCACTAGGTGGCGCTGTAGGAGTTAAGTAGGAGTTAAGTGTGTCCTAGGGAGTGATTCTAACTGTTGGGGGGAGGGGCTGTGTGTGACACAACACTGATCACCACTCCCGATTACAGGGAGCTGTGATCAGTGTCAGTGTCAATAGGCAGAATGGGGAGATGCTTGTTTACTCTAGCATTTCCCTGTTCTTCCTCTCTGTGACACGATCGCGGGACCCGCGATTGTGCTCATGAAGCTCCCAGTGCACGCGCAACCCGTCTCTTAAAGGGCGACGTACAGGTACGTGATTCTGCCTGTACGTGCCCTTCTGCTGCAGTGTATCTGTGTGAGGCGGTCAGGAAGTGGTTAAACCAGACTGGGTCGATCTTCAGACCTTGTGACATTAAAGCAGGGGGTGACTTGCCTAATGGGAAAGATCAGGGTCTGCATTAGTGGAGGGGGCTTCAGTCCAGATGTCCCACACTTTGTGGAACTTTTTAGGGCATTCCCTCAACAGGTAAGTGGCCTTATATTAGGACAAAAAGAGAAAAGTCATCAAGCGCTAAACCGTGAATCATAATATGAGGGTAAATCAATTGATGATCGGCTAAACCCAGTGCAGGTGACAAAAGACATCTGGAAATGTTACATGCAGAGAAAAAAGAGGTAGTCAGTGCTCAATGGGTTAATGTAGGACCATAAATGCCAAGTCAATGGGACCCAGAAATGATAAAAAGGAGACCAGATGTATTCCTTCATAGCATATTAAAAACTTGGTGATAAAGGAACGATAAAAATGATAAATGTAATGAGCCTACGATACAGGTTTGCCAGTCTTATTCTGCGCTCTGGAAAAACTAGGTTTTCTCAACGCAGGAAACAGGTTTAATATGTATATAAACAACAATAAATCTAATATATACTGTATTCCGCCTACGATACCACAGAAGGTCACCAGGGCAGTGAGGAGCCAACAACATCCGAGGGTGCCGGCAGCTGAACTTTAATCTAAGAAAAAGAGGGTTAGGGACTTTAAATGAGGTAGGTCTAGCATGGACAAAAATTTAGTCAATGTAAGAAGACATGTTTTATTCAATACGTTAATAAACGTGACATAGCAAAATGAGTACATGCATGGTAAATAAGCATATCAATCACATATTAACCAGATATTCCAAAAACAATCATAGCAACTTAGAAGAAAGAAAAATTGTTTGTAGGAATAGAGCAGCGCTCAAGTCCAGCAGGAATGCATGGGAACTGAGTTCCTGTACTTTTTCCATAGCAGGAACGCAGTTCCCTTTAGCAGTACTGGCCTTTGAACAGGGGCGGGCTGAGTTGGGAGGGCGGTCTGCTGTGCTACATACCGTGAGTTGTAGTCCGGACCAAGCTCAAGTTCCTGGTGGCGGTGGGTGGAGACTGGAGAGAACTGAGCAGTGCAGGAGGAAACTACAACTCCCGAGTCCCAAACACCGGCTGTGAGTGTCCCGGTGTAATGGCAAACCTCGTTGAATCGGCATGCCTGGTGTGTGATGCCACAGGTGTGCCCCATTCCACTCTCCTTCCCAATTCCTCCTCCTTCACCCCGCTGCCGCACACATCTCCACTACTACCGATACCACCTAGCCTCCTCTCTACGGGGCCACCGCTGCCACCTTATGATCAACGCAGGAACAGCACCACACCACTGTCAGCTCATTACCTCACTGACAGGTCAGTTGAGATCTCACCAGCCCCCACTCTTACAGGAACTGGAAATTACTGGGGGGTGAAAGGGGCAGAGGACATTACTGGGGGGGAGGTGAAGGGGCAGAGGACATTACTGGGGGGGGGAGAAGGGGTGCAGGGGACATAACTGGGAGGGGGGAGTGAAGGGAGGCAGAGGATGTTACTGGGGGGGACAGAGGACATTACGGGGGGAGAGGGGTGTGAAGGTTACAGAGAACGCTAGGGGGCAGAGTGAAGGGGGCAGAGTTCCCGGCATTCCCCTTTACATTAGAGTCTGCAGGATTCCCCCTTACACTGCAAGGGGGAACTCTGCGGACCCTAATGTAAAGGCAATATACACACATTTTGTATTTTTGAGGAGAGGGTGGGGGGTGGGGGATCTTGGGTGAGTTCCCGTACTTTTTTCCCCAGGACTTGACCCCTGGAATAGAGTGTATGAGACTGCCAACATCCTTAAATCATGACGAAAGGAAACATGCAACAAGTGCAGCAGGGGCAACCCCTTGGACTTTTAAAGCAGAAATCAAAGTTGGAGTAAGTAAAAGGCAGCAGAGTGCCACTTTTATTGAGTACACAATGGGGGTTATTTACTAAAGGCAAATCCATTTTGCACTGCAAATGCACTTGGAAGTAAAATCACTGTAGATCTGAGGGGGACATGCAAGGAAAATAAAAAACAGCATTTTAGTTTGCACATGATTGGATGATAAATCAGCAGAGCTTCCACTCATTTCAGATCTACCCCTTAGAGTGACTGCACTTCCATGTGCACTTTCAGCGCAAAGTGGATTTGCCTTTCATAAATAACCCCCAATATGTAATACATTTCATAAACATGAACAGTGACATTAAAATATATACAATAGGTATACCAATGAATAGGGATGAGCTGAACACCCCCCGGTTCGGTTCGCACCAGAACTTTCGAACGGACCGAAAATTTGTGCGAACTTTAGAACCCTATTGAAGTCTATGGGACTCAAACGTTCGAAATAAAAAGTGCTAATTTTAATGGCTAATATGCAAGATATTGTCCTAAAAAGGGTTTGGGGACCTGGCTCCTGCCCCAGGGGACATGGGTCAATGCCTAAAATGTTTTTAAAAACGGCAGTTTTTTCTGGAGCACTGATTTTAATGACGATTAAAGTGAAAAAAAAAGTGAAATATTCCTTTAAATATCGTACATGGGGGGTGTCTATAGTATGCCTGTGAAGTGCCACGTGTTTCCCGTGTTTAGAACAGTAACTGCACAAAATGACATTTAACAGAAAAAAATTAATTTAACACTGCTTGCGGTTTTAATGTAATATCTGGTTCCAGCAATATGGATGAAAATCATTGAGAAAAATGGCATAGGTCCTCACAGTTACTCTCGGTGGGCACAGGAACGGGCCCTGCTGTGAAATATTATATCAAGAATTGTAATTACATGCCCCTGTTAAACAGATGCTGAAAAATTGGGCCTTAGGCACTACTTGCTGGTGCCACAACACTGCAACCTCTCCCAGATACTCTAGTTGGAGAGCAAGAATAAGCCCTGCTGCAAAGCATTGCATCAAAAATTGTATTACATGCCCCTGTTAAACAGGGGCTGAAAATTGGGCCTATACACTGCAACCTCTCCCATATACTCCATTTGTAGTGCAGGAATGAGCCCTGCTGCAAACCATTGCATCAAAAATTGTAATTACATGCCCCTGTTAAACAGGGGCTGAAAAATTGGGCCTTAGGCGCTGGTGCCACGACACTGCAACCTCTCCCATATACTCTATTTGGAGTGCAGGAATGAGCCCTGCTGCAAAGCATTGCATCAACATTTTTAGCTACAGGCCCCTGTTAAACAGGGGCTGAAAAATTGGGCTGGTGGCATCATCCAAAACCAAAAATGTTCTTCCAAGATATCAGCGGAGGAGGAAGAGGATAGACAGTCAACATAACAGGACAGTCACTCAGCATCAGCATAGGCAGTCTTGAAGGGATGTGATATTTTAAAAAAAAATATTCGGTTACATCAGCTTCAGGTGCTTAGTAGCTGGTGGTGATCCAAGACTGATTCATCTTTAAGAAGGTCAGTCGATCAACTGAGTCAGTGGACAGGCGCATCCTGTGATCGGCTACAAAGCCACCAGCAGCACTGAAAGCAATAGCCTCAGCAACACGTTGTCCAGGACCAGGAGTTTGTAACCTCCCAGTCTCTGGGAACGCATTGCATAGACCTTTCTGCAAGGCCTCCCAGAGATGTCTCATCCTCTGCTCCCTCTGCGAAGGCAAGATAAGGTCGGCAACCTTACCCTCTCCTTGATCCAAAGAATACGAGGATCCTTCCACAGGCGTTGCAGGATCAGGGAGGCCATGCAGCGTAGGTTAGCTGAGGCATTCGGTCCGGAGTCCTCTGGGTCACTAAGGACAACATGATCCGCACCTACCTCCTCCCAGCCACGTACAAGTCCACGGGTTTCTTGGGACTGTAAATCATCCCTACAAGACTGCTGATGCTGAGTGCCAGGCTCCAACTCCATGCTGACACAATCACCCTCCTCCTCCTCGTCCTCTTCCTGTGTGATGGGTGGGACAGCAGGAACACTGTCTGGATAAAGGGGGCCTTGAGAGGCAAGGAAGTCCTCCTCTTCCTGCCTCTGTTCTGCCTCAAGTGCCCTGTCCATTATTCCACGCAGTTTATGCTCCAACAGGTGGACAAGGGGTACAGTGTCACTGATGCATGCATTGTCACTGCTCACCATCCTTTTGTCCTCCTCAAACGGTGACAGGACAGTGCGCCCTGATCATGCCCCACTGGCGTGGCGAGAAAAAACTGAGCTCCCCTGACCCTGTCCTGGTGCCGTAGTCGCACAGGTACTCCTTGATGGCCCTCTGCTGCGTGTGCAACCGCTGAAGCATGGCCAATGCTGAGTTCCACCTGGTGGGCATGTCACATATAAGGCGGTTCTTAGGCAGGTACAACTCCTTTTGGAGCTCAGCCAGCCGAGCATTGGCATTAAATGATCAGCGGAAATGCACACAGACTTCCCTGGCCTGCTTCAGGACATCCAGTAAGCCCGGGTACCTGCACCACCAGGTTAAGGACATGAGCCACACAGGGCACATGGGTCAGTTGTCCCTGTCGGAGGGCAGAGAGAAGGTTGGTGCCATTGTGGCAAACCACCAATCCTGGCTTAAGCTGGTGTGGCGTCAACCACCTCTCGGCCTGCCCCTGCAGAGCTGACAAAATATCTGCTCCAGTGTGGCTCCTGTCTCCCAAACAAACCAGAGCAAACAGGGCATGGCATCATTATGCCTGCGTACTTGCGTAGCCCCTTGAACGCCTACGGAGCACCACTGGTTCCAAGGATAGAGCACTGGAAGAGGCCATGGAGGAAGAAGAAGAGGAGGGGGTGGAGGAGAGTGGTGTGTCACAACCAGTAGTAGCATTTTGGAGGCGTGGTGGCGGAACAACCTCCAACACTACTGCATCTTGTCCTGCATCCTTCCCAGCTGCCAGAAGAGTAGCCCAATGGGCCGTGAAAGACAGGTAATGTCCCTGTCCATGCCTGCTGGACCATGAGTCAGAGGTAATATGCACCTTACCGCTGACTGCCCTGTCCAGCGAGGCAAGGACATTGCCTTCCACATGCCGGTAGAGAGCCGGAATCACCTTCCATGAGAAAAAGTGGTGTTTGGGGACCTGCCACTGAGGAACCGCACATTGCACAAACTCACGGAAGGGGGCAGAGTCTACCAACTGAAAATGCAGCAGTTGAAGTGCTAGCAATTTAGCCAAGCTAGCATTCAACTGCTGGGCATGGGGATGGCTGGGAGTAAACTTCTTTCTACGGTCCAGCAGCTGGGGCAGGGAAATTTGCCTGCTACAATCGGACGCGGGTGTACTGCTAGCAGAGTGCCCGCAAGCACTTGGCTGTGACACACCTAATTCTACACCTTCATTTGTCTCAGTGCAGGTTTCAGAGAGGACTGAAGGTCTAGTGGGGTTGGAGATCCCAGCTGATGAGGAGCAAGGAGAGGTCCGCTTTGTTCTTTGGTGTGGGTCTTTGAGGTAAGCTTGCCAACGAGCTGCATGGCAGGTCAACATATGTCTGGTCAAGCATGTGGTGCCCAAGCTAGTGATGTTTTGGCCATGCGAGATACGCTTGAGACATATGTTGCAAATAGCAGCGGTGCGATCTGATGCAGTTGTCTCAAAAAAGGCCCACACCAAAGAACTTTTAGAATAACGCGCAGAGGCAGCACCCTGCACAGGCGGAGCTCTGAGGTGTGATTCAGTCGGTGTGCTGCCCCTAAGCTGGCCCCCGGAGATGCGCCTCATCCTCCTCCTCCTCCTCCTCTCTCCTACCAGGCACCCAAATGAAGTCAGTGCCCTCATCATACCCTACCTCTTCATCACTGGAGCAAACCTGGCAGTATGCTGCAGCTTGTGGAACATGACTGCTAGATTGCTGTCCTTCTTGAGCATCTCCTCTCTCTGCGCTCATGCTACTGCCTTCCTCTAGCTGAGTATCATCATCAGAGCCTACAAAACACTGGGCATCCTCCTGGACCATGTACCCATCACTGTGCTCAAACAGTTCGGGGGACTCCTCAGGAGGACGTGGTGGGTCTAGGGAAGGAGTCACTGATGATGACATTGAGACGAGGGAAGAGGATGCGTTGGCAGCTGCTTTGCTAGTACCCTGAGCCTGGGTGAGAGAGAATGAGGAGGATGAAGAGGGCTTGGTCATCCACTCTACCAAACCTTCGGCATGATGCGGCTCAACACGTCCAGCTGCCAAAAATAAGAACAAGCGTGTGCCATGACCAGGTGCTGATGACCATGCACCGCATACACGACCAACACTGTTGTGTCTAGACACAGAGCCTGCTTGCCCTCTTTTATTGGCTCGTGCCTGTCTGCCTCTCCTTGTTGGCCTTCCAGACATGGTAATGGCCTGCAGGGAGATGGGAAAACCAGCAATTGGTTAGTGTATATTCTGCTGGAGGCACAAAACACCCACTAACTCCTGCAGATGCCTTTATTATAGAAAACCAGCAATAAAGAGTAGATACAGGTGTAAATTGTGCTGTGCTGGAGGCACACAACACCAACTAACTCCTGCAGATGCCTGTATGAGAGAACACCAGCAATAAAGGGTAAATACAGATGTATACTGTGCTGTGCTGGAGGCATACAACACCCACTAACTCCTGTAGATGCCTATATTATAGAACACCAGCAATAAAGGGTAGATATAGGTGTATGCTGTGTTGTGCTGGAGGCACACAACACCCACTAACTACTGCAGATGCCTTTATTATAGAACACCAGCAATAAAGGGTAGATATAGGTGTATACTGTGCTGGAGGCACACAACACCCACTAACTCCTGCAGATGCCTTTATTATAGAATACCAGCAATAAAGGGTAGATATAGGTGTACACTGTGCTGTGCTGGAGGCACACAACACCCACTAACTCCTGCAGATGCCTTTATTATAGAACACCAGCAATAAAGGGTAGATACAGGTGTATATTGTGCTGTGCTGGAGGCACACAACACCCACTAACTACTGCAGATGGCTGTATTAGAGAACAACAGCAATAAAGGGTAGATACAGGTGTATATTGTGCTGTGCTGGAGGCACACAACACCCACGAACTCCTGCAGATGCCTTTATTATAGAACACCAGCAATAAAGGGTAGATATAGGTGTATACTGTGCTGTGCTGGAGGCAAACAACACCCACTAACTCCTGCAGATGCCTTTATTATAGAACGCCAGCAATAAAGGGTAGATACAGGTGTATTCTGTGCTGGAGGCCCACAACACCCACTAACTCCTGCAGATGGCTGTATTAGAGAACAACAGCAATAAAGGGTAGATAGAGGTGTATACTGTGCTGTGCTGGAGGCTGCTAACAACACCCACTAACTCCTGCAGATGCCTTTATTATAGAATACCAGCAATAAAGGGTAGATATAGGTGTATACTATGCTGTGCTGGAGGCACACAACACCCACTAACTCCTGCAGATGGCTGTATTAGAGAACACCAGCAATAAAGGGTAGATACAGGTGTATTCTGTGGTGAAGGCACACAGACAACACCCAGTCACCCACTAACTCCTGCAGATGGGGAAATGGTAAAAACAATTGTGTCTGGGAGAGACCGCATGGGCAGCATGGGTGGACAGGCATGCAAACCCGGGGCCGACCACTGATTCACATCCACATGAGACACTCTAATGGCTACCCCAGAAGAGAGGTAATACTGTCTAAAGGATCATAAAAGTGAAAATCAATCAATCAGGGATTTAAGATTAGTACACAGATACATCCAGTGTGCATGTGGCAGCAAAGCAGAGGCATGTATTAGCTCAGAATTGCCTATATTTGAATAGTACATTACCTTTTGGTATAATGGTGGACGCACAGACATCAGAGCGGTCGTGCTCAGACCGAGACATGCCAGGTGTCTGTAAGCGCTATTATATAGAGAATCACCTGAGGAGGGAGACAATCCGCACAGGGGGTGGTTGTCTGGTGTCATTTGCTGTATGAGAAACAGCTGAGGCCAGACTAAGAGTGTCTCCCTGACACTCGGGGTAAAGATGACATCATGCGCCGGCGCGTCACCTGTGAAAAGTACGTCTCCGTCCATGTCATAGACACAGCGAAGACAAGCAGGAGCTCCTCCCCGCACATATGACCTGTATAGAGACAGGAATATCCCTATCATCCACCAGCCATGCGTAGGCTGCAGCCTACCGGCTGGGTGGTTTGGGAAAGCAAGGCAGCCGAGAGAACACTCCATGTGCCATCCAGTGGACCGAACGGAAAATGACAGCCAACATGTGAAAAGGAGGGATAAAAGGAAATTGGCGGTTGGATTATCAAATGGACACAATTAGAAAAAACTAATCATCCATATTATAAACATGCAATTATGAGGACAATAATGCGATCACAGGATTGTATTGTGAAAGACACATCACAGTATAAGGAAACCATGGTGTCAGATCGAATTATTCCATACAATTTTATTAGAGAACATGAAACATACAAGTATAGCTTTTACATAAGTATTCAGAATACATAAGGAAAAGAAAGATAATCTTGGGTATTTTTTATAGGAGCAATATCCCGTGTGTTTAAATACAGGAATTTGATCATCTTATACGTGTAAGAAGATAAGGTAAAAGGTACATGGTATGCAATTACGAGTGATAACATTTTGTTAGAGCTGTTGTTATTCTCTGTACTGACTTAAGTCGTTCATTTCCTTACTTGACTGTGGATTGGTAACTTCTAGTCTTGACTTAACAATAGAAGGGGTAAAGGGAGGATAGGGAGAGGTATGGGGAGGTTTGTTAAGGGGTGAGGGTGAAGGGGGAAAGGGAATCTCTGAATCTCTTTTTCTCTTGGTTCAGGCTGTTAGTTGCAATGTCAGGTTGAGTTGTGAGAGTTGTGTTCATTGGTGGATAGGCTGATGTGTGGGTCCCATAATCTCCATAGGGATGCATGAGGAACCAGTGTAGGTAACTTCTAGAGAAGTGCTTGTTAGGTTTTTATTTTAGACTGGCTCAAATATCAATGGTTGGTCGTAGGGTATTCAGCAGAAATCTTAAAGCGTTGCCAACTGTACCACATAGATGTGAATTTGGATAATTCTTCTTGGGAGATGCTGATGAGTTCTTCAATTTTTTATGTTGTTTAATCTGTTAAACCACTCCTCTTTCGTCAGGGCCGATGGAGATCTCCAGTGGCGGGGAATGCATTGTCTGGCAGCATTTATTATGAAGATGGTCAGTGATTTGAAATATTGCTTCTTAGGTATGTTCGTGTAGTGGAGCAAGTAAACAGCGGGTCTGAAGTCTATTTTATTTGAGGTAATTGAAGTAATGGTGTCATGTACTGTCTGCCAGAAGTTTTGTATCACAGGGCATGACCACCATGTGTGGATTATTGTTCCTTCCTCCGCATCACAGTACCAGCATTTGCTGGGAATAGAGCTTGAGAATTTGTGGAGAAGTGCTGGTGTTCTAAACCAACTTGGGATGATTTTATATCCACATTCTTGTGTGGCTACATTGAGGGAGCCCTTGTGGATATACGGCATACAAGTTCCTATTCTGGGATTGTGAGGTTTATGCTTAAGTCTCTTTTCCAATCGCAGAACGACTTGCTGGAGAACATTGAGCTATCCTTGAATAAAGATAAGTAAAGGGTCAATATGAGGTGTCTTTGGGGTGTTTTTGGAGCATAGATCTTCAAAGGGGGATAGTTTTCTTTTTCAATGTTGTGCGGTTGTTTTCCTGGAGAGGAAGTGTCTCATTTAGGTGTATGTCCAGTAAGATATTCGATTAGGGGCAAACTTCACATTTAACTCCTCGATTGTTAGCAGGGATTTTCTGTTGAACATATGTTTGGCTAGTATGTCTTTGTAGGGCCATATGGAAGTAAGGAAGTTTGCATTAGTTCCTGGGGGGAATTCTGGATTTGTGCGTAATGGCGTGAGTGGGCTCAGCCATGGTGTGGGGTTTGTCTTTTTGGTTGCATTTTGATATTCTGACAATGTGGCACCTATTAATGATACTTGTGTGTGGGTGATGCTTGGTTTGAGGGTGGACATGTTTAGGATGAATCCATGGGAGGGATCTTAGGCATTGGGGGTTATAGAATGTTCTAATGTAACCCAGTTTTTGCATTTCTGATGTATGTTCCAGTCCACAATCCTTGTAAGGTGTGTTGCCCAATAGTATCATTTTAAATCTGGAAGAGCAATGCCTCCTTTGTCTTTTGGGGGGTGAGTCAATCGAATTTGATTCTTGGGGTTTGTTTTTCCAGATAAAGGATGTGCAAGCTTGTCAAAAATTATTAAATAAGGAAGTGGGAATTTGTATGGGTATGGTTTATAGAAGATATAGGAAATGGGGGAGTATGGTCATTTTGAGGAGCAAGGTTCTTCCGAACCATGATACATTTAGGATGTTCCATCTTCTTTGGTTTCTTTTAAGGCCGGGGTAAAGTTGTAGTGGAAGAGGTTTGAAAGGGATTTTGGTATTTTAATACTGAGATAGGTGACATAATCTTTGGCCCAAGTGAAGGGAAAGTTGTTTTGGCAATGCGTTACGGTCTCTGGCTGTAGGGTGATGTTTAGGGCGTTAGATTTGGAGTAGTTGATCTTCAAATTAGACAGGGTTTGAAAGTATTTTAAATCTTTTAGTAAGTTTGGTATTGTGTGGACCTGTTAGAAAGAGCAAAAGGTCATCGGTAAAGGCAGTGATTTTGTATGTTTGTTCCTGAATTGTAATTCCTTGGGTTAAGCATTATTTTGTTAAGCAAAAGTTCAAGGGTAAGGACAAAGGACAAACAATATGGGGAATAGGGGGCATCCTTGCCTCATGCCATTATGGAGCTGGAAGACCACCAGGATAGTAATGCGCTTACCAGATGGCGAAGCGTAGTGAGCATATAAACTGACCCATCAGTAGCCTGAAGTATGTATTCATGGACTATACAGCACACTGGATCTGAACCTTGCACTGAAATTGGTACTCAAATACTCCACAGGGCAAATACTCCATTAGTTGCTCAAAAAGAAAAGAGACTTGTCTGCTGCTTCTTCCAGCAATGTCTTTTCTCTAGAGAAATAAGTGGCTTTGGGATATTACAAAATATAGTCTAACAGTGTGCACCCTCATCCCAGTAAGGCAGATTAAAGAGAAATGTTGATGTCTCTGGTCTTCTATCAGAGATGTCAACAGAGGAGATGTGAGCATGGGGACTATAACGGGGCACATATAATTTTTTGAGAAGAGATTAGAATCAAAGCATTATAAATATAAAAACAATTTATTCAAAAGGGAGTTACAAAACAATATAAAGATATAATATCTCAGAGGTATGGATCACAATTTGTAGAGACGAGTGAGGTAATTGCTCGACTGGTTTCGCTTCACAGCTTCATCAGGACATTGCCTATGTCTAGAAATACATTAGTTTAGTATAACAAATCATTGAACATACAATCACAATAAAAAAGGATATATATAAAAAAGTAATCATTTTAATATGGAGACATGCTTGAGAGATTTACAACGTGAGAGCGTTCATCCTACCTCTCCAGCCCTGTTACCGAACTGGGTCAAATTCAATGGCACAAGAAAAGGAGAGAGTCTTTCCTGGCGACTGGGAGGGGAATTTTCCAAAATGTCGACTACTGATCCAGGTATAGTTATCATTAACTGAGTATAAAAGAGTATAAGGTATAAATAAACTAAAAAGATTTTTATTTGGACTAAGATTTTAAGAAAAGGAGACCGCAAGAAAAAGTGAAATTAGTGGGGGATAAAAAGTGTGAATAAATAATTGTGAGTGGGGGGTTGAAATAGCTGAATGCAGAAAGTGCACTGAATAGGCAAAGAGTGAATCTGAATGTCAGATTTTAAAAATGTAAGATCCAAAGTTCTGGATATAGCAGATAACACCAATGTGTACGAAAAAGTGAGAGTGACATGTCATAGAAGTGAGTAGGTAGACCAAAAAAACATATAGAACACCAGCGGGAAAATCAGGATAATATAGAAATTTCTTCAGTCATAGTTACCCCTTATTGAATTGAAAGGGGGAACATGGATCCCGGAGGTATATAAATGGTCTAATTTGACCACTGATGATATACATAGGCAGTGTAGGCAGGTGGTAGGTTAAAGATAGTTTCCATCCAAATCGGTTAGTTAGTATACATGGTCTCTTTTCACCGCCAATGTCACACTAGCAGAGTAAAGATAAAAAAATATGTATAAAAAGCCATCTGTATAAATACACAGTGGCTGGGTAAGGTATCCTATAGAGATCATGACTCACCTGCAACACACATGCCCAGGGTTCCCTCCAGGTCCGATCGACACAGGGAACTGGTGTATTCACCTCCATTATATGCCCCTCAACCTCAGCGCCGTGTCGCGGGCACATGACGTCGGCGGGGTCAGTGGCCTAAACAGGACGCGCGTCAGACGTCGCCGCGCGCATGCGCCCAACAGCACCGGACACCGAAAACATGGCCACGCAGCCATTGTAGATGCGTCGGCCAGGAAAGATGTCCCCGGCCTGCAGCGCATACACAAGACGAACGGCGTGCACGCCTGCGCTCACTAGTGGGGGAAAGGAGAAGCCAGTCCCCCAATATGTCAGCAAGAACGGGGGGGGGAGAAGGAGAGCAACTCCCACTATCCAAGCTTATGCATGGATCTCCACCCCCTCCAGTCCTCAGGCCCCACCAGCCGCCGGGAAAGAAGCCTCCCATGCACCAGGGACCACCCAGTAACTGACTGTGAACAGGGATTAAATCTAAGGAGATGATTGAAAAAACGCTATCACGTCACATAGAAATACAAGAGCTTTAAAATACTTTTATAGCACATATTATATATTTAACTGAGTGAAATACAAGAATTGGCAAACAATTTATAACAAATAATAAGAAAAAAATCATATATAAGGAAATCTATGTATTGGCATTAGAGATGACACAAAGCGTTGTTGTGCCATAATGTTTCACAGGGGCGGGAAAGGCAGGGGGGTGGATGCACCAGGACCCTCTCGGCTCAAAACAAGATGATCATCTGAATACTAGCAATGGATGGTCCCAGGCAGGATCTCACGAAACAGAAAATCACATTTAGAAATTGGAAGAAGATGTGTGTAGAGATATATTATAGGAAGGCTTTAAATGAATTTGTTTCGTTGAGACCAGGGGGGACAAGTGCGTTAAATTTTTCGATCCATAGGGCTTCTTTTTGTAGTAATATTTTGTCCCTATTGCCACCCCTGATGTCAACTGAAACGACTTTGAGTGCCACGAATTTTATGGTCCCTACTTCAAATCGATGGTATAATCCAATGTGTCGGCCGATGGTAGTTAATTTTTCATTAGTTGTATAGTAAATATGGTCTCCCACTCTTTGCCTAAATTCACAAATGGTTTTGCCCACATAGTAGGCCCCACAATGGCATAGCATTAAATACACGATACCAGTGGTGCCACAGTTGGCTAGGGGCTGTAGTCTATGATTTTCTCCATTCGGGAGAATCACTGATGTTCCTGAGTATATCCAGGGACACATGGAACATTGGCCACAGGGAAAAGTACCTCTTAAAGTGGATCTATGAAGGGGTTTTGTCTGGTAGTGACTGCTAATCAGACAATCTCTAAGTGATCTGGCCTTCCGAAAAACAATTTCGGGAGTTTCCCTTATGTATTGTGTGAGTATGTGATTTTCTGTGAGTAAATGCCAGTGTTTGGTAAGTATGGTTCTAAATGTGTCATGATGAGCTTTATATTGTTTGTAACTCCCTTTTGAATAAATTGTTTTTATATTTATAATGCTTTGATTCTAATCTCTTCTCAAAAAATTATATGTGCCCCGTTATAGTCCCCATGCTCACATCTCCTCTGTTGACATCTCTGATAGGAGACCAGAGACATCAACATTTCTCTTTAATGTCTTTTCTCTACTGAAGTTATCTATAAACACCATTTTTCCATTTTTGCAAATGTTCCCATGATATTGTCATTATCTGCAATTGATGAATAGTAGATTTGGACTTATAGATGTGGTTTGAACTGGTCAAATATTTTAACCATTTCTTATGTGATAATTCATTTTTTTATGGTTATTTTATTTTAATTTTTAATTGATTGGCGCAGCTCTTCAAATTGTCTTTCCTATTGCCTGTGTGTGTATCCCACCAGAGCTGCGGCCTATAGAGGTTTTAGGGATTCTCCAGCTAATTAATTAATTGATCTATTAATTAATTGATTAATTAATTAATTAGAATTTTGTCAAGCGCAGTTTATTTTTTCCATACTCTTTGTTTATGTGCTGCTTCTAGTGAGAGTATATGAGCCATGATAGAAGAGATTTTAGCTTGATGTTCTTTTTTGATTCTAGATGCCAATTTTATGAACTCTCCTCTGATGACACATTTGTGTGCCTCCCATTGGGCTAGTGTAGATGTTTCTGTTGTGTTCTTGAGAGAAAAGTAGTCTCTGAGACATGTTTTGAATTTTTCTGTTTGCTGGGTCTTTTAAAAAGGACGTGTTTAGTCTCCAGGTTTTTGTTTTGGACGAAGTTTCCAGAAAGGTTAAAAGGATTGTTATTGGATGATGATCTGAGTTTGTCATGGGTTCTATTGTTGTTTTTGTCAATAATGGGATATCAGATTGAGAGATGAAAAAGTAATTGATTTGAGAATATTTTTGGTGTAGAGGTGAAAAATATGTATAATCTTTACCTTGTGGGTTCAGAGTTCTCCAGGTGTCGTGTAACAGTAGGCTTTGGAGTTGTAGTTTGATCTGTTTAAGTGCTCTGTAAGGCATACCTGAGGTGCCTGAGGATGTGTCAAGGAATGGATTAATAGGGACGTTGAAGTCTCCACCAAGAATTAGGATACCAGTTGTGAAGGAAGATAAGTGATCACAGATCTGACGGAAGAATGTGACTTGTTTTGTACTGGGTGCATAGCTGTTAGCTATTGTAATGGGGTTAGATTTAATTTTTCCCTTGATAAATATGTATCTTCCATCTTGATCACATAATGAGCCTGTCACTTCAAGAGGTGTGTTTTTAGAAATCAGGATAGTAACTCCCTTCTTCTTGGAGTCTTTATTTGTAGAGTGAAATGCATGGGTGAAATGGTTGTCTGTTATTTTAGGAATCTTCCCTGTCATGAAATGGGTTTCCTGACTACAGACCACGTTGGCTCTGAGTTTGTGGCATTCCCTGAGGATCTGGGATCTTTTTTGAGGAGTGTTTAATGCTTTGGCATTCATGGATACCATTTTCAGCAAGTGTGGTGTGGAGTAAGTTTCTGTTGAAGAAATGATGTGTTGAGTACAGTTGGATCGTTTATGTTAAATGCTGATTTCACACTAAAAGTGTAACCTGTGCTCAGATATTATTTTCCTGGTTACAGACAGATTGTGTCTTTTTATTAATCGGGAGGGGGTTGTAGGGTAATCAAGGGGAGGTGGGGGCCAAGAGATAGTGAGAGGGTATTTTGGGTATGTTAATGACCAGTATCGTGTTCAGTGGGGGGAAGTGATTAAGTAGACCGGTGGAAGAAGTAGACCAGCTGTTGCTCTAAAAAGGTGTATTTAATCCGGGTGGGTCAGAGAGGAAGTAGATTTTCTCTCTGTGTGGGTTTGAGGTTTAGCTGTATGTAGTGTGTTTGTATAGTGGTGAGTCTTGCATTTTTCTGGAGCCTTGTCTGTGGATGGTATGAGGAGGGAGGTATTAAATGGATTGGTATGTTCTATTAGAGTAAATGGATTTTGTTTTCTGATGGGAAGAATTTGTTTCTGACTTTATTTTACGTGGTTCAATGCATGGAGGACTACATGGGAGAGTATGGGTTTGATCTTGTGGTGTTTGCCCATGCCTTGTTAATAAAGGGGAGTTTTTGGTTTGGTGCACAATCATGGTGTTTGGATTAGGTGTAGATGGATGGGTGTGTAAAGGCTGTTGTTTACTAAACAGAATGGAACTTTGTGTCTTGCTGGGTATGGAGTTTTGTGTGAGGTTATGTTTATTTTGTAAGAAAGTCAAAATTGTGGGCGAGTATCTTGTGGGTAGATACTACATGTCTAGGTCTCTCATTAGGGTTAACCCTTTGTAAAAGATTCTAAAGAGTCTAAATTCCTGAAAAGTTGTATTAACAGAATTATTTTAACTTTGTTCTATATCATAGTATACCCATAGTTTCTGTGTTAGCCAGTAGGCTATTTTCAAGTCTTTGGTTCTGGTGTTATTTCATTTATGCATTTCAGTTGTTGATAATATTAAGGTGTAGTGGCGCTTTAATTTGTCTGTCTGATCCACTTATGGCAGGATGGGCTCGGTATTAGATATCATAGCCTTAACTCTTTTTCCAGTTTAACAATAAGGAATTATTATCGTATATAGCTAGATTATCCCTTTAAACAGGAGGATAACAAGAGCGAGTCAGTGTCTGCTTGGCAGAGGCCGTTAGTGACATTCCATTGACCTAATAAGATTGATCCTTGGAATAGACTTGTGGAACATGTTAAGTGGCTTTCATGTTTATAGTTAAGTTACAGTCAATATTATATTATATTGGTATAGTATACAGTATACAGTATTGTATTATACAGTATTAAAGTCTTACTGCTGCTTTCTAATATATCTATGTATTAACTGGTTCATTGGTATACCTACCGTATATATTTTTTTGTTTACAATTGGTTTATTAAAAAATAAGTCTCAATACAATTTAACTGTACATTGGTAATAGGTACATGTATAAATAAGGGTACATAAGTAAACATAAGCAAAATATGTAAGTAGCATTGGTATAAAAGGTAGAGATACAGATAGTAGGATGTATGATTGATTCAAAGAGAATGCATTACAGAGGAGTAAATATCTAGAGAATTTTTTTTTATTGATGCGAGAATCCACAATAACGTAATAAAGATCAATGGCCTAGCAGAGATAAGTCCCCATGGTCTCCATTTTTTATCATATGTGTCCACGGTGTCAAATAGCGTATGATGAATATGTGCTAATAATTTGATGGATAGAATTTGATTCATAATTTGAGACCAAGGCACACTAGAGGAGCGCCAGTGGAGGGCTATAGCCCAGTGTATTGAGCTAAATAATGTATGGGTATACCTATATTTTAATGTCACTGTTCATGTTTATAAAATGTATTACAAATTGGGGGTTATTTATGAAAGGCAAATCCACTTTGCACTACAAGTGCACTTGGAAGTGCAGTCGCTGTAAATCTAAGGGGTAGATCTGAAATGAGTGGAAGCTCTGCTGATTTTATCATCCAATCATGTGCAAGCTAAAATGCTGTTTTTTTATTTCCCTTGCAGGTCCCCCTCGGATCTACAGGGACTTTACTTCCAAGTGCACTTTCAGTGCAATTTCAAGTGCACTTTGCACTTGTAGTTTGCACTTGTAATGCAAAGTGGATTTGACTTTAGTAAATAACTCCCATTGTGTACTCAATAAAAGTGTCACTCTGCTGCCATTTACTTACTCCACTACTTCTATTAATGCCTTAAAAGCCCCTGCTGCACTTGTAGCATGTTTCCTCTCTTCAATCATAGCAACTTAGAGATTACATATTGAGGTATAAGACAGTCGTCCATCGTAAAGAATCGTTTGAAAAGCAACATGGTGGTGTAACTTGGGAGTGGATGAAATAAAACAATCTATAGAGATTATATACGGTATGTAAAGGAGGGGAAAAATGAACTCAACCCACTAAGTACTTACATGTCAATTAAGTCTAGACCATGTGAACATATATTCACTGTCTAGCTGATTTATTCACTTTTACAGCATTGGAGCCCAAATGGTTTTCTTTTTGATCACTTGTTTCCTCTTCTCTTGGGATCATGATGTGCGTCCGGCTTTCCAGCAGGCCCCTTCCTCGGCTCCCAGGATGAACACTTCAAGCAGCCACTAGTTCTCATGTTCACATGGTCTAGACTTAATTGACATTTAAAGGGGAGGGCCAGCTGAATTTTTTTTTTTTTTAAGTCAGCAGCTACAAACCCTGTAGCTGCTGACTTTTAATAAGCACACTTACCTATCCAGGGTGCCCGCGGTGTCGGCCGTCCCTCGGCTCTCGGGTCCCGGCGCCGCCATTCTATCTAAGGGAAGCAGGCAGCGGAGCCTTGCGGTTTACCTTTAATACAAAAATATAATTTTATTACAGATCCTAGAAGAACACATGAAATATGGCATAAGAACACATACAATTGGCCAATATTGACCAGATGACTGCACTAATTTAACTGGCATTTGCTCAGTCATGCAACACTGTACACAAATTAAACTTTTATCATTTGTTTCACACAAATAGAACTTTCTTTTTGTGGTATTTGATCATTACTATATATATTTTTTTAGATATAAAGCAAAAACGATTGTAAATTTAGAAAAAAAAGATAAAAAAAAATATTTATTACTTTCTGTTAAAAAAAAAAAAAAAAATCCAATAATTCCAAAGGATGTTGGCTCAAACTTGTCTTGTATACACACGGTCACACAAATGTTGGCCAAAAATTCCAAACGTGAGAACGCGGTGACGTACAAGACGTACGACGAGCCGAGAAAAAGGAAGTTCAATAGCCAGTGCAGCTTATCCTGCTTGATTCCGAGCATGCATGAACTTTTGTGCGACAGACTTGTGTCCACACGATCGGACTTTCCGACAACAAGTTTTGTTGGGGGAAAATTTGAGAACCTGCTCTCAAACATTTGTGTGCAGAAATTCCGATGGAGCATACACACGGCCGGGGCGTATGCACCCACATTATCGCGCCCTTCCCCGGAAAGTCACTGCTCCAGCAGAATCAAGGAGATATGGTTGCGCCAACCCTGATGACACCCCTCCCCCCCACTGTTTGGCACCCGGGGCGGACTGCCCCCCCTCACCCCACTGTTGGTACACCACTAGTACAGGGGCAAAATTATATCTCTCTCTCTCTGCAGTCCATACCACTCCTAATACAAGAAAAGACTTTGCTCGTTTGGAAACTGCAGCTTAACATTGCATGCTATTATTGAGCTTATGATCTACCAAAACCCCCAGATCCTTCTCCCCTATGGATTGCCCCAGTTGTACTCCCCTAGTATGTATGATGCATGCATATTCTTAGCCCCCAAGTGCAAAACTTTACATTTATCAACATTAAACCTCATTTTCCCTACAGTTGCTCAAATTAATATGCAAAAGAAAGATAAACTGAAGCTGCAGAGAAGGATACTTCCATAGTTTGACGACTGATATTAAGGGAGTAGAGAACAGGGGAGAGCATAAAGCTCAACACTAGGAAAAAAAATCTGGGCGAAAATTTCCTGAGATCAGTGGGAACAGTGGGAACTATTGCGGTATCAGATAGTATTCAATAACGTAAATTGAGATTTAAAATAGATAAGATTTTATTTTAAATAACTACCCTGTTTCCCCTAAAATAAGACCTAGTGTGATTGTCGGTGATAGCTGCAATAAAAGCCCTACCCCCCAAACAAGCCCTAGTTAAAGTCCTTGTAGGTCTTCTTTTCAGGGTAGGGCTTATTTTTGAGGAAACAGAGTAGGGCTTATTTGGGTGGTAGGGCTTATATTGCAGCCAACACCGACAATCACGCTAGGTCTTATTTTAGGGGAAACAGGGTACACAAAAATGATAGTAGAGAACAAAACATACAAACATAGATCAAAATAGACAACAAAATGATCAATCCATAAAATGGACGATGTCATACAAGGGTAATTGAAAACCCCAAACAAGAGGGATTTTTTACATAAATGTAGGGTAGACGCGTGGCTCGACCGGTTTTCGCGGCACGAGAAAACACCGCTTCCTCAGGAGACGTCACCTACAAGTCCGAGGACTTTTGTACCCCTCAACAAAGAGACGACAGACTGCGAGACACCCAAAATTTGGGTGCCCCCCCTGGGGGCGGGCACGGGGGGTGGAATATATGGGAGGACACACTTTGCACCCAAATTTGCCAAGGTAGGTATAAGGTTAAACATGAAACATGACACTTCACAGGGCTTTATATGGCCAGAAATGTCTTCAGCAAAGAGCCCCAACGGAGTCAGAAATGATTACTCTTTAAAACAGTAGCAGAGTGTGTGTGTGTCTCTCTCCTGGGCGCCGCTCATGATATTAAGGGAGCTTGTATTTATGCTCCTAATATGCTTTGGTTATTATATGATAAGTGAATATGATACGAGAGGTGCAAGGTTTGTTTGGTTTATGTTTTTTTTTATTTTTTTGTGTTTATTTTTTTTCTTTCCTTTTCTAATATATCATTTAATAATTTCAGATATTTAATGGACTTATTTGATATATTATTTGTTTGGTATAATTATTAAAAAAAATATTTGATATAAAAAATAAATAAATAAAGTAAAACTTCACTCAGAACATTTTCTTTTAGACTTGGATGGCGTTGGCAAAGCCCTTGTACACACGGTCGGACATTCCGACGGAAAATGTCCGATCGGACCGTGTTGTCGGATAATCCGACTGTGTGTGGGCTCCATCGGACTGTTTCCGTCAGAATATCCGACGGACAAAGTTTTAGAGCTGGGCTATAAAACATTCCGACAACATGATCCGATCGGACTTTGTCCAATTGTGTGTAGAGAATTCCGATTGGACAAAGTGCCACGCATGCTCAGATCAAATTCCTAGACCAAAGCTATTGGCTACTAGCCTGAACGTAGTCCCGTCGTAACGAAATAATGTCATCACGTTACATACGATCGGATTTTCCAACAACTTTGTCCGACCGTGTGTATGCAACACAAGTTTCGGACAAAATCCGTCAGACAAAATCCGACGGATTTTGGTGTCGGTATGTCCGACCGTGTGTACAAGGGCTAAGGGTTCACATTTTTCTAAGGTTTTTATTTCACAAATGGTGGGGAAGAGTCTCTATTAATTGAGAATATTTCCCCTCTACATGTTGATCAGTAATAATAACTAGAGATATGAGTAGCTCGAAATGTACGGTGAAGATCTGGCTGTATTCCTAAAGCAGAACTCAGAACTTACAGTTAAGGGAACAAGTGGTTATACCAGGCTGCAGCTGTAGCCATGATCCTGGTATCATTGTTTAGTGTCGGCAATCCTCATTCCAGTATAGGTGATCCGAGTGGCTCTACAGCCACCCAATCACTTTTACAGGGTTATAAAATGCTAGGCAGTACAAACATACCAACAATGACCCCATTTTGGAAAGAAGATACCCCAAGGTATTCAGTAAGAGGCATGAGGAGTCTTTTAGAGATCAAATTTTTTGCCACACTTTTTGGAAAATGAAGAAAGTAAAATTAAATTTGATTTTTTTTTGTCCCCTAAGTTATCATTTTAATAAGATATGTCGCATGCATAGCATGGGTATACTTAGAATTACACCTCCAAACACATTTTCCTGCTATGCATGCAACACATCTTATTAAAATGACAAAAAAAAAAAAATCTAATTTAATTTACATTTTTCGCTTTCCAAAAAGCGTGGCAAAAAATGTGATCTTTTTTGCTGACCAACTGAATGCAGGGTCCCCAAATTCCAATGATCACCTTTTAGGGGCATACATTACATATCTGATTTCCTAACTGCCTATTAAATTTTTTAGTGGTCCTGAAGTGCCAGGATAGTACAAACACCCCAAAACGAGGGTTATAACACTTCATTTCCTGTCCCATAGCCAATTGAAAGTGAGAAAAAGTCCCTTGGGGATCCTCAGATCATCAAAACAAGTGTTCTCATTGGAATATTTCTCCTCTATTACTTTCCTGGGGACAACCCAAAATTTGGGATTTTCTTTTACTTTCACTTTCAATGATAATAATAAACAGAGAAGAGGAATCTCCTGAAAGTGGAGTTCCACCCAAAAGCATTTGGCATATTTTATTGGAGGGGGGGGGGATGTGGGTACCTAGTTTTGACTGGTGCTTCCTGTCCCACTTCCTGCTTCCGCCTTCTCACTGCCTAGGCGACTCCTCCACTCCCCCGAGATTGTGCATTCCTCTCTGCAATCTTCTGGGACACATCAGATGATTGCCTAGCCACTAGGAGAGCGTAGCGTGACTTGCGCATGCGTACTGTGTACCCAGCTGTTGCAGCTGGGTTCCCACACTTATAATGACGGCACTGTGGAGGGGGGGGGGAGAGGAGCGATGCTTCAGGCGGCTTCATCACAGGACGTGGGACTGGTGAGTGTCTGTTTATCAGTCAGCAGCTACACTTTTTGTAGCTGCTGGCTTTTAATAAACGAGTGGAACTGACAGGGGTTCTAATCCCTCTCCCCTCTATGCAACACTAAAGATAAAAAGGTTTGCCTTAAGGACATTTTCACACTGACAGCGCGGGGGGCGTCGGTAGTAAAGCGCAGCTAATTTTAATGACGCTTTACCGGCGTTTTAGTGGCGCTTTTTGGCTGCTAGCGGGCCGCTTTTAAACCCCTGCTAGTGGCCTAATAAAGAGTTAAAAGCCCCCGCAAAGCACCGCTGTCAGGGCACTTTGCAGGCTCTTCGGTGGCGCTGCCCATTGATTTCAAACGGTGTACACACCGCCCCTAAAGCGCCCCAAAGACACTGCTTGCAAAACTTTTTTTTAACATCCTGCCAGCACAGAGCCCGTGTGAAAGCATTAGGATTGCAGATAAGGCATTTTTCAGGCACTTTACAGGTGCTATTTTTAGCGCTAAAGTGCCTGAAAATCACCTCCAGTGGGAAAGAGGTTTAAGTTATATCTTAATTGATCAACTGTTTTGATTATTTGCTTGTATGTGTCACAGTTGTTTTTAATAATAAAAATAAATTGTATCTCTTTTAAATTAGTTGTATGTACTATTGGAGGCATATGTAAAGTACCATTGCTTTGGTTTTTCTGTATTGGTTCAATTAATAGGCATGATGCCTCCTTTGGTAAGATCCTCTGTTATATGAAAGTCACCACACATGTGTCTGAGTTTATTTTTTTCTGTGTATGTAATCATTATATATATATATATATATATATATATATATATATATATACCTCTATATATATATGTAGATCTATCTATCTATCTATCTATCTATCTATATATATATATATATATACATATATATATGTATCTAGCTATCTATATATATATATATATATATATATATATATATATATATATATATATATATATATATATATACATAGATAGATAGATAGATAGATATATGGGATGGCTTCTTCATACCGTATATGGGGGGGGGGGGGGGGGGTCAGTTGTATTCTGTATGTAAAAGCATAATTTCTTTTCATATTCTTGTGACTATAATTGCGGTTGGAAATTGAATATTGTAGAATGCTGTACTTATAACTACATTATGGCAAAATCCATCTGGGGGACTCCAAAAAGAAGAAACTACAGCGGACTACCGCTTTAAATATTAAAGTGGGGTTCCACCCTAAAGTGGGACTTCCGCTCACTGGAACCCTCCCCCCCTCCAGTGTCACAGTTGGCTCCTTTCAGGGGGGTGCAGATACCTGTCTAAGACAGGTATTTGCACCCACTTCCGGGCATAGACTCCCACAGGAGTCTATGCTGTTTCCTGTCCCTGCGCGCTGTCTGCTGGGGCTGGGACACACACGGGTCCCAGAGACAGTGCGGACCATTCCCATTGCGCTGCACGACTCGCGCATGCACAGTAGGGAACCGGGAAGTGAAGCCGCAATGCTTCACTTCCTGATTCGCTCACCGAGAATGGCAGCGGCAGCACGCGAGAGCCGAGCGATCGATCTCGGCTGCCGACATCGCTGGACCCCGGGACAGGTGAGTGTACATTTATTAAAAGTCAGCAGCTGTAGTATTTATAGCTGCTGGCTTTTAATATTTTTTTTTCCAGTGGAATCCCTCTTTAAGTTCACCTTCCATAACATGTTACACCCATATTCCATGCTGCTTTTTTCCTGCACAGAACACTTACTGGAATGTGGTAAAATGCATCAAAAACACATCAGAAAGCTCCTACATGCATCAAACCCGCACTGGACCCCATTACAGTGAATAAAACATCAAAAACACGCATTCAGAAATGTATGCACAATGGATCCGGAGGAGGTTTTTGTGGTGTGAATTAGTCCTAGCACACTTTTCTGCCTACAAAAAAAAAATATGCTTTTTTTTTTTTAAAGTGAACTTATCCTGTAAATTTCATATCAATTAACTGCATTAGGAATAAATCTATAATGACAGAAGCTTCCAACAACACAAAGACACAGCGATTTCTTAGAAACTGTCAGTTATCTTTATGCTGAGTGCAGTGAGATTACAACTTGCAAATCACATGACCAGAAATAAAAGTTTTAACCCTTTCACTGCCAGAGCTGTTTCTGCACGCATGCTTAAAAAAAAAAAAAAAAAAAAGTAGGCCCTGAAGATTACATAAAGCCCCCAAACATTATATATCTTCTACAAGCAGACACCCTATGGAATAAAATAGCGGTAGTTCCAGTTTTTTTAATGTCACGTGATATTCCTGCAGAGGTCTAGGAAATGCTAAATTTTAGTCAAAAACACATTAAAGTTAATTTTAGGACACACAAATGCAATAAATGACCCCATTTTTTATTTTTTATTTGGTAAAATATAAAAAATGAGTAAATAGGTACGCCAACGTTTCAAATATTAAACTTGTGTGCGTCTGTGGAATGGCAACAATCTTCAGTATCCTGTGCATGCATTTACGTTTGTACGTGCATATATGTGGGGGGGGGGGGGGATTTTATGTGCTATGTTCGCTTTCAATACATTTTTATTTAGATTTTGATAGGTGGTAATTTGCGATTTCATACGTAGGTGCCCCGATGCATGCGTTTATGTTTGTATGTGCGTTTATGTGGGGGTGGGAATTTTTTTATTTTTTTGGGGGGGGGGGGGGGGTTAAATGCTATGTTCACTTTCAATACATTTTTAATTTTTATTGAAGTTTTGTCAGCTGGTTACATGAGAGATCCTACAGTGAACACGTTGTGGATACAGTGTTAGTGCTGCAAACCAACACGTCTCATTGCCAGCTCTGTATAAAGTCCATATCCCTCCTAATGCGTTCTCCTATACAGCTCCTCCATCGGCCACAGAACTAGGACCGATACACTGAGGGCATCGCCACCTACTACACAACATCGCTTCCGCCCTGCCCACGGCGACGCGTCACGTAAGGACGTCGGGGACGTGGGGTCAGCGTGCAGGCGACGCCGCACGTCACGTCCCGGCTTGTCCAGCTGCAGTCATTGGGCTGCTGTGAGATCGGTAATCCGGGGGTGAGGGAGAAGGTGAGGAGGGTGGCCGGTACCGGTACCGGTACCGGGGGTGTCATGAGCCAGAGGAGGGGGGTGGGGCCTGACACAGCTGTACACATTGCTCTGTATTCCTCTGTCAGTGTTATACACAGTCTATTCCTGAGTCCTCACATTGTGTCCCCTGTCTGATGAGGCCATAGGACATCCGGTGTCACTGAGTGTATTAAATTGTCTGTTCCTAGGATCAGGGCCCTCCCCTCCCTCTTGTCTTCACTTCTACTTCACTGTCCCCCTTTGTACTGTAAAGCAATGACACTATGTATATCTATATACATGCTGTATGATAATAATCAGCTGTGTATAGCTCAGCTTATGTCACCGATTATCCACTTGGAGACCAAGGCCCCCATCACATGGGCTCTGTGTTTTGATGGGCCGTGCTTTGCTCGGCGGGGGATCGATCCGCTGAGAAGGCGGATGTCAGGTCCGTCTCCGCTTACCGTATGGAGACAGACCTGTCAGAGCCCCTCTCCTCTATGGGGAGATCAGATAAAAAAAATCTGATAACCTGTCCATGTTCATCCGATCCGCCAGATGGATGGGAAATAGGCTCACCGTCCATCTGGATTTGGTGGACCGGATAGCATTGGGTGACAGCGGACATGTCACCGCCGACATCGACCGCTCCATAGGGGTGTATGGATCGTCAGGTCCGCCTGAGAAACTGACCTGATTGGACAGCATGTGTGAAATGGGTCTCTTTTTTTTTTTTTGTTTACAAGTAAAAATAAATAAAAAGATAACTTCAGCCATAACCCCCCCCAATCCACTTGCAAACCGCAATGTGTGCGTAAAGAAATCGGTGTGACTGACTCCATTGGAGTCGCACCGATTTTGAAAGTAGTTCTTATGCTACATTCTGCACTTTCAGGTGCGATTTGCATCGACGTCTGTGCATGAAGTAGCACAGATGTCTTCTAAGTTGTACCTGAAGTCGCACTGACGTGCGGCTTAGAAATCATGTGACTTCAAGTGAAGCCGTGTTCGGTGAGACCAAAGGATAAGGGGGAGAATTACTAGAACTGGAGCGCTCAGAATCTGGTGCAGCTGTGTGTGGTAGCCAATCGGCTTCTAACATCAGGTTTCTCAATTAAGCACTGAAGTACAGGGCACTTTTACCCCCTTCCTGCCCAGACCAATTTTCAGCTTCCAGCACTGAATGGCAACTGTGCAGTCATACAACGCTATACCCAGATTATATTTTTAGATTTTTTTTCCCCCCACAAATTGATTTATGTGGTGGTATTTAATGACTTGTGGACCGTTCAGCCACAATGTACTGCAGACGAGCGGCCACTGTAGTCAAAGCACCGTACCCACACATTGCTGCCTAAGTCCGGGTTCCAGGCCACAATGTACTGCGAACGTGCGGCTGCTGTAGTCAAAGCACCGTACCCAGACATCACTGCTTAAGTCCAGGGTTAGGGCGCACACATTGTGGCCTGGGTTCCAGGCCGCAACGTACTGCGGTCGAGCGGCTGCTGTAGTCAAAGTTCCATACCAGACTCGCTGCCTATGTCCGGGTTTAGGGCGCACACACATGCATTGGGAGCCTGTCAGCAAGTCCCAGCTAATATTTAACACCCGGAACCTGCTGATCGGCTGTGTATATTTACAGACCAGAGACATGTGTTGGTAAACACAGAGCTCTGTACAGAGGGAGGATCTGTCAGTTTCTCATACCTGCAAAGCTGGGTTAGTTAAAAGAAGCATACTTTACATATAGTTGGGCTCTATTTGTGTGATATAAACTTCATTTGGGTACAGTATTGCATGACTGCTCAATCTCCAGGTAAAGTAGCGCAGCGCTGAAAAGCAAAAAAATAGCCTGGTCATGAAGGGGGTAGAATCTTGCGGAGGTCAAGTGGTTAATCACTACTGGGTTTTATATTATAATAAAAAAACATTTTTTTTCTTAATTTGTTTGGTAATGCTGACTGGGCCTCGCAATGTGTTGGTAGATGGGTATGTTCTGATTTGCTGCTCTGATAAATGTGCCCTGATAAAAATTGTAGTGACAGAATGATTTGTGATTTTTGTATTTTGCAGACTAGAAAATGGCAAAGGTTTCCGACATGTTCGATGTGACCTGGGAAGGTAAATTCTTATTCCTTATACCAGTGTAGTGCAGTAAACTGTTTCTACCTTCATATAGTTTTGGGTGTTCGTCATCAGCACCTGCCCAGCCTGTTTATATGGGCATTGGTTAGATATATTCACAAGTTAACGTTGAATATCAGGTAAGCAGCCTCATTCCCAACAATAATTAATAACAAAATATGTTGCATTAAAAAAAACTTAACTATGTTCCTTGGAATGCCTCCACAATTAACCAATACTTAAAGCGGGAGTAAACCCGCTGACTTTTTTTTTTTTTTTTTTATATATACCTGCAAGGGAAAAGGCATAATGAGCTAGTATGCACCACATACTAGCTCATTATGAAATACTTACTTTAGAACAAGGTGTCGGCATCTCACTCGGTCCACGCCAAGGGAGCTGACATGTTCCTTCGGTGTGTCCTCCGTGTATTGCAGCTCCGGTCACTCGCAGCCCTGGATGTCTCCCGGCAAGGTCTGGCATCTGCCGGACTTTCAGCCGAGAATCCCCTGTGCGCATGCACCGCTGAAGTCATTGCAAGGGGAATATCTCCTAAACCGTACAGGTTTAGGAGATTTTCTTTTTACCTACAGGTAAGCCTTATTATAGGCTTACCTGTAGGTTAAAGTAAAAAATTGGACTATACAACCGCTTTAAACAAATAAAATAAGTACCGTATTTATCGGCGTACAACACACACCTTTTTCCCCTTAAAATCAAGGGAAAATCATGGGTGCGTGTTATACGCCGATTTCCCCCACCTCTCGTGAGCCTCTCAGCGGCTTTTGCCCGATCTCGCAGTCCTGCGGCCAAAAGCCGCCGAGATGCACAGGACATCCAGCTATGTATCTCGGCAGCGCCATTTTCAAACGGCAAGGCTGCACATGACACCGACAATGCTGCAGATGGACACTAACAAGGGTGCAATGATGGACACTGATAAGGCTGCATTGATGGGCATTTAGATGTAAGTTTTTTTTTTTTTTTTTTTTCCTTAAACTTCCCTCCTAAACTTGGGATGCACGTTATACGCCGATAAATACGGTAATTGTTGACACCATAAATCTAAATGTTTTCAGTCACCCTCACCAAAACCAGGTAAGGTAATGCTATAACAAATTTTATCCTCCAAGTGAAAGAACACCCAGTTCTCACATGTGATTTAACTTGATAAAGTCCAAAAAACAATTGTAAAGTAAGACGCTCACTCCATTTCATGATTGGCTGATTGTGCACCATTTATCAATCATCAGCTGAGTCATCTGCTCCTTCCCCTTCCAATGGAAAAACTCAACAGCAAAGAAAAAAAAGATAAAAAAATAGTGTAATATTTCTAAACCACCTTTGTTCAAACTTTCTCTGCCAAAAATACTTCTCAGAAGCACAAATGATAAAGAGCCTCTGCAAGCATCCACTCCCTCCCTCCATGCAGCCCAGTCCAGTTACACAGGTTGGTACATGCCAATACTATCTGTATCTCACCCCGGACTTCTCTTCTGTCACTTCCGGTTGCCATACAGCCACGTCCTGCATGGCATTTGCATGTTCTCTCTGTGCCTGCGTGGGTTTTTCCTGGATATTGAGGTTTTCTCCTTTTCCAGGTTAGTGATTCTACTATAACTGTGGTATGCTGAGAATTATCAAGGAGAAGAAAAGGTGCTGCTCACCATTCTAGTGCATTAGTGTGTATGTGGCCTCTGTCTGCGCTGTTCAAGCCACGTGGCTGAGGTCATGTTCAATTACTTCATATACTAATGCACTGGGTTGATAAGTGGAACCTTTTCTTCTCCTTGATGTTCTTACACCTCTGAATGGTGCACTGGTGCCAGCTCCCTTTTTTGCAACAGTCAGGGAGATCTCTGTCTAGATTGGCACTGAAAATTTAATTGAAAGAACAAGGTTGGTGACCGGTTCTGTTTAATGTTATTGAAGGAAACTTGTGGAGCAATATGAAGGCTGGCTAGTCTAGTTCATTGGATCCCAAGCTGTATCTACAGCTGTAGTAGAATCACTAACCTGAAAAAGGCAAAAAACAGAATACCCAGAATAAGCCCATGCAAGCACAGGGCGTGGCTGTATGACAACCGGAAGTGACAATCCGGATGTGGTGGAGAGGCGGTCCAGGTGACCTACTGATGGTATCGGCATGTACTGGCCTGCTATCCCCACTGGCAGCATTGGTGGAGGGAATGACATATGTTGGATGCTTGTAGAGGCTCTTTTATTATTTGCGCTTCTGAGTATTATTTTTGGTGGAAAAATATTGAATAAAGGTGCTTTAGCAATATTACGCTATTTTGGATCTTTTTTTCTTTGCTGTTGAGTATTTCCATCGGAAGGGGGAGGAGCGGATGACCCAGCTAATGATTGAAAGCGCAATTAGCCTATCATGATAAGAGAGGCAATACTATTTGGTGAGTGGGTGTCGCTAAAGTACGTGGTGAAGTGTGGAAGAGGACAAACCACATGAAGAATTGTCCTATTGGTCTATAATTTATTTTTTTGTTTTTATTAATTGAAATCCGTTTTTTCCAGCTTTGGCTACAGTAGAGGTTTTTTTTTTTTTGCTGTGTTTGAGAAAAACACAACCAAGGTAGTTGGAGGAGTCCTCCCCACTGTGCCATTCTATTCTGACAGCCGGAACCCTCTGCTGCTAGAAAACACTAATCAGTGGCTGCAGCCGCTGACCAAGCATTCCCATTCGACAGAAGATCAACTTTTGTTTTAGTAGGAACAGTCATGCATGGATCAAAATTTGTCTGGTCCCTACTGAACTGCCTGAATTTCAATCCATCTGTGGCCAGAGTAAAGGTTATTGTAAAGGCTTGTTTCCCCCCCCCCCCCCCTATAAAAACAACAAATATGTTATACTTACCTGCACCGTGTATTGGATTTGCACAGAGCAGCCTGGATCCTCCTCTTATTGGGTCCCTCTTATGTCTTCTGGCCCCTCCCTCCTGTTAAGTGCCCCCACAGCAAGCGGCTTTCTGTGGGGGCACCCGAGCCGAGTCACAGCTCTGTGTCCATTCAGACATGGAGCCCTCTTTCTCTTCCCTGATTGGGTAGGTGACTTTGACAGCAGCGGGAGCCAATGGCACTGCCGCTGTGTCTCAGCCAATCGGGAGGGAGAATCTCAGGCGACTAAAACGCTTGTGGACATTGTTAGGGAGGAAAAGAGGGAACTCGGGTAAGTATTAGGGGAGGTTACTACACACGTAGGATTTTTTATCTTAATGCATAGAATGCATCAAAAAAAAAATCTGCCTTTACAACCCCTTTAAACAAGAATCTGTTACTTTTTTTGAGATTTCCTGACTTTCTGTTGCATCTCTGGGGGAGTAATTGAAGGAAAATATCTCAATAGGACACTTATTACAGCAAAAACAAACAAACAAACAAAAAAACAAGAAAACCCTGAGTGGTCTTAAAGTGGTTGTAAAATCCCTTTGTAATTTCAAGGCAATCTGTCCGATAATGCTATGTGCCCAGTGTGTGTGCCTTATTAAAAAAAAAAAAATGTCGTTCTATACCTTATTTCAGAGCGCCAATCAGTGCTCACGTGACCGCCGCCGCTCCCTCTCCCGATCTGACAGCTACAGTGAGAGGAGCTGAGAAATAAGGTATACAACCCTTTAAAAAAAAAAAAAAAAAAAAAGCGCACACACTTTAGCAGCAGGATGGGAGGGATGGGCACTGACACAAGCTGACAGGCGGGAGGGGGGTGCACTGTACTGTTCATGCTTTATAGGAACAGGATCTTCTTTTTTTGTTTTTTTTGTGTAACAGACGGCGATACATACTGTTAAAAAAAATAAAAAGTCGGCTATTTTACCTGCTAAAGGATGTGCCATTCTAATGACACATTGTTACAATTTCCTCATCCATTCCACACAGTATAGATTGTTTTTTTGGCTTCTACTGCATGAGAGGTACAGCAATGTTTAAAAACACACCCTCCTGTATGCTGGTTTGGCCCTGAGGCAGCAGCACACACATGATGTCCCTCTGCTCACTCTGCTCTTTTCTCCTGTAAGCATGTTCATAGTCAGGAAATGCACACTACAACAGAGCCTGACTGGTTTCTAGTGTGGCTCCTCTACCTCCGTCTCGCTGTTTCTGTACAGGGGATTACAGGAGGCTGATATCGAGACTTTAACCACTTCAACCCCGGCAGATTTGCCCCTTAATGACTGGGCCATTTTTTGCGATACAACACTGCGTTGCTTTAACTGACAATTGCGCGGTCATGCGAAGCTGTACACAAACAAAATGTACTTCCTTTTTTTCCCCACAAATAGAGCTTTCTTTTGGTTGTATTTGATCACCTCTGCGGTTTTTATTGTTTGTGCTATAAACAAAGCCACAATTTTGAGAAAAAATTTTTTTTGTTACTATAATACATATACAAAAAAAAAATATCTAAAATATATACCGTATATACTCGAGTATAAGCCGAGATTTTCAGCCTCTTTTTTGAGGCTGAAAGTGCCCCCTCGGCTTATACTCGAGTCACCGCTGTCTGACTGCTCGATCAGCGTATCGAGCAGACAGACGGCGGACATTAAAATTCAAAAGCCGCGCCTCCTTCTCCGCCTCCGCCTGTGATAGGCGGAACACTGAATTTCCCAGCAGTCAGTGTTCCGCCTATCACGGACATCCGCTCATTCTCATACTACGGACGAGTATGAGAGGATGTCCGTGATAGGCGGAACACAGGCTGCTGGGAAATTGAGTGTTCCGCCTATCACAGGCGGAGGCGCGGCTTTTGAATTGTAGAATGGCCGCCGAGAAGAGCGGCGATCCTGGAGCGGCGATCCATCGGCACGACACGGGACGGAGGAGGCACGGCACGGGACGGAGGAGGCACGGGACGGAGGAGGCACGGGACGACGGCGGCTCGGGACGGAGGCTTGGGACACAGGTAGGCTGGACACACACACACAAGGCTGCACGGACACACACACACACACACACACACACACACACACACACACGGATGGATACACACACACACACACAGGGATGGATGGATGGATGGATGGATGAATACACACACACACACACACACACACACAGGGATGGATGGATGGATGGATACACACACAGGGATGGATGGACGGACACACACACAGGGATGGATGGATGGATGGACACACACACAGGGATGGATGGACGGACACACACACAGGGATGGACGGACACACAGGGATGGACAGCCATGTCTCACCCTCGGCTTATACACGAGTCAATAAGTTTTCCAGTTTTTTGGGGGTAAATTGGGGGCCTCGGCTTATATTCGGGTCGGCCTATACTCGAGTATATACGGGTAATATAAAAAAGAATATCATGTCTATAAACTGAGATAAATTTAGGGCTTTTATTTATTTTTTGTTATTTTTACTGGCAGTGGCGGCGATCTGCATTACTTTTTTTTTTTTTTTTTATAATTTCTATTTTTTGCGGGACTGTGACATTGCGGCGCACAAATCTGACTCCTAATGACACTTTGGGGATCAGTTACTTTATTATATTTATTAGTACTATAAAAATGCAGGGAAGGGATTAACAGTAGGGGGTGACAAAGGGTCTAAATGTTTTCTCTCAGCGTGTTCTAACTGTAGGAGGGGATGGGCTGGCAGGGACATGACAGAGATCACTGTTTCCGATCACTGGGACTAGTAGTTCTCTGAAATGTCTCCTGTCAGAATGGGGATCTGCCTTGTTTACAATGGCAGATCCCCATTTTGCCTCGGTACTAGGTGGACATCAAGTCAACCCGACCCACGGGCATGCTCCCGCAGCGTGCAGCCAATGCGCCCGCATGAGTCGCCATACATGGCGATTTGCACAGGAGAGCCGACCTGCTGCCATATAACGATGGCGGCTGGTTGGCAAGCGATTAAAGTACGTACCCTTTTTGCATTTGATAAACTTTCAATCAATAAACCTTAGTATCGTGCTGCCATATGTCATAGTTTTAACAGATTTTTACTTGTAAATGCTTCAAAAAACAATTTTTTGTTTAGTTTCCTCTTTAAGCAAAGGTCTCGGGAGCCCTCTATTCTGAGGACCTCAGGTCTCCCGGCAGTCAGATTCTGGACAGCTGCAGCCAGGAACAGATTGAGGAATGTCTGTACAGTTTTCTTTAGACTTTACAAAACTATGGAATAGGATGGCCCACCGAACTATCCATTCACTCGACCTCCAATCAGGCCGGCCCTTGCACTACATCAGGGATGTCCAACCTGCGGCCCCAGAGTCTAACATGATGCCCACACCTGTCTGGAGGGAAGATGGGGGAATTACCTTTTTCCCCCCAATCATTTTTTAGGACAACCACCTGAGAGATGATTGGTTCCTTTTGATTAAAAGTAAAATATTCCCCTCATCTCCCAGTGTAGATTGTTTCCTACCATCCAGGAGCAGCACAATATTTCTTTATCCTGCTTGAATGGTTTTTTGGTCAGCGGTCTCCCTCTTGATTCAGATCCATCTGTTTTGTCATGGCTGGGTCTTCTACCTGGATCAGAGGGTCCCCCACCCCCCCCCCCTTTTTTTTTTTTTTTTTCTTTCCTTGATCTTGACCACCGGGTGATAATAGGAGGGTCGACTCCTGAAGAACTGGCTGCTAAGCCCTGTCGTCAATCCCCCCCCCTTTGGGGTTTTTGACAGGGTGGACATTGAGGATAATCACCAACATTTTTTGTTTGTTTATTACTGGTACTTTTACATACATATATTGTACATTCTCATCAGTCCCTGCCCTCAAGAAGCTTACAATCTAAAGTCCTTAACTCACTTTCTTACACCATACTAGGACCATTTTTGACAGGTGCTCATTAAAGCGGGGGTTCCACCCTAAAGTGGAACTTCCGCTCATTGGAACCCTCCCCCCCCCCTGCGGTGTCACAGTTGACACCTTTCAGGGGGGAGGGGGGTGCAGATACCTGTCTAAGACAGGTATTTGCACTCACTTCCGGGCATAGACTTTCGTGGGAGTCTATGCCTCTTCCTGTTCCACCGCGCTGTCTGCTGGGACACACACGGGTCCCAGAAACAGAGCGGACCATTCCCATTGTGCTGCGCGACTCGCGCATGGGCATTAGGGAACCGGGAAGTGAAGCCGCAACGCTTCACTTCCTGATTCCCTCTCTGAGAATGCCGGCGCAGCAGCCGAGAGATGATCGATCGGTCTCGGCTGCCGAAATCGCTGGATCCTGGGACAGGTGAAGTATCCATTTATTAAAAGTCAGCAGCTGTAGTATTTATAGCTGCTGGCTTTTAATATTTTTTTTGTAGGTGGAATCCCTCTTTAACCTGCTAGCATGTCTTTGGGGTGTGGCATGAAACCGGAGTGGGTGGAACCCACACAGGCACAAGGAGAACATGCAAACTCCATGCAGGCAGTGTTGGGGTTCCAACCACTGACCCCAGTGCTGCTAGGCTGAAGTGCTAACCACTTGGCCACTTTGCTGCCCAATTATCCTGCCTCAATGGCCTTTGGGTCAGCGGTCTTACTCTTGAATCAGGTCCACCTGTTTTGTCATGCCTTGGCCTTCTGCCTGGATTTGAGGGTTCCCCTCTTTTTTTTTTTTTTTTTTTTTCCCTTCATCACCAGGTGGTTGCAGGGGGTCAACTCCTGATGAACTGTCTGGTAAGCCCTATCCTCCTCCTTCTTTTGAAGGGGGCTTTGACAGGGTGTGTTCCAGGGCATCTAGGACCACGTGAAGTCCTGAGTCTTGCTGCCTAGTAGGCGCATGCCTCTAATGCTTCAGTTTGAGGTCACTTCTGGTGCTTTTGATTTGAGCCAGGACTGGGATGGTATAGGGGTTTGCCATTACCATCCTGAATGAAGGGACAGGATGGCAAGCGGTAATGACCTCCACAGTCAAGTCCACATGTTGCTTCTGTGCACAAAATGAGGGTTTCTGCACTGGGTGTAGTTTTAGAATTCTGTATGGGGAACAGTTCTTTCTTTGTGCACTTTGTAACATCTGCTTGTTTAGAATCTGTCATATGGCAGGGTGTCAGCATGCGGTCCAGTAACAGGTGATCCATATTAGCATTTGCTGTAAACATCACAACTAATAAAGTCTTCTTTAATAAAGGGAAAAAAAAAAAACTTGGGGTCTGTATCTATATCTGAAAGGCCCACAGAAAAAAAAGATATATTTTCCACAAAAGAGATGGAATATTCCCGACCAGATAAAACAAGAAGAGAGCCAGGTTAAATAAGTGATCTGAAACGGCAGCATCCAAAAGGAAGTCTGGGAGCACTAAATTTTCTATGTGGAACATCATATATTTTTTTTTTTTCCCTCCGGTATTTCCGATTGAAAGAAAATACAGTTTTAGTAAAGCTTTTAATGCCGTCTTAAGTACTGACTGCAATTAGACATGTTTTTCTTGACTTAAGTGCCGTTTTACAGTTAATTTGAGAAACTCATCTACTCTTAAAATGAAATTGAAGGGAATTGATAACCGCGGTTTGCTTTACAGTCTGTTTTGTTATGAGACATAAAGTAGTGCAGTGAGCCCATAATCCACTCCTACACACCACTTCACGCATTGCATTTGGTTGCACAGGTCACATCAGGTAACGAGTAGAAAGTACAATGCTTTCATGTATGATAATTGTGTCTAAATCAGTTTATCACATACAATTCCATGGCCCACTGATGATCTGCAGGCTGATTGATTGCTGCTGGTCTTCAGTCGGTTTTAAATAAATTGTAGCATTAACCACTTCAATACACACACCCCCTTCCTGCCCAGGCCAATTTTCAGTTTTCATCGCTGTCACGCTTTGAATGACAGTTGTGTGCAACACTGTACCCAAATAAAATTTTTATTATTTTTTCCCCCACAAATAGAGCTTTCTTTTGGTGGTATTTGATCACCTCTGCGATATTATTATTATTATTATTATTATTATTATTATTATTATTATTATTATTATTATTTGTATAATTTTTTATTTTATTTTTTATAAACAAAAGAAGAGTGACAAGTTAAAAAAAAAAAACACAATATTATTTGCTATAATATATATCCCAATTTTAAAAGAAATAAAACAATTTTCTTTCCTCAGTTTAGGCTGATATGTATTCTTCTACATATTTTTGGTAAATAAATAAATCGCAATAAGCGCATATTGAATGGTTTGCGCAAAAGTTATAGCGTCTAAAAAGGGGCTAAAAAAAAAAATTATATATATTTTAAAAATGCTAGAAGTCATAGCATTAAAAAAAAAAAGAAAATATATATATATATATATATATATATATATAATTTTCTTTTCTTTTCTTTTATTTATTTTTTTTTTTTTTCCGTGTTTGTGACAGACACTATTTTGAAACCATTCATACAGCGATCAGTGCTATAAAAATACACTGATTACTGTATAAATGTCACCGATCGGTGTTCCTCTGTAGTGGGAACACACAATCGTTCTTCTCTCTCCTGACAGGATGTGGATCCGTGTGTTTTCACACACAAATCCTCCCCAACTCTGTTACCGGCAATCGCAGGTGTCCAGCTCCCAAGTGACGTGGCACACACGCACCCCCAGATGGCTGGTAAGCCCAGGACGTCTTATTACGCCCGCCCAGGATGGGAGATCCCTCCTCCGGACGTCATTTGACGGGTGTGGTACGAAGTGGTTAAAGTGATTCTAAAGGCATTTTTTTTTTTTCAAATAACAAACGTGTTATACTTGCCTGCTCTATGCAATGGTTTTGTACAGATCAGCACTGATCCTCTTCTAGTGCCACCTTTTCTGATTGCTCGTGCATGTTCACTATTGGGCTGGCTTTCTGGGTCCATTGACGCACACAGCTTGGCTCGGCCCTGCCCCCCGCTCTCTTATAAATGCCTTGATTGACAGCAGCAGGAGGCAGTGGCTCTTGCTGTTGCCTCTGCTCTCATGCCCATTGCTGGATTGACATCGGGCTCGGGTACGTATTATCAAAAAGCTGTATTTGAACTCCAATCAAGTGACTGCCAGAAAATCTCATCTGTCTGCTGCAGGCAGGAGGAAGCATTTCATTTCCACCCTCAGTGCTCAGGTAGCACATTTGTAACTTTGTTGCAAGATAATCTGCACAGATATTTTGTATATATGCACTTCACTTTCTCCACATTATGTTACAGCCTAATTCCAAAATGAACTTCTTTCACATTGTCATTATGGGGTATTGTTTGTAGAATTTTGAGGAAAATAATGAATTGAATCAATTTTGAAATAAGGCTGCAACATAACAAAATGTGGAAATAGTGAAGCCATGTGGATACTTTCCGGATGCACTGTAGGCTATGACCCTGGATGAAGCCTGAACAATGATAAAGGCATTGTCAGGGGCTGTACTGTGGTCTCTGTGAGCAATGTTTAAGTGGTTGTAGATCTCAGCCATGAAATATGAACAAAGCATATCCCTCTATAGTGTGTACTTGTCTCAATTAAGTGTACTTAGCTTTGTTCCTCTGCTGTCAGCACAAATCACTTCTGACAAGTTTTACTGACACCAAGAGAAAAAAGGTGACAGGGAAGGGAGCTCTAGCTGATTGAAAGCCTTAGCTTGGTTCTTGTGTGCTGTGTGGGTGTCCCTCCCCTCCCCTCAGCTCTCAGACCTCTCCTCACTGAGCTCTGCGGACTGTAACTTCAGCTCTCTGTCCCCCTTTTCTCTTATATTCACCAACTGACACAGCTCCTCTCTGTAACTAAATGGGTTGTATAGCCTGCCATTAGGAGAAACTAGGCAAAATTGTTACGCAATACACAGAACTTTAATCCCGCCCCGGTTCCCAGCTTTCCGTTTTTATAAATTCTTGTCTTTGAATGGATGTAGAGAAGACTGCAGAAAGACGGATACAGAGATTAAATGAATCCTACTATACAAGATGTATCATCTGAGGCCGTTCACTTCACTGGGTGTATGTAAAGGGATTACAACCACTTATAACTGAAAGTATTGCATGTACACAGAGGCGGCTTTTTACCTGCAGGTGTAAAGTATGTGAAACGTCAGGGATGGACAGCACTGATGGTTGGTTGGCTCAATGATGTCACATGTTGATGGAGAGATCCTCAGCCCAGTGTCTCCCAAGGACAGGGTTGAACCAGTGGGATTTTATATGAATTATGCAATCAAGGAGATAACATGGCAGGGTGTGTCTTTACTACAGGCAAGCCTGCAGGGCGCGCGCTGTGATCGCCCGAGTCAATGAGCCTCAGGTAATCACACACACCCTTGCCACATGATCAGCTGTCGGCCAATGAGAGCTGATCATGTGATGTAAACAGAGGATCGGTAATCCTTTTTTATTAATTTTTTTTCTTCTTGCGTTGACAGCGCAAGGAGGAAAAAAAAAGGGCGATCACTGGCTTCTGTTGAGGGGACATCGGTCCTGAGCAGGGAGAGGCGAAGCCGCCTCATTTGTGCCCACCAATCAGTGCCACCTATTAATGCCCACGAGTGCCACCTATCAATGACCACCAGTGGTGCCAATCAGTGCTACCTATCTGTTTCACCTATCTGTGCCCTTCAGTGCCACCCATCAGTGCCACCTTATCGGTGCCCACCAGTGCAGCCTCATCGGCATACATCAGTGAAGGAGAAAAATGACCTGTTTGCAAAATATATTAACAAAATATAAAACTGTTTTGTATTTTTTGTTTTTTTTTTTGAAAAAAAATCATTCTTTTTTTATTTTTTTAACAAAAAATAAAAAGCCCAGAGGTGATAAAATTACCACCAAAAGAAAGCTCTATTTGTAGAAAAATAGATAAAAATGTAATTTGGGTACAGTGTTGTATGACCGCGCAATTGTCATTAACAGCGCTAAAAGCTGAAAATTGGTCTGGGCAGGAGGGGGGTTTAGGTGCCCGGTAAGAAAGTGGTTAATACAAATACCCCAGTCTTCATCTGTGATTTTACTTTTTCGCATTCATCACGTTGTGGACTTTATTGAGTTTATCACTATAATTTATGTGTTTACATCCCTTAATACTGTCTCATCTAGGGACCTTTCTTATTAGCTTTGCACATTTATCTATTATTATCCCCTTGCAACTGTCTTTTGCTATGCCGGCTGCTGTTCAATGTTTGAAGTGACAGCGCGGTATTTTCCACTTTCACAAAAGTGTGTCAGGTGGGAGTTCACTGTTTCAGGACTCTGGTGGGGTGACCTCGCTGCTCTAAGCATTCTGTGCCATGCCCAGCCTTGTACTGAGGGCACCATTGCTGCAGCTTTGTGGTCATATGACCACTTTGGAAAAGATGGCAAAAATTGTTTAAAAAAAAAAAAAAGAGGTTATCTGTATGCAATAAACATGAAGACAACATGTGAAAGGTGGGTTATTGCATAGACTTCCCTTCTAATGTGCATTATAACTTCAGTCACGCTGGCCCCGTGTCTCCTTTTTTATTGAGCTTTGATCAAAAGTCTGCGAACTTTCACAGAGCCTGAACAGATTGATAGGGGAGAAAAGGAAAGGTGTCTGTGCAGCTGGGGTGGAGGACAATAAAGCAGATCTGCTAGAGGCACCACAAGAGTTCCCCAGCTACTCGTTCTTATTACAGCGTGCATACTTGAAAATCGGGCTACAATTGTAAAGGCTAATGTATCGACCTACTAAAATAACTGAAAAGCATAGGAGCCAGTGACTTTTTAAATTCTGTAATTGGTTAAAACGTGCTCCATCTGAAGATCTCTTGCTTCTTTGCTGACTTCTAATAGCCTTATAACATTGTGCTGGGGGGGGGGGCGTCCTGGTGAATCTAATTATTGTAACTAGATAAAATGTTCCGTCTCAGAAGAAAAATTTGATACAGATGGTGTGTTTTATTTTTTTATTTTTTTTTCTTCCTTGGAAACAGTTTATTTGGTTAAAACTATAAATATGTATCTGTAAGGCCCCTTTGACATGGGGTGGACTCTGCCTGCTCAGTGGGGAATCTGTCCGCTGATCCCTGCTGAACAGGCGGGTGGCTTGTCCATGCCTGCTCTGCTTATGCAGAGTGGACACAGACCACTGTCCTCTATGGGTGGTTGGATGTAAACCGACCAACTGTCTGTTTACACCCAGTGGCCATCTGATCCGATCCACTCACTATAAGGATGGGTAACGTATTCCCAGCAATCTGTTTTTAGCAAATAAGATCAGATCTGGTGTCAGCAGGTGTCAGCGGACACATGTTGAGAGAGGGCAATGGATGATCTGGTTGGGTTCGCCTCAAAAACTGACAGGTGGACCTGATCAGTCCACCTGTGTGAAAGGCCTTATACAAAGATTTTTAACTTCTTTACAGTTTTTTTTTTTTTTTTTTTAATCAGAATCTCCTGATTGTGTAGAAAGGACAGGGTGGTGCATGCAGAAAGGACATGGGTTGTAGGCTTTGTTTTATTTTGTTTTGTATAGGATAGGGGTCAACCTGACTCGGACTAGAGCTGCACGATTCTGATTAAAATTAGAATCACGATTTTTTATTTTTTTTGCTTAGAAGATAGATCACGATTCTCGCGGCGTAACCTCATCTTTCACAAAAAAATTGGGATAACTTAACTTTTTTTTTTTTTTTTTTTTTTTTTTTTATTAATCGAAGTGTATTTTTTCCCAAAAATACTTCATCCTCTTTATGTCACAGAAATTGATGGGAAATTGAATATTTTGGTTTGGTACCAAAGTAAGAGATGATGCTTATATTATTATTCAGGATTTCTATAGTGTACAGTTTGTGCAGCACTTTACAACATGAGGGCAGACCGTACACTACAATTTTATATAATACAATTCAATACGGGAGGAATCGGAGGGCCCTGCTTGTTAAAGCTTCCAATCTGAGAGGGAGGGTGAAGTGCTACAAAAGGTGATAACCGTGGGGGATGGGCTGATTATGAGCATAATTTGTTCCAGGAGAATGCTTGTAATCCAAAGCACTCGTATATCAAAGCGAGTTTCCCCATGTGGGGGCACCAGAGACATTCGGAAACGTTTGGAGACACTCAGGAACGGGGTGTCTGTGAGCGTCACCGGGGCCCCCACACCTCCGGCCAAATGCAGTACTGCACACCCCAGCCTTTGAATCCTGCTAGTCTAGCAAAACAACGCTCTCAAAGCAAATCAGATTAAAAAAATAAAATAAAATAAAAAAAATAAAGCTTGTATTAAAAACCGCTCGTTACTCACAGTCCGAGGTTTTACTGCACAGTTAGGTGGGGGCAGGATAGGTGCAATAGGAGATGGATCCTGGAGGTGAGCATGGAAGGAGATGACAAGGGAGCTACAGAGCAGAAGGTCTTGGGAGGAACGAAGAAAATAATTTGGTTGGTATTTTGAAGACTAAGTTAATGATTTAGCTGGGTGCCAAATTGTGGATGGCTTTGTAAGTCAGTATTTTTAATTTATGGTAATTAGTTGGGTGAGTGGAAGCCAATGGAGGAATATTCAGAGAGGAGTATATCTTTAGTGGGAGCGCCTGTTCAAGAATAAGCTAAGTGGTATATTACCCTAATCTTGTAAAGATACGATATTTTCTTGATCCCTGTTTTCTGCAAGTACACAAAATTACCTGTTGATACGGATAGAAATTCATTGTCCATGTTAGTTTCTGTTCATTGAACTGAAATCGGAAACAAGGTTATCAGCTTTTCCCATCTATCTTCTATAAAGCAACAACCCTCTCTATAATATAGATGAGGGAGGTGTTTGTAGTCCAAATTGGTGGTGAGCAGCCTAGCTTGACAAGACTGCTCCTCCATAGATACATAACGCCTGTATCTTAGAGTGTTGTAACTGTAGGACAGGAAATGTGTTACCCACCGACTCATCAAATTAAGAGCATGGGGGAAAAAGACTGATACAGCCACCAAATCCTAAGACCTGGTACGCTGCATTATATTAGTTTTGTTTTTTGGGTTTAGATAAGCAAGTGCTTGGAGCCGAGACAAGTGCCAATTAAAGCGGAGTTCCAATGTAAAAGTGGATCTTCCTCTCATCGGAACCCTCCCCCCCCCCCCCCCCCTCCGGTGTCACAGTTGGCACCTTTCAGGGGGGAAGGGGGCACAGATACCTGTCTAAGACAGGTATTTGTACCCACTTCCAGGCATAGACTCCCACGGGAGTCTATGCCTCTTCCTGTCCCGCCGCGCTGTCTGCTGGGACACACACGCGTCCCAGAGACAGCGCGGACAATCCCTATTATGCTGCGCAGTAGGGAACCGGGAAGTGAAGCCGTAACGCTTCACTTCCTGATTCCCTCACTGAGAATGGTGGCGGCAGCAGCCGAGAGCCGAGTGATCGATTGGCCTCGGCTGCCGACATCGATGGACCCTGGAACAGGTGAGTGTCCATTTATTAAAAGTCAGCAGCTGTGGGGGCGTGGCTAGCCGCGGAGCGAGATGGCCGCCTGAGATCTGAGCTCCGCTCCACGGCAGGCTTACAAAGCGACACAGCAGCAACGGACCTTCTCTCTCTCGTTCGCCAGAGAGAGGGGGGTTGAGGGACGCACAACGGCATGCCCGGACGCCGCCATCCACCTCCGCAGCCCCGCCGGGTGACCGAATACTTCGGCCGCATGGATCAACAGCCCAGCCAAGATGGCGCCGACCGGGCTGGCAGTGACACAGGCCCTGCTTCACACAGATCCGCGCAAGCCTCACAGCAGTCTGCACCTCCTGCACAGTCATCGCAAGCCCGCAGCAATAGAGAGGACACAGAGGAGATGGATAGCCTCCCTCCATCGTATCAAGCAGGGGATGTGCCACAGGAGAGAGGTAAGAGACTGGCCTCCTCCCCATGCAACTCTCCCCACAAAGCTCACATGGCTAAAAAGCATCATGGCACTGACCCTGGCTCTGCTCTTGCTGCACCAGCCCCATTGTCCACCCTGGCCACCATACCTGTGACTGATAATCCTGTGTCTGAGTGCATGCTCAAATCCATGTTACTCACCCTGCAGAAAGACCTCCACAGGGAACTACAACTCTCCCTATCCCAAGTACATGACCGACTGGAATGTCTGGAGGACAGAGCAGACATAACGGATGAGCACGTTTCTGACATGAGTAAAGCTCACAATGAACTTCTTGATGCTCACGAACACCACACGGAAGAAATCCAGAAAATTAAATTAAAGCTCGCAGACCTCGAAGACAGGTCCAGGCGTAACAACATAAAATTTAGGGGGATCCCTGAAACCGTACTACCCACGGACTTGCCAAACTACCTCCAACAACTTTTCCTCACCCTGATCCCTAATCTCACACCCCATGATCTGATTATTGATCGAGCACATAGAATTGCTAAACCAGACCATCTTCCAGCTGACACACCCCGTGACGTCCTGGCCAGGATTCACTTTTACCAGATTAAAGAACAGCTACTTCGTGTAGCCAGGAATCTGCGACCTCTGCCAGCTCCTTACAGCAAACTGGCCCTTTTTGCGGATTTGTCTCCCGCCACCATGGAGCTCCGCAGATCGTTCTCACCGGTTACATCCCTACTCCAGGAACACAATATTGCATACAAGTGGGGCTACCCGACCAAATTATTAGTCACCTACCAACAAAAATTAGTACCGATTTTGTCTCCCAAAGATGGTTATAAAAAGCTAACTAACTGGGGCCTACTCCCCATTCGCACAAAACCACAAGTGCAGGAGAAGCACTCTGCCGGAATGGCATATCCACCCCGACGTCCTTCAAATGGAAGGGATAAAGCCTGATGTCTCTTAAGGATCAACAGCGCCCTTTGCACACGCAAGCCTGCCAAGGCGACCTCTAAGTTTCACACCCCCGACGATTCGAAGTGTGCCAAGCACACTGCTGTATACTCCCTTTTTTTTTTTTTTTTTTTTTTTTTTTTGTGATCATAACATTGCGCAAGTTAAGATCTTTTTAGTTACAACACTTCTGTTCTTTTTATTGCTCTTATATTTTTTATTTTTCTGTTATTGTTAACTTGTTCACAACTGCTTTATTATTGACCCACTGGTATCTAACTCTTTGTGACTGATCACCTAGTCCCTGAGACTCGTTTCCCTATTGCATAACCCCAGTAGTAGTAAATGCCGTGATCCTCGTCCTGTTCTTGTTTGCATGCCGAGGCTCACAGCTTGTACAGTATATAAGCTACATTGTACTATTGCTATAACTACACAGTGTAATATTTTGTTCTTTATCATTTGTGGCCGCGCTCGACATCTGTGCACAGCTCATACCACTTTACCATTATGCCACTCAAGATAGTATCCCTCAATGTCAAAGGGCTCAACTCCCCTTTCAAAAGAAACCTCCTTTGGAAGGAAGCTTGCAAACAACAAGCTGATATACTTTGTGTACAAGAAACGCACTTTCTAAAATCCAACCCTCCCAAATGCTCACACAAAAATTATTCTCATTATTTCTTCTCTAATCATAACCAGAAAAAGAGATGCGGAGTGATGATAGCCATCAAATCCAATCTGACCTTTGTCCCGCATCACATCGACTCAGACGAGGATGGTAGATATATAATATTGACGGCTACAATAGACAATCACCACGTAACACTGGTGAATGTCTATGCACCCAATACCTCTCAGAAAAAATTCTATAAACAACTCGAGGCTAAATTACACCTGCCTCTCTTGTTATTTGTGGAGATTTCAATGCCATTCCAGACCCACTACTAGACTCCACCAATCCCGGAAGGAAGGAAACCTCCGCTCTTTCCGCGTTTATGGACTCTGAGAACCTATATGACCCATGGAGATGTGCACACGATGTTGAGCGCGACTACACCTTTTATTCCCACCCTGGTAATTCTTACTCTCGGATTGATCTCTTTCTAACGAACAAAAAAGCACTACTGGCCTCCGCAAACTCCCAAATTGGCACAATCACATGGTCAGACCATGCACCAATCTCACTAATCCTGTTCCCCCCAGGCCTGCCCCACTAATCACTCTATTTGGCGTATGAACTCATCCTTGCTCACTAACCCATCATATGAACATGTCATAAAATCCGAGATTGAGAGTTACTTTGAGCATAACTGTGCATCGGTAGCCAATCAAGCCATAGTTTGGTTGGCTCACAAAGCTTCTCTGCGAGGGCTCTTTATAAAATTGGGAGCCCAAGAACGCAAGAAACGTTCTGCAGAAGTGGATAAAATCCTACAACAGATCAAATCATTGGAAAGAACCCATAAAGCCAATCCCACTAAACTAGTGTTAGACTCCCTACGTGAACGAAGAAGGGAACTTACTGAGCTACTCAACCACAAATTTGACTATTATATTAAAAGACTAAAACTGAAAACTTATGCCTACAGTAATAAATCGGGAGCCTTCCTAGCCAAACAAGTCAAACAACAACCGCGTAAATCGAAAATCCCATACCTTCTAAATCCCAAGGGGATACGCATGACTAGCCCCTTGGATATAGCTAATACATTTGCATCCTTTTACTCAGATCTCTACAATCTTCAAAAGACGATGTCAAACCCTACAATTGACCCTATCGCTATAGACTCCTTCCTGTCCTCAATACAACTGCCTTCCTTGACCCCGACACAACTACTAGACCTGTCTGCCCCTTTTTCGATTCATGAGATCCAGACCGCTATCAAATCCCTCCCCTTGCATAAAGCGCCGGGCCCAGACGGATTCGTCAATGAATACTATAAGCATTTTTCCCAAGTGTTCTTCCAGGACAGCCCTTGAGAGATGGAGCTCCTCCCATCGACACAGGAAACACATTGCCACAGTTCAAAAGGTGGTCCCTCAGGTCCCTGGTCAGTCATTTGTGTTTCCTCCGTCGGAGGAACATGTTGCCAGGAACCTGGAGGCCCCTCTCAGGGGCTGCCTGAGAACCTGTTAGCCATAAGGGACCGGGTCCTGTTTTTTGGCTGCAGTATTGGGTCCATACCGGAACCGCGTCATCACTGCGTGCCGAGACTTCCGGTTCCGGGTCTCTAAGGGTACAAGGAGGAGAGGGAGAGCCAGCGCTGTGCCTGTGAAGCCCGACCAGCGTCCAGCTATACCGGATTAGCGGCGGGATCCGGAGCGTCAGAGGGGGACCATGGAGGCTATTCCCCAGGATACTCCGGCGGAGACAGACACCAGCCAATCCCAGGTAGGCTGTTGGGCATGCTATTACTCTGGTGGAGCGGTGGTGTTTGTAGGCTGGGCCCTGTAGTGCCCCACGGTGGCGGTTTACTCACAGTGAGATTGTTTGTTAGTGGTGATTCTAAGAGGGACATGGTGCTGACGCTAAAAAATCCTTTGTCTTCTTATTTTCAGGCTAAAGAGATACCAAGGGAAGACAAGACAGGCCGCAAAAAGTGCCCTAATTGTGGGAATAGGTTGTCCTCTGGCTCTAACAAAGCCCTATGCAAGCAATGCATTGCAAGCTTGCTTAAATCTGAGGCAGATTCCCCTTTAGCAAAATTTTTGGGCTCCTTTAAAGAGGAAATGGCGTCGACCTTTAAGTCCCTCCGGGAGTTAATCACTGACGTGGGATCAGCTGCAGCTGCCTCCACGAGTAAAACAACTATAATCTCCTCCTCACCATGCCTTACAACACCCAGCTCAGGGGAGCCCCGTATGGTCAGGGAGCCTAGCCCCACGTTGATTAGCCCCGAATCCTCTGACACTGACTCGGGTCAGGAAGAGGATCAAGCAGCATCTAAAGCCTCAAAATATAGATTATCTCTCGAGGAAGTAGATGAGCTAATGGGGGCTATCTATGATACACTGGAAATTGAGGAGGAAGAAACTCAGTTATCCAGACATGATCAAATGTATGAGGCTCTGGGGAGAAAGAAAGCAAGGGTTTTCCCTATACATAAGGTGCTTTCTGACCTTGTCCTTAAGGAGTGGTCTGAACCAGATAAAAAGGTTTTCTTTCCTAAATCCCTTAAGAGAAGGTTCCCTTTTGATGAGAGCCCAGAGGCGGTCTGGAATAAAAATCCTAAACTAGACGCCCCTCTGTCCAAAATCTCAAAGCAGGCTGATCTGGCCTTTGAGGATATGGGCCACCTGAAAGATCCCATGGACAGGAGAACAGACATTGTCTTAAAGAGGGCCTGGGATGCCTCTATGGCAGGCTTAAAACCAGCTCTAGCCACTTCCTGTGTAGCTAGAAACCTGGAGTTCTGGTTATCGCAACTACAAGAACATTTAAAGGCAGGCACTCCTAGGGGGGAGCTTCTGAAATCCTTCCCTATGCTTTTTAAGGCCACCAGTTTCATCTCTGACGCCTCCACGGACTCCGTAAAATTTACGGCTAAGTCTGCAGCACTTTCAGTGGCAGCAAGGAGGTCAGTATGGATGAAAACCTGGGGGGGAGACACGGCGTCTAAAACCCGCCTGTGCAGCGTCCCTTTTACAGGAGACTTAGTCTTCGGGCCTGAATTAGACTCCGCCTTAGAAAGGACGGCGGATAAAAAGAAAAAACCTTTCCCGCAAAAAAGAAAAATTTTCAAAGAAAATGTTTTCGTCCCTTTAAGGAACCCTCTAAATCAGAGAAGAGTTCAACCCCCAAAAAACATTGGTCAGGACATAAAGGGAAAGGAAAAGGGGGCATACTGTTTAGCCGCCCAATCAGGATCCCAAACCCCAGTGACGTCAGGGTTCCTGTGGGAGGAAGATTAAGCAAATTTCTTCCACAATGGGAAAAGACAACCTCGAACGAGTTTGTCTTAAATATAATAAAAAGGGGTCATGCGCTGGAATTTCACAGCAACCCTCCTTCCAAGTTTCTGGTGACAAAGCTTCCAAGTCACTCAGAAAAGGCCAGGGCCTTACCTTTACTGATAGGGGAAATGGTGGATCAAGAGGTATTGACACCAGTCCCTATTCAGGAACAAGGAGACGGTTTTTACTCGCACATTTTTGTGGTAAGAAAGCCGTCAGGGAGATTCAGACTAATTATGAACCTCCGACCACTGAATCGCTCCATCCGTTACAAGAGATTTCGGATGGAGTCCATTTATTCCATAAAGAATCTCCTGCAGAAAGAGATATTTATGGCAACCCTGGATCTAAGGGACGCTTATCTGCATATTCCAATAAGGGAGGAATGCCAGAAATTCCTTCGGATGGCAGTGCAGATAGACACAAAGGTTTACCACTTTCAGTGCAGAGCACTTCCCTTCGGTCTATCATCCTCCCCAAGAATCTTTACCAAGGTTCTCGGAGAGGCTTTAGTTCCACTGAGGCTTCAATCAGTCTCAATTATCCCCTATCTAGACGATCTGCTCCTAACAGCACACTCGGAGAGTCGTCTTTCTCAGGATCTGGAATTGACTCAACTCAGCCTGAGTCGATTAGGGTGGATTGTCAGTCAGGAGAAATCCAAGACAACCCCAACACAGGAGATCCTGTATCTGGGTTACTGGATCAAGTCTGTAGATCAGAAAATTATACTGCCGGAAGAAAAGATTTTGAATCTGTGGCAGAGAATATCTTTTCTTCAATGCAGCCACAAATGTACGGTGAGGGAAGTAATGTCGGTCTTAGGTCTTATGACGGCAGCCATTCCAGCCGTACAATGGGCCAGGTTCCACCAAAGAGACCTTCAGGGTTTTCTGTTAGAACAATTAAAAGGCAGAGATCTGGAGGAGGAGGTATCGATCCCCTCAAAGATAAAACGCTCCCTCTGGTGGTGGAAGGACAGGGAGAACCTAAACAAAGGGCTTCATTGGGTCCTTCCTATCACTTCAACACTAACAACGGATGCGAGCAGTTGGGGCTGGGGAGCCCACCTCGGCTCAAGCTGGGTCCAGGACAAGTGGACCCCGGAGGAGAAATGTTTTTCTTCCAATTGGAAAGAGCTAACAGCAATCCTGAGAGCTGTTCTAGCTTTTCACCCCACAATACAGGGTCACCATCTACAAGTCCCTTCAGACAATACGACGGCTGTAGCATACATAAACAAACAAGGAGGTACCAGAAGTCCTCGTTTGATGTTGGTAGCCAGACGCATTCTCCAGTGGGCAGAAGCCAATCTGGAATCCATTTCTGCAGTTCACCTGAAAGGGGAGCTGAACAACAAGGCGGACTTCTTGAGTCGACAAAAGATTTCGAACCAAGAATGGTCCTTACACCCAGAGGCATTCAATCTCATAACAACTCACTGGGGAGAACCAGAGGTAGACCTTTTTGCGAGCAAAAAGAATGCAAAGGTTCCCAATTTTTTCTCGCTAAACCCAGGAGATCAGCCCCTGGCGGTAGATGCCTTGCAAACTCCATGGACTTTCAGTCTGTCGTATGCATTTCCCCCTCTTCATCTCATTCCGAGGGTCCTAGCAAGATTCCTCAAGGAGAAAACCTGTTTGATTCTAGTAGCACCTTTTTGGCCCAGGAGACCGTGGTTCACAACGTTGCTACAATTGACAGATTGTCCGCCTCTGAGACTTCCCTACAGACAGGACCTCCTGTCACAGGGACCTCTTTACCATCCACAGGTCGCCACACTGAAGCTTTCAGCGTGGTTACTGAAGAGGAAATCTTAAGGAGTAAGGGCCTGTCAGATGAGGTAATTGCGACCTTACTACAGAGTCGCAAACCAGTCACGAGGGCTATTTACAAAAAAGTCTGGAAAAAATTTAATAGCTGGCTGAATAGCCGTGACATAAATACGGCTAATATTCTACAGTTTTTACAGGAAGGTGTAAACAAGGGTTTAACCCTAAGTACTATTAAGGTACAGATAGCTGCCTTAAGTGTGTACTTAGATGAACGCTTACAGGAAAATCCTTTTGTCGCTAGATTCTCTAAGGCAGTCGCTAGACGTAAGCCAGTCAGAATCACCAAAGTCCCATCCTGGGATTTAGCAGTTGTACTAAAAGCTTTCTTGGGGTCACCCTTTGAGCCTATCTCAGAGGCCTCCCTAAGGCTTATTACATTTAAGACAGTTCTCCTGGTGGCAATCACTTCAGCCCGTAGGGTCAGTGAAATCCAAGCCCTTTCCATCAGGGAACCATTCCTACAGATCCTAGAAGACAGAGTCATACTAAAGACAGACCCTGGGTTCTTACCAAAGGTAGCATCTAGCTTCCATAGGTCCCAAGATATTGTCCTCCCTTCATTTTGTCAAAATGCAGCAAATGAGAAAGAGGAACGTTTTCATTTATTGGATGTGAGGAGGTGTATTCTAGAATATCTTAAAATAACAAATCCATTCAGAATCTCAGACTCCCTTTTTGTCCTTTTTTCCGGACAGCGTAGGGGACAGAAAGCTTCAAAAGTAACCATAGCTAGATGGATTAGGCTAGCTATAGCAGAGGGGTATAAGGCCTTGAATAGAGATCCTCCTGAGGGTGTTAAAGCTCACTCCACAAGAGCGTTGTCTGCATCCTGGGCAGAAAGAGCTGGTGCCACCCCGGAGCAGGTATGTAAAGCAGCCACATGGTCAAGCTTTTCCACCTTTACAAGGCATTACCGACTGGACTTAATGTCTAGTCAGGATCAGGCCTTTGGGAGGAAAGTCCTCCAGGCCGTGGTCCCCCCCTAATCTGGTAAGTACTTGGGGATCCTCTCAAGGGCTGTCCTGGAAGAACACTTGGGAAAACTGGAGTTAGTACTTACCGGTAACTCCTTTTCCGGTGGTCTTCCAGGACAGCACGATCCCACCCTTTATTTGATTATAGTGATGTACTAATGTTATTACCTGTTATGGTTTATATGTTTTTCAGTTCCATCCTTCGGTTCTTGGTGAATGACTGACCAGGGACCTGAGGGACCGCCTTTTGAACTGTGGCAATGTGTTTCCTGTGTCGATGGGAGGAGCTCCATCTCTCAAGGGCTGTCCTGGAAGACCACCGGAAAAGGAGTTACCGGTAAGTACTAACTCCAGTTTTCTGACATCCTTGCCCCCCACCTATGCACTACATTCAATCAGTACGCATCCTCGGGAACAATGCCGAAGGAATGCCTAGAAGCCCTCATTGTAACCTTACCCAAACCAGGTAAACCCGCAGATTCGCCAGGGAATTTCAGACCCATATCGCTATTGAACACGGACACTAAGATCTATGCTAAGCTACTAGCTCTCCGAATATCTACGGTGATGACCCAGCTGATCCACATTGATCAGGTGGGCTTCATCCCTGGCAGGCAGACCTCAGATGGCACTCGCCGCTTTATAGATATTATCCAGTGGGCAGAACACTCCAAAACGCCTTCTCTGCTTCTCTCTCTAGACGCAGAGAAGGCGTTTGATAGGGTACATTGGAAATATTTAGAAGCTGTCCTACAAAAATTTGGTATATCTGGCACGCTCCTGCGCGCCATTCTATGTCTCTACACAAACCCTAGCGCAAGAGTATGGACATCGGGAGTCCTATCGGATCCCTTTTATATTACTAACGGCACGCGGCAGGGGTGTCCTCTTTCACCCCTGATTTTCGCCATGATTATGGAGCCTTTAGCCCAACACATCCGATCTGATCCCGAAATCTCAGGCATCACTATAGGCTCAATAGAACATAAAATAGGCTTATATGCGGATGACGTGATCATATCGCTCTCCGACCCACATCGCTCACTGTCTGCTGTGACCCAAACTCTAGATCGATTCAGTGCAATATCTTTATATAAAGTGAATCACAATAAATCCTTAATGTTAGCATTAGGCATAGATAAACCGACTATTCAACGAATATCTGATTCTTCTCCCTTTTCCTGGTCCAAAAACAACACTTTGACCTATTTAGGAATCCATCTGACAGCCTCTAGCAAACTTCTTCTGCAAACTAATTTTTCAGCCCTCGTAGAGAAGCTTCATAAACTATCACAAGAACTGAACCAACCATTTGTATCATGGGCTGGTAGAATTGCTCTGGTCAAAAATGTTTATGCTACCACATGTTTTATATACCTTTCGAACTTTACCGGTACCATTCCTTCCGACACATCTGAAGTCTCTTCAATCCCTTTTCCATGCTTTCATCTGGCAACACAAAAAGCCTAGGATCAAGCAGCAAAACCTGATGGCCTCAACAAGTTTGGGAGGTCTAGGTACCCCAAACGTCGTCCTTTATTATAAGGCAGTCCTTTTAGACCAACTTAAACTTTGGTGGGACAGGTCCACCCCTTCCAACTGGGCCCAGATAGAAGCAGCAATGCTTCCTGCCGAACCTAAATTAATTCTAGCTGCCTCGCTTCTAACACCCGGAATACGGCATTACCCTCTAAGCACTATTTCTGCCTCTCTGAGAGTCTGGACCTCTTTGCCTCAACTGTCCGGAGGCATACCCCACTCTATGCTGCCTTTTATACCTACCCAATCGCTCAAACTAGTCCTCCCTGATCTTCCACTTCAACCGTGGATTGAGGCAGGTATCTCTGATCTCGGAAAGTTATTCTCTGGTTCACAACTGAAATCTTTCGCTTCATTACAAATCTCATTCAACATCTCTCCTAAATCTTTCTACATGTACCTGAGGATCAGATCTCTATTCGACAAAATTGATTGGTCGGACCAATATGGGACTTTACGCAATACGCTCGCATATTTCAATCTGAAGAACCACATCCGTAAGGGCATCTCGTATTTCTACAAAGAATTATCTCGACCCTCAAAAGACACAATCCAGCCGCTGATCCTCCGATGGGCTGCACACGCTCCGTCAAGCCCATCTACAGATGCATGGTACCACGCCTTGTTGTTGCCTGCTAAACTTTCAAGAAGTTCCACGCATTGGGAGTCACTACAAAAACTCTTCCATCATTGGTACTATACACCCAACAGGCTTGCTAGGATGTTCCCGAATACATCGCCTCTCTGTTGGAGGGGATGTGGATCCATAGGATCCTGTTATCATATATGGTGGGAATGTCCCTCTCTCAGAGTTTTTTGGTCCCAAATCCAAGCTGTTCTTCAATCACTTGTCTGTAACACTTTACCTCTTTCTCCTTTGGATCTCCTTCTTGGATTATCAATCCCATCTTGGCCCAAGAAGTCCCACACAGTGTCCACCCACGTTCTAATTGCAGCAAGACTGGCGATTGCTCGCAAATGGAAAAGCCCTGACCCACCGGATCTCCAAGACGTACTGACAATCTTGAACGCCAACTTTATTATGGAACACAGCTTCTCTAAAGCACACCTTACCACGACTAGGTTTCTCAGGGACTGGGACCCGTGGATTAAAGATCCGCGGAGTACGCAACTCACATGACCTTGATCTCAGTCCAACCCAGTGGTCGGTCCTGTTTTCTGGTTTATATTGTACTTTTATTGTTTTATTCTATAAGTTTAATGACGAACACAGGCATTATTTAATGTTGTATGTATGACAAACACAACTCATTGTAAGATCCACAATGATAGCTACCTATTCCTTCCATCGAAGCTTACGATGTTGCTATTCTAGATTGGATTTTTTTTTTGTTGAGAAGCACGTTAACAGTTGTAGCGCAACATGGTTTTGATACTTATATATTCTTTAACAACCTGCGTGTTTATCACTGTAATTGTGTGTAATTGCTCTTTTTTTTTTGTGTTTTGATACATCCTGTACACATTGTATCTTAAGAAAAAACTTCAATAAAACTTTAAGTTGAAAAAAAAAAAGTCAGCAGCTGTAGTATTTATAGCTGCTGGCTTTTAATAATTTTTTCCAGTGGACTCCCTCTTTAACAAATAAGTAATCTCCTTGCTAGCTACGTTGTCAGACAGCCGCAAGAGGAGGAGTGGAAATGCAGTTCAATTTCTTTAAAAGCTTAGGAGAAAACATTCTTGAAGCTTGCTAAAAGCTTTGCTCATTGAAAAGCTGAAGCCTGTGTGAAATAGGCCTTACTTATAGTGGAACTTCACCCAAAAGGCAACGTTTTGCCCTTCCTCTCGCACCCCCAGTTTTGGCACTTTTTGAAGGGGGGGAGGGGTTAGTGGGTACCTGTTTTTGACAGGTACCTACTCCCCCACTTCTGGTCTAATTGCGTCGGCGATCTGACTGGAAGTTTGACACCCTCCCCTCCCCCTGCAGCCTTCTAGGACATGTCACAGATCTCAGAAATCTGCGGGACCAATCGGATAGAGCAGCTTGCGCATTGGCAGTGAGCAGCTGGCTGTGAAGCTGCAAGCAGTCACTGCCTTTTGCCCACAGTTGGCGTGCTGGTGTTCTGTCAAAATGGCCAACTCGTCAAAATTTCCGAGTAGGTCACTTCAGGTGACTCCCCAGCAGCAGATTTCAATGAGTTGACTCTACTGGAAATGCGCATGCCTACACCCGATAGAATAACAGAAACTACCGGCAGCTGCTGGAGAACTTGACGAGTTTTCCTCAGATTTACCAATCACCACAGTGCACATGCGCAAGGTACATCGCTGACCTTTTTTGAAAACTCATTCTCCAACAGCTGCTGGGGGTTTCTGTTATTCTGTTGGGTGCATGCTTTTGCATGGCCAATAGAGCCAACTCATTGAAATCTGCAGCTGGAGAGTCACCGGAAGTGACGTAGATGGAGATTTTGACAAGTTGGCTTTTTCGAAAAGAAAACCGGAGACCGAAGCTTGGTGACGAAACCAGCTGGTTGAGGACCCTGCTGGATCCTGGGACAGATGAGTGTCTCGTTATTAAAAATCAGAAGCTACAGTTAGATTTTTTTTTTTTTTAATATATATATGACTGAAGAACCTTTTTGTTTTTTGTAGTGTTTTGTATCATGATGATGCTATGTGCTTTGTAAGCCTAGCTAGTTTTATAAAGCAGGTAGCATCATGGGACAAAGCATTTGTCTTATGGGGGTCAGAAGACAAAAAAAAAATTGAAGTAAGGCTGGTTTCACATGGGCTTCAGCTTATATACAAACATAACTTTCAGCAATCCTTCAACTTCAATTTGGAAATGTTATACACAGATTTTATGTGAGATCTGATTGTCACTTTAAATAAACTGCTAGCAGGCTTCAGCTGGCTTTCAACAAGTTTTAAGTAAAGCTGAAGCCTGCTAGCAGCTTGTTTAAAGTGACAATCAGCACTCACATTAAGATCTGTTCAGCATTTACAAACTGGAGCTGAAGGGGGGCTTTAAAAGCTTCAACAAAGTTGGCTGAAAGCTCTACAAATGCTTTGTCAAAGCTTTCTCTACCCACTGCTCTTATAGAAAACGAAGCCTGTGTGAAACAGGCCTAAGAGCTCTTCTTTAAGCTAAGCTGCTTTTTTTTTTTTTTTTTTTTTTTTTTTGATGGTATTCTACATTTTGTAGAAGTGGTCCAAGTGTATTTTTTAAAAAGACTCATTATACTCTTTTATATTATAAAACTTTCAGCTAACACCTCTTCCTAACTTGTCCGGTGCAGATGTTTCAGAAGACAAACACCCCATGTAAAGTCCACTGACTAGTATAAAGTGTCAGAGAGCTATGTGTTAGAATATTTTTTTCTCTCTAGCTATTCCTGGGAGAAATAATACTTATAAAAGTCTGTTTTCCGGAATTAGCAGAATGGCTAATTCCACATTTGGGTGACAAATGTTAGAAGTGAACCCAGCCACGTGATGGCATATCCTCCTCCTGCCATAGTTTACACTGGTGTGGGGATGTCCGTGAGCGCCAAGTTATCGGTAGGTAGGGAAAGTTGGCCGCTCATCGTGTTTTCGATGCCTTTGACCCTTGCCAGATTTTCAGATGTATTGACGCTCACTGATACTTAGACTTCTCGGTTATAATTTCCAGGGGTCTGTATGTGAAGAAGTGCTTGTTCTTAGCCGGCTTTGTAGGAAATACTACCCAAGAGTGGTTTTTGGTCAGGTTTAAAAACTCCATGTAAAAACACTGACAGCTTTATGAGAGATATGAGATTGCTCCTGGCAAGTGAAGCCCTTGTCGGGGTTGTTAGTCTGATGTTCTGTGTACACATGGAAAATCATTTTCTCTCTACTCGCTCATATTTTAGATGGATTCTCGGTGTCTCGCTAATCTCGCCTTTCATCGTGCTCTGCAACGTGCAATGAATTCTTTTTATCCTTTTGTGGCTTTTTCACAAGATGTTTCCATTGATTTCATGGAAGAAATCGGGTTTGTGTGTTCATCTCAGCTTTCTGTTCAGCAAGGAAGCAAAGGGCCTTAAGGCTCAAACTCTTCTAATTTATTACTGGAATGTAGTCCAGCTTCATATAGATTAATAAACGTGCCTTTTTTTTTACTTTGCTGCTCCGCAAAGGTTCACAGTCCCTGAGCTTTCAGCGCATTGCGGATTTGTACTATGGCGTACGAGTTCTCTTGAGGTCTGACATGCTCCATACCCAAAAACAAAAATGGAATATACTGTAGCTCACCAGTCCTTGGATGTGTGTTTTTTTTTTTTTTTTTTTCCTTTTTAGACCCTTTTAACATTAGGCAGTTTTCAGGAGTTTTAGCGCTAAAAATGGTGCCTGTAAATGGCCTCCCATTCATTGCAATGGGTGCTTTCACACCCGGCCGGTGCACTTGCGGGACGTTAGAAAAAGTCCTGCAAGCAGCATCTTTGAGGTGGTTTGGGAGTACTGTATACAGCACTCCTAAAATGCCCCATGCCCATTGCAATAAATGGGTTCTTTGGGGTTAAAAGCGCCCCGCTAGTGGCCAAAAAGCGCTGCTAAAACGAGTGCCACTTTACCGCTAACGACCGGTGTTTCAGTGTGAAAGCAGCCTTATTTTCACCTGGTAAATATGCAAATAACACACTTCCTGTCTCTTCATATATACGCTTTTCCCTCTGCTGTATCTATGGGGGCAGCCATGATTGTCACACAGGCTGGACTTCAAACCTGCCTGCCTTTGTTTATCTCCATTACATGGTGGATTCATGGGAATTGGAAGTTTACACAAGAAAGATGGGGATGCTTGTGCTTTCTTTTCCCTTCACAGGAAGGCACAAGGTGGCGGCATTTCTGACAAGATCAACGGGTATTTTCTGAACTTGCTAAAAAGTGGAATTAATACAGGCACTACATCTAAGGACTGGTAGGCTGCTATATATTTAAAAAAATAAATAAAAAAAAAATAAGTTTGGGATTTGAAAAATAATAAACATTTATACTTGGGTGGATAAAGCATCGATCCGATTGCTCCATCTATTCCCTGCCGTTTCTGTAGTGAAAACTGAGTGATCAAACACCACTGATCCTTCAATTCTCCCCTCCGATCTGAGCAGAGGGCCGTGACTGTCAGTGGCTCTCCCCCTTGCCAGTACTCACTGGAGCGCTAGACCGTGGAGGGTGTGGGAGGGGCTGGCTCCGACTCTCGCTGGTCATTGACACTCTGCATTAGAGCGGCACGATTAATCATTAAGAATTCTTTCTCCCTCGCGATCTTAACAAAGCATTTTCCCGATTCTATGCAGAGTTCTCAGATTTATTTATTTATTTATTTTTTCTGACAGCGGCCGGCTTAATGCTCAAAAAAAAAAACAAAAAAAAAACAAACAAACAGGCAGTCTGCCAAATTTCACAACATTGCTTAGCAGCTGAGCTGACTATAAACATTGTAACATTTTGTTCTTTAGATCAAAGGAACGGACTTCTGTCTGTGAAGGAAGTTTAACTACTTAGACTAAACCTTTTTCTGACACTTGTTGGTTTCAAGTTAAAATCATTATTTTTTGCTAGAAAATTACTTGGAACTCCCAATATATATATTCTTTATCTGAGACCCTAGAGAAAAAAAATGGTGGTTGATGCAATATTTTATGTCACACTAAATTTACACAGCGGTGTTTCAAATGCAATTTTTGGGGAAAAAATACACTTTAAGGAATAAAAAAAAATAAAAACTTGACAGTAAAGTTAGCCCATTTTTTTTTTTGTATAATGTGAAAGGTGATGTTACACTGCGGGAATCGTGATCTTTATTCTAAGCAAAAAAATGATGATTCTCATGTGGATGCTTTTTTTGCTTTGTCAATGAGGTTCCATCTTTCAGGGGATTCTGTATGAAGCCTTAGGTGCTGTCCCATTCATAGATATATTGTCTATAAATAAACTTCTATTTGAGGAGCTATTCCAGATAACATAACCTCATGCACATGGGCATAAAAAAGCCACTTTTAGAGGCATTTTTCATTTTAATGCAGCTTTATATCAGCCAATGTGTCCATGCACAATGTAGCATTTAGGTTCTTATTTTAGAGCAGCATTCAGAGGCAAGAAAAATAAAATAAAATGTCCTTTAAATGGGTTGTAATGGTTTGTGTGTTTTCACCTTAATGCATCCTATATCATGTCATCCTTTGACAGTCACCGGCCCCTTAGCCCCCCCCCCCCCCCCAACCCCCCCCCCCAATTCTACTTACCTGAACCCCTTCATTCAGGCAACAGGGACATGCCATCTTGCTCTCGACAGGCTCCTTGGTCTTGATTGGATAGATAGCACAGGCAGTGGCTCCCGCTGCTGTCAATCAAATTCAATGATGCTGGAGGGCGGGACCTAGTCCTGCATTCAGCCTCTATGTACACCGAATGCTGGACTCGGGAGCGCGCACCCAAGGTAATTCCCCTAGAGAGAACTTCTCCCAGGGGGTTATCTGATGTGGGCAGAAGCCACGAGAGCCGCCGGGGGACCCCAGAAGAGAAGGTTCTGGGCCACTCGAATGGTTTCATCCTTTTGCGATCTCTGTACAGTAGAGTACAGATTAGGAGAGGGAGAAAGAGACAATTGTGTGCTGCAATGCAAGAAGCATGCTAAGCAGTTCATCCATGTCCTGCTTCTCCTTTCGTTATCCAATGACAGGCTGTGGGGGAGGGACAAGATTGGTGAGTGAGTAGAGAAAGTTGGGTTTTCTGCTCGGCCACAGGGGTGGAATTTTCGGAGTGTCGGCTCGCTTAACACTCAGCAGAAGCACATCTGCTGAGCGAGCAAATGAGGCGCTGGTTCCAATGAGGGGAAAAAAAAAAGTTATCCCTTGAGGTTACCCTCTCTCATGGAAGTGCTTGGATGCTCAGTACAAGCGCATGCTGAGCAGCCAAATCAAGCTTTGGTGGGCGCTCTGTCGACACTTGCTGCGATTTTGCTTGTGATCTCAGAATGCAATACACTCACAAAACACAGGTTCAGGTGCCATTATATTCAGTGACACCTAAAATACTGTGTCCTTTTGCTGTGATTGTCGTACAGCAAATTATGTGAAATTTGTCTCCCAAAAGAAGCTTCTGCTCCTTTTTGGATGACAAGCTTCATGCCATGTGATTTGCCACAATAAATCCCATGACAATCGTGTAAAAACCACAGACTTTGAAAAAAAAGGTATCTGAACCTGTGTGTTGCGTTTTTTTTGTAGTGCTTTTTGTGATTTTGGGCAGAATCACAGCGATTGTTCTGCATTCTCAGAATGCCCAGGTGTGAATGGAGCTTTAGTCCTGGGTCACACTGATGCGGATCTTATGTGGATCAGATGCAATCCAGAAGGCATAGATTTGCATGTCATCTGAAAATACATGGTTTTCTATGAAGGACGTTCTCCTCTCTTGCGGTGCGATTTTGTTCTGGTTAAAAAAAAGGGGGTCCTGTGCGAGTTTGGAGCGATGCATTCCAAACTTTAACAGCAAAGAATATAGTAGCATTCTGAGATGACTTTTGCGTAGAAGTGGCTGGAAGCCCTCGTTCACACTGAACGCAGTTTTGAAATCGAGTTCAGCACCATTTCAAACCAGCATTTCAGTGCTAATTCAGGAGCGATTTGAAAGACCAGGTTCTTGCACAGATTTCTATCAAAATCACCCCCGAAAGTCTACACAAGTAGTGCAGGAACAACTTTTTGGAAATCCGTCCGGTTCCACAAATTTGGCGTTGCACCAATTGGGACAGTGCTGTTGCTGGCGTCAGGCTGCGATTTGACATGTGAATTGGGGTCAAGGCGGGCTCGCGGGGGCGTGGCTGGAAGGCGGGCTCGCGGGGGCGTGGCTGGAGGGCGGGCTCGCGGGGGCGTGGCTGGAAGGCGGGCTCGCGGGGGCGTGGCTGGAAGGCGGGCTCGCGGGGGCGTGGCTGGAAGGCGGGCTCGCGGAGGAGTGGCTGGAAGGCGGGCCTGTGGAGGAGTGGCTGGGCTGCATTTCTAGCATATGAAGGCAGATTGGAAATCACAGCAGTATTAAATTTACACTGAACACAAAGATATTCACAATCGCATCCCTGAATCACAACGGAATCGCTCCTGAGCCGCTGAGCAACTACCTTTTGACAATCACACTGAAAACTGACCCTGCATAAAGTTAAAAAAAACAACAAAAAAAAACGTGCCCAGAACTGCATGTCCTAGGTGTTGCCAATATGATTTGTGCAAAACAGGGCTGTGCTCTATGGCAGAGCTGTGTAAGCTCCAGACTGGATGGAAATACAAATCTTGTCACAGGTAAAGCAGCTCCTATATATGTGTTCCACCTGTCTATTTTGCCTGGCGTCTCTGCTTTATAGACGCATATTTACCCTAAAAGACTGCAATATAAAGGTAATAGATACATTGTAATGTGTGTCAGTCTCGGGTGTAATTATTCTAGACATATGCGTTTGTGTTATCATGAGATTATTTACAATTATATAATCTAAGGATACGTTTTACAAAACTCTGCACATCTATAAATCGCACTATATTTATTTTTTTGTACTTCATTTTGACCAGGCTGCCATATAATATGCTCAACATCTGACATTACCTTTTCCAGAAATGCGTGACAAAATGAAGACTTGGCGGGAGGAGAACTACAGGAACAGTGAACACATCATTGAAGTCGGTGAAGAGTTGCTAAACGAGCACGCTTCCAAACTCGGAGACGATAGTAAGTTTATTATACACATCAATTTCAGTTCAGCGAGGGGCTGGCGTTACTAACACCTGTTCCCCCGTAATATCCCCAGCGAGACCCTATCATTCCAATTGGTGTCGGGAGAAGTTTATATGTGCTTGTGAGAGGCTCAGGGCTTTACATTCTGTAATAAAAACTGTGTTTCTCATTACTTTCTGTGGCTGCGGATCTTTCCATCTGCTGGCAAAAATGATGAAATGTACAGTTCCCTATTTTTTTTTTTTTTTTTCTATCATGGAAACCTGCCGCCTTTGTCTCCGTTTGTTTTTATATAGACAACTCATGTATTTGCAAGTTCATCTTCCACTTAGTGGAACTCCAGCCAAGATATTACATTTTGTATAGACTGGAGAGGGGATTATTTGTCATATTTTGATTGCTACCTGTGTCCCCATTGAGGAGATTTTGCTTTCTTTTTTGCCCTGGTCACACCCAAGTCTATGGCTGTGGATTGGACGTCCTGGTTCTCATCTCTTCAGTGAGTCTTTTTTTCTTTTTTTTTTTTTTTCTTTTTTTTGTAGCATCCACTGGAGGACCATTGACACTGTTACTAACACATAATAATTTCACCAAAGGAATAAATCCAGTTTAAACTCCAGGGAGAGAGGAGTCTGAAAGTTCAGCTTTCAGCAGCACCCTGGACAGTAATGGTATAGGAAATGAGGGGATATATTTCAAGTGGACACCCAGGATTGTAGTACTGCGAGCTCATGAGGGTGAAGCATGCGTCCTCTGTTGGTCACCTATATGGAAATTGGAGGACCTGGACTAGTGCAATGCATTCAGCTGTATTTTACATGATCTCGTCTCACTGCTGTACTCTGCAGGATTCACTCGTTATGATCTTCTTGCTTGCCGCTGCAATTACAGGCACCTCTTGATGCACATTCCAGTTTTGACGAGGTGGTGGGGCCAAGCCCTGCTTTGTGAGTCTTATGGACACATAGAGCAGGGCTCAGAAGTAAGCATGCGTGAGTGACCCCCCAAGCAGCTTGCTATGGGGGCACTTGGCAGGGGGAAGGAGCTAGCAGCACAAGCTGGGGACCTGAGAAGAGGAGGGTCAGATTGTTTTGTCCAAGACCACTACACAGAGCAGGTAGGTATAACATGTTTGTTATTTTACAAAAAAAATAAAAATAATTAAATTTTACAATCACACCACCGTATGCCCCTGATCTTTCTACTTTTCCATCTTTTCTTCTGAGCAATAGGAAGTGCAACAACACACATTGTGAATCCAGCATTTCAATAAACTTTATTCATCAAGTTCCACACACAAACTTTCAGAGTAAAGAAAGCCATTCACTATGTTAAATGCTTAAATCCAGTTTATTAAACTCTTCGTTGTACAGACTGTACCACCTGGTATGTACAAGGGCTAACACATTTCACTCTGTCTACTCTACTCTGAGTAAGTTACAAATGGAGTGCAACATGTTGGAGATTGTGCATAGCAGGTGGTGCAGTCTCTATTATAAGAGTTTAATAAACTGGTATTTAAGGCTTTTACATGATGAGCGGCTTCCTCTTCAAGAGATTGTATGTGGAACTTGTGGAGTGGCCAGACACAGTTGGGAGCCGGTGTTCTGCCAAAAACTGTCCCCCAACCCCCCCCCCCCCCATCGGATAGTATCTGCCCCTTACTGGGCAGGTGCAGCGCTTGTGCAGTACGGAGGACAAGGAGACTCCAAAAGTCTCAGAAGATGTCCAGGTTCAAGCCCCACCATCCAAGTGGACATACGGAAGCTCTTAGAAACAGGGCCCCTCGCTGCGCTTTGGGCGCGGCCTCGCTTTGCTCAGCAATTTTTTTTATTCTTACTCTGTGTCCACGTGGATGGTGGGGCTTGAACCTGGACTCAGTGCGCAGGCGGCATTCATCTTCGTAGACTTTTGGCGTCTTCTTGTCATCTGTTCTTGCTCAAGCGCAGTACAGGGTGGACCATATCCGACGGGGACAGTAAGCCACTGGCTATGGGAGCACTCGTGTACTTGCCCTTAAGCCTGCCCCCCCTCCCTCCTCACTGGCTGTGATTGGCTGCTGTCATTGAGCCAATGAGAAGCCTGAGAACATGGATAGCAGCTGCTCTCAGGCACATTGCTGAATTGAGATTGGGCTCAGATATTTTAAATATTGGGAGGCTGGGTGGGAGAGAAAAAAAAAATTCAAGTGTGGGGAAAATTGTTTGGGGTAGTGAAAGAGTAGCAAGAGAGGGTGGCTGGTGAGAGAAGAGAAGGTGGTTTTGGGAGAAAAAAAGAAAAGAAAAAGGCAGAACTGAAGTGAAAGTACTGCTTGCTTTCTGAAGGCAAACTTGCTGGATTTGGCTGTCGTTGCAGAGGTTGCTAATCATGGGAAGGGGACATTATCCAGCTCACTAACTGTCCAGAGGTTGGGGTGGGCATTATTATTATTCAGGATTTATATAGCGCCAACAGTTTTATGCAGCGCTTTACAATATAAAAGGGAGACAATACAATAAAATACAAGAGGGTTAAAAGGTTCCTGCTCAGAAGACCTTACAATCTAATAGGGTGGGGCAGGTTGTACAAAAGGTTGTGATTGGGTGGAATGAGCTGACGAAAGTGGTAAAAGGTTAGTTGGAGGCTTGATAGGCTTCCCTGAAGAGATTAATTTTCAGGGATCGCCTGAAGGCAGCCATAGTAGGAGATAGCCGGACAGATTGAGGTAGATTGAGTTCTAGAGGATGGGAGAGGCTCCAGAGAAGTCCTGGAGACAAGTATGGGAGGAGACAAGGGAGCTTGAGAGCAGGAGGTGTTGGATTGAGCGGTGAGGCTGGTTTGGGTGATATTTAGAGACATGATTGATGTAGATCGGGGCAGGGTTGTGAATGCCTTTTGTATGTTTTATTCAGTATTTTGAATTCCATATGCTGGGCGACCTGAAGCCCGTATAGGTAATGTCGGAGAGGGGTGGTGGATATTAAGCAGTTGGTATGGTAGAGGAGTCTGGCAGCAGCATTCATGATAGACTGAAGAGGGTAAAGCCTATGGAGCGGTAGGTCTATGAAAAGGGAGTTGCAAATGTCAACAAAGGAGTGAATGAGTAGCTTGGTGGTTTTGTTAAAAAATTAAATTTTAGAGATGTTACGGAGGTGAAGTCTACAAGCTTTTGAGGATTGAGTTTGACCTCTCCTTTCAGCCCCAGAGTCTAGGTTTACATCTAGTACCGTGGCATGAGGGGTGGGGGGAGATTGATGCATTATTGATTTTTGATGGAAAAGTCATGGCATCTAGAAGCATGTATAGTTGAAGAAAAAAAGCTGGAATGTTGAGAGTGGTAAAGAGAATGGAATAGACCAAGGGGTGATTCTATCTTGTAGTCATTTTGCTGTTGGTGAGTGAATGGCGGGAGGTTGGGGGGACACGCATGATTACATAAATACAAAACAGGGGCAGTATTAGTTATTTAAAGGAGAAGTTCACCCTTTTACAAAAAAATAATAAATGCACCTTTTTTTTCATGTAATAAAATGTGGATTTTTTTTTTTGTTTGTTGTAGGAGCCTGGAAAGCCTTGTACCAGCGATCAGCAGATCGCTGATGCCATGCAGAACTCAGGCAGGCCTGACAGTGTATCTGCTTGCTTGTACCTTGTACGGATAAGCCCATACACTCTGACAGGAAGAGACCATGAACTACCACAGTGCTCATCGAGAACGACAAGCTGACAGCTGCTAAGGGCTCTTTTACACGGGTGGTCTGCCCAGCTGGGGATCGCTCCGCTGATCCCGGCTGAGCAGGCGGATGTCTCCGCTCACTGCTAAGATGGACCGTTCAGAGCCCTGCTCTCCTCTATGGGAGATCATATGTATGTAAACAGAACATCTGTCCATTTTCATTCAATCCCACCCACCAGATGGATGGAAAATTAGGGTCTCCATCTGTTTGGATTTCATGGACAAGATGGGATCAGATGGCAGACATCTGCTGCCCCATAGGAGTGAATGGAGGTTCTGACCAGGTCCGCCTGAAAAACTGACAGGTGGACCTGATCGGAAATCCTGTGTGAAAGGGGTTTAAGGCTGTCTGGGCTTGTAGTTTACCATTCACAGAACACTGTTAATGAGTCATGTGGGGGAGCCTCACACGGCCGCATATTTTTTTTTTTTGTGACAGCTAGTGGGGTGGGGAAGATCCCCGCTAGCTGTCAAGGCGGGGGGGGGGCGGTCCTTTCATAACATGTTACACCCTGAATATGGGTGTAACATGCTATGACTGGTGAACTTATCCTTTGAAAGGACAGGGATGGACTTCTTAGGATAACCACTATATGAGTGGCCTTGATGAAGTGGATTTGGTCAGCTAATGGCCTGAGAATGTGATAAGAAATATGGAACCCATGGCCTTGTAATGCCGGGCTTTAAACACACTTGGAAAGGACAGTTGATTTTTCCTGTAACTTTAATTAGTAACCAGATATACGCCTGGCGATCTTTCAGTTTAATCCTGTTCTTTCTGTACACAACTTGCTGCCAAAATCCCCAAACTTTAAGAAATTACTCAGAATCGCCAGTCTTTGGCAGACGCCAAGCCAATGATTTATTTAAGTTCTAATTATTTTATTTGTTCTGTGAAGATATTTAAACCAACAAACCCCCAAATTGTGTTTGTCTTTCGAGTTATTGTTTTTATTAACGGTAATTGTGTGCCAGAGCTCATATCGCACACAGCGTTGCTGCAAATTCCAGTTATAGAGACCTTCATGAAATAAAAAAAACCTCCCATGCACACAGCGATAATTAAACCCCTTGCTGCTAATGTGGTTTTTAGTGATCGTGGTGAGCTTAATTGTAATTTGCTTGCTGTGAAAGATCTGCAAAAGACCTCCTTGGCAGGGAAATCAACTTTGTATTGGCTTGCAGAACTGTCATCACTCAGTGGGCCGTCTAAGCAGGCGCTTGGAACACTTGTTTTGTGTCTCTCTCTCTCTCGCGCTCTCGCTCTCTTTCTCGCGCTCTCGGGTACCCCTTGCTTGGTCTCAACAGGATTGCGTTCTGTTGATAATTAGGTCTCCTGTGGGCTGCAGCCTTTCCAAGAAAAACATATTCCAGGAAATGGTCACCTAACCTTCAGGAAATCCGACCCACTTTGGCACCGCACTCTTATTTGGTACCTTTAAACAATATTAAACAGAGTTCCAATAGTAAAAGCTCATTTATCTTTCAAAGCTGTGAACTTTGGCAGTGAAAGTACTTTTTCTTAATTCTCTTGCAATACCAAAGAAATAAGGTTGTTTGGCATTTTAGTTTTGGGAAACAGCTGAAGGTTTTGATTTATACGCTTAAAGCTTGCTGCTGATTGCACATACTGGCCCCCTCTTTACCTTTCTGCTGTGTCAGCAGAACTGGGGCTACATTAGGCGCTCAGCCTTCTGCGTGTTACAGACCTGGTCTATATTGTTCTCAAGTGGCAGTTCACACTCAAGTTCTGCTGCTTTTATTCCTGTTGTAAGACAGACATTTGGATAGATGTCTGTGGATTGACCCGCTCATATTTTTGTTTTATTTTAATGGATAACGTCACAATTATAATAAGATAGCCCTGAAATGTTTATTATGGTAACTTAATAAAAAAAAAAGCATCTTGTGTACAGCATAAAGTGCATTCTATACATTAAGGTGAAAAACCTTCTGTGCTGCAAAACCCCCCGTTATACTTACCTGAGCTTGATACGATCCAGCAATGTTCACGATAGTAGCGGCTCCTGCCGCTGTCTTCCTCCCTGTGCAGAGTGATAGCAGCAGAAGCCATTGGCTCATGCTGCTGTCGATCAAATACTTTGCAGAGCGAGAGGTGGGGTGGGGCCCGAGTCATTTTGTGTCAATAAACGCAGACAGGGTGGCTTGGGAGCAAGCACGCACACGTGTCCCCATAAAAAGCCTTTCTATGGGGGTACTTGCCAAAAAGGAGGAGCCTGGAGCACCAGCGGGGGACCCCAGTAGAGAATTAGGGCTGCTCTGTGCAAAACCATTATACTTAGAGCCCATTCACACAGGGGCAACACGACTTGTAGGCGACTTGATCAGGCTACTTGGACACGACTTGACAGCGGCGACTTGGGACGACTTCAAAACGACTTGTGATGACTTCAAGCGCGACTTGGGACGACTTACAAGTCGCCCCAGGCCAGGCGACTTTTGCCGCAGCCAAGCAGAGAATGAGCTCAAGGGGAAACTCCACGGCAAATTTCTGAAAAAAAATTGGCGTGGGTTCCCCCTCCGAGAGCATACCAGGCCCTTAGGTCTGGTATGGATTCCAAGGGGAACCCCCTACGCCGAAAAAACGGCGTGGGGGTCCCCCCCAGATCCACACCAGACCCTTATCCGAGCACGCTACCCGGCCGGCTAGGAAAGGGGGTGGGGACGAGCGGGCGGCCCCCCCCCTCCTGAGCCGTACCAGGCCGCGTGCCCTCAACATGGGGGGGTGCCTTGGGGGAGGGGGGCGTGCGGCCCCCCCCCACCCCAAAGCACCTTGTCCCCATGTTGATGAGGACAAGGGCCTCTTCCCGACAACCCTGGCCGTTGGTTGTCGGGGTCTGCGGGCGGGGGGCTTATCGGAATCCGGGAGCCCCCTTTAATAAGGGGGCCCCCGGATACCGGCCCCCCACCCTATGTGAATGAGTATGGGGTACAATGTACCCCTACCCATTCACCTGTGAAATAAAGTACAATAAAACACACAACACAGAGAAAAAGTATTTTATTGCACAGCCGGGGGTCTTCCGTCTTCGGGGGTCTTCTCGCCGGACTCCTCCGCTATGTGTGTGTAGCTCTTTTGCCAGCGGAGGAGTCCGGCTTTCTTCCTCCCCGCCGCCGGCCTCTTCTCCCGACTTCGGGGGTCTTGTCCCCCTCTTCGGTTCTTCTGCCGGGCCACCGCGCCTGGTCCGGTGGCCCGGTCTTCTGTCGCCGTCTTCCGTTCTTCTGTCGCCGCCTTCGGTTCTTCTGCCGGGCCACCGCGCCTTCTTATAGCTCTTTTACAGGCGGTGGCCCGGTCTTCCGTCGCCGCCGCCGCCGCCTTCCGTTCTTCTCCTTCTTCTTCTCCTGGAGATGTTGACTCGACGAGCTCTCCGGCCACAATGCCAGGGACGCGCTCCGCTGCCTCTTATATAGGGACAATGGGGCGGTGTCACATGGGTTGATGTCACATGGGTTGGTCACATGGGTTGATGTCACATGGTAAGGGGGCGGGGTCACCATGTGACATCAACCCATGTGACCAACCCATGTGACATCAACCGGAACGGAAGGCGGCGGCGGCGGCGGCGACGGAAGACCGGGCCACCGCCTGTAAAAGAGCTATAAGAAGGCGCGGTGGCCCGGCAGAAGAACCGAAGGCGGCGACAGAAGAACGGAAGACGGCGACAGAAGACCGGGCCACCGGACCAGGCGCGGTGGCCCGGCAGAAGAACCGAAGAGGGGGACAAGACCCCCGAAGTCGGGAGAAGAGGCCGGCGGCGGGGAGGAAGAAAGCCGGACTCCTCCGCTGGCAAAAGAGCTACACACACATAGCGGAGGAGTCCGGCGAGAAGACCCCCGAAGACGGAAGACCCCCGGCTGTGCAATAAAATACTTTTTCTCTGTGTTGTGTGTTTTATTGTACTTTATTTCACAGGTGAATGGGTAGGGGTACATTGTACCCCATACTCATTCACATAGGGTGGGGGGCCGGTATCCGGGGGCCCCCTTATTAAAGGGGGCTCCCGGATTCCGATAAGCCCCCCGCCCGCAGACCCCGACAACCAACGGCCAGGGTTGTCGGGAAGAGGCCCTTGTCCTCATCAACATGGGGACAAGGTGCTTTGGGGTGGGGGGGCCGCACGCCCCCCCTCCCCCAAGGCACCCCCCCATGTTGAGGGCACGCGGCCTGGTACGGCTCAGGAGGGGGGGGGCCGCCCGCTCGTCCCCACCCCCTTTCCTGGCCGGCCGGGTAGCGTGCTCAGATAAGGGTCTGGTGTGGATCTGGGGGGGACCCCCACGTCGTTTTTTCGGCGTAGGGGGTTCCCCTTGGAATCCATACCAGACCTAAGGGCCTGGTATGCTCTCGGAGGGGGAACCCACGCCAAATTTTTTTCAGAAATTTGCCGTGGAGTTCCCTCTTGAGAGCTGATAATTCTGTCAAAGTCGCCTCCGTATAGACAGAGATCCGACTTGGAGGCGACCTCCATTGAAATCAATGGGTACCGGTCGCCTACAAGTCGGATAGAAGTAGTACAGGAACCTTTTTTGAAGTCGGAGCGACTTCAGTAGTGTGCATTAAAACGGCTCTCATTCACTTACATTGCTTTTTAAATGTTGTCCGACCTGAGGCGACCTGAGGCGACTAGGGGCGACCTGAAGTCGGATCAGGAGTTGCCCCTGTGTGAATGGGCTCTTAGTATAACATGTTCCTTTTTATTAAAATAACAAAGCTTTAATATGACTTAGACTGCTGCTTGTAGGGATTGCAGACATTTATTTTGTACTTGCTGTGGTCTGAAGAAAAAACAAAGGGTTAATGGCGCAAAAGGGACAGACGCCATAAGTCCATATTGGTCCAACTGAGAGTCTGTCAGGGGTGCTCAACTGATGTGGCCTGCAACCTCAAGCCAGAGAAGCACTTGCTCATTCTCTGAGATGGCAGGTAGGCAAGCTCAGATAGTGATCAACGGGTTGCCGACCCACCATCCCAGAGCATAAGTGTGCATGGAGCCAGCACCGGCCTCATAAGCTGATTCTTCTTCTTTATTGCCAGTGTCTTGCCAAGAAAGGTCCCTAGTCGAATAGTCAAGAAGCGCAAAAAATTACTGCGCTAATCTGCTAGTTACCACAAAGAAGCAGCTACATACGAATGTGACAAAATTCATAAATGTGAAAGAGCAAAAATGTAGCGCTAGTGATGAAGAAAATAATAATGTATAATAAAGTGCATAAATCACGAGTGTTGATAACAAATGTTATGTGAAAAAATATAAATGAATGAACATCGGCATATGACAACCAAACTAGAAAAACGTGAGTCCGTGAAGAACTATATAAACCTAAAACAGTCCAAAAAAAGTCAGTCCCAATAATCAATACGTCTGTCACAACCACGATGATGCAATTTACTCTGGAAATGATTAGTGGATCTCTGAAGGACTGACTTTGATGGTATGAAGAAAGGATGGGTACTCTTACTGGAGCCAATGGCCCTACGTGTCAGCGACACCAGGTCAAACGAGCGTAACTGGAGAAATACACAATCATGCAGAGGCAGTGCAGCAGGCCACCATGGATCTCTCAATCGATGTGGAATGGTCCACGATGACCTCAGGAAATCCAGTCTTCTCTTGATGGAATCAGGAGGATGGAAGGAAGGCCACCAAACAATGAATCGCCCACCAAAGGTTCAAACCAGCTCATGAGCAGGCAATATGGACAACAGGAGGGAGAATGCTTCCAATGGTGTAGGTCAAAAAAAGATGGCCATTTATTTGCATAAAAAACACATACAAATAAAATAAAAAATAGTGATCACAATGTATAAGGCCCCTTTCACACATGCGGATGGTATGTCCGTATTTCATCCATCCGTTTGCGGATGAAATACGGGCCATACATTCATCCCTATGGGATAGCGGGTGTCTGCGGATGAGCATCCGCAGACACCCGCTATTCGCCTCCGCAATTGTCCGATTCTGCAGACGGAGGAAAATCCTATTTTTCTGTCCGTCTGCAGAGCAGATCGGATGAACACGGACACACGGTCCGTGCTCGTCCGATCCCCATAGAGGAGAGCGGAGAGCTGACAGGGCGGTCCCCGCACAGTGTGCGAAGACCGCCCTGTCCGCCGCCGGCTCAGCGGGGACAACGGAGCGATCCCCGCTGAGCGAGCGGATCATCACGGGGCGGATCATTACTGATCCGCCCCGTGTGAAAGAGGCCTAAAAAAGGCAATATGGAGAGTGGAGAAACCAGGACCTACGCGTTTCATCCAAAAAGTACTTCTACTGGGGCATCTTGGACTGTTTTATGTTTATATAATTCTTCACGGACTCATGTTTTTCTAGCTCGGTTGTCATATGCCGATGTTCAATCATTTATATTTTTTCAGAAAAAAATTTGTTATCAACACTTGTTGTTATTTATGCACTTTATTATACATTATTATTTTCTTCATCACTAGCGCTACATTTTTGCTCTTCCTCATCGGATAGTATCCGCCCTGTACTGCTTGTGCAGTACAGAGGACAAAAGAAACGCGAAAGACTCCAAACATGAACAGCTGTTCAGGAGCTGTACACGGCTCCTGCGCAATTAACACTACACTGTGTACACGCTCCCGATGCTCGTGCAACTCTGCAAGGGCCGGGTTTAGGGGTGGATGCATACAGAAGATGGCCAGAGCTCATATGATGGGAGTGAATTTCTCAAAGGGGTGCATGTAAGATTGAGACGCGTGTAAACTACACATCTTTGCACTTTTACAATGATGGGCAGAGCTGATAAGGGCGGGTAGTTGAATGTTGATTTGGCAGGTTACAAAGATCCACCCCTTTGAGAAATACATCCCCATCGTATGAGCTCTGGCCATCTTCTGTATGCATCTGCCCCTACACCCGTCCCTTGCAAAGTTGCACGAGCATCGAGAGCGTCCGGGAGTGTGTGGCACAATGTAGTGTTAATTGCGCAGGCGCGATGTACAGCTCATGAACAGCTGTTCATGTTTGGAGAATTTCGGCGTCTCCTTTGTCCTCCGTACTACGCAAGCACTGCGCCTGCACAGTACAGGGCGGACACAATCCGACGGGGGACCTTTCTCAGCAGAACACTGGCTCCTGACCAAGGCGGAGTGATGCTAAGTGCACTTCTCCTGTGGCCTTTCTAGCAGCCTGGAGAGCAGTGCCAGCAGAAGCTGGAAGAGGAAAAGGTTGCCCTTTTGCAATGGGAATATTGGCACTTCTAAAAAAAAAAAAAAAAAAAAAAAAAAAGGGGGGGGGGGGGTTATTGGGCTGCTTCATATTGATCCGCAGGTGCAGCACAGTGCACCTGCAGCTTTCCTGCAGTTTAGCTGCACTGAGCCATAGACTTCTATTATATCCAGTTGGTTTGGTGCGCTTTCTGAAAGTGTACCACACCTGCAAGATGTAATAGAAGTCTATGGAAAAGTGCAGCTAACCCACTGAAAAGTCCACAGGTGCACTGCTCTACGCCCTACGATGCGGGTAAACTGCAGTACATCAGTGGTAAAGCAGCCCTATAGGGGGGGCTCATTTACATTTGCAGTTTGAGGGACGGTAAAACCCCATAGTTCATTGTGGTCAGCGACAGGTTACCAATTGTGACACAATGTACATATTTGCCAGCACACTACGGATCTTCAAGTTGAGTCCAAATGGTTTTTATTGAAGTATGATCACATCACAAACAAGAGAGTGAAACGTTTTGGGTGCGTTTTGCATGTGTGTTGGTGACTGTGCTTAGGAGCACGCAGAGTGTGTGCTCTAAGCACAGAGAAGGGTTTACATAGAACACATATATAGTTGTGCTCATAAGTTTATGATTTCTTGGCAATTTTTCAGAGAATATGAATGATAACACAAAACACATTTCTTTCACTCATGGTTAGTGTTTGTCTGAAGCCATTTATTATCAATCAACTGTGTTTTACTCTTTTTAAATCATAATGACAACAGAATCTACCCAAATGACCCTGATCAAAAGTTTACATACCCTGCCGATTTTGGCCTGATAACATGCACACAAGTTGACACAATGGGGTTTGAATGGCTATTAAAGGTAACCATCCTCACCTGTGATCCGTTTGCTTGTAATAAGTGTGTGTATAAAAGGTCAATGAATTTCTGGACTCCTGACAGACCCTTGCGTTTTTCATCCAGTGCTGCACTGACTTCAGGGGAAATACAGCACTCTCTGAAAACATGTAGTGTGGCTGTTTCAAGATGCACAATAAGGTGGCACTTGAAGAAAGATGGGCTGCATGGTCGAATCGCCGCAAATGCCACAAAGTATCCCTCTTACAAAATGCCAGACAGCACAGAGACAAGCCTCAAACCTTCTGGCACAAAGTCATTTGGAGTGATGAGACCAAAATTTAGCTTTTTGATCACAACCATAAACGTTTTGTTCGGAGAGAAGTCAACAAGGCGTATGCTGAAAGGTGCACCATTCCTACTGTGAAAAATGGAGGTGGATCGCTGATGATTTGGGGATGTGTGAGCTACAAAGGCACAGGAAATTTGGTTAAAATTGATGGCAAGATGAATGCAGTATGTTATCAAAAAATACTGGAGGAACATTTGCATTCATCAGCCAGGAAGCTGCACATGGGACGTACTTGGACATTCCAACATGACAATGATCCAAAACACAAGGCCAAGTCGACCTGTCATTGGCTACAGCAGAATAAAGTGAAGGTTCTGGAGTGGCCATCTCCATCTCCTGACCTCAATATCATTGAGCCACTCTGGGGAGATCTCAAACATGCAAGACAGCCCAAGAATTTACAGGAACTGGAGGCTTTTTGCCAAGAGGAATGGGCAGCTTTACCATCTGAGAAGATAAAGAGACTCATCCACAAATACCACAAAAGACTTCAAGCTGTCATTGATGTTAAAGGGGGCAATACACGGTATTAAGAACTGGGGTATGTAAACTTTTGATCAGGGTCATTTGGGTAGTTTCTGTTGTTATGATTTAAAAAGAGTAAACACAGTTGATTGATAATAAATGGCTTCAGCCAAACGCTAACCATGAGTGAAAAACATTTGTGTTGTCATTCATATTCTGTATGTGACCTATCAGCGTTAAGGTCCGCCCACTGGGAGGCCGCTTATATTCGGATGGCCAGCAGGAAGAGGATTAAAATTACACTAAAAGATATCATTAGTTTTCAAAAACAAATCCATACACAGCCACTACTTAATGACCCTGTAATGTTTTTTTTAAAGTAAATTTCTTACTGTATTTGCCTGCTTTCTTGTAACGTCCTCCCGTGAATTCCTGAACCTCTTCCCCCTCCCCCCCACTTCCGTTTTTGTTAGGAAGCAGTGCATGTTAGTTGCAGTCATGTGCACTACTGTATTCATTCTTCAAATCCCATCATCCATCTTTGAAGAGAGTGACTACGTTCCTACCTGTAGGCTGGCCCAAATGGACTATTTCATTCACGAACACATGTGCCTGCTGTGAGTACTTTATAAACTGTTAGTAGCATCAGCTAATGGAGCTTAAAGCGCTGTGTTCTGGCTGGAGGATGGGAACAATAATCGGGCAGAGAGCTGCTCAGCCCTTCACAGGATACTTTGTCTTCTGTGAATGAGTAAAAAGCTTCCTCTGATTGGCTGAGGCAGGTGGATTACATCACATTCCCTACCTTAGCCAATCGTAGGAAGTTTTCGTGTTCATAGAATACAAAGCTTCCTGTGAATGGCTGAGCAGCATTTAACCTGACTCATGTTCCCATCCTGCTGCTGGTACACAGCACTGTATACTGTATATACCGTATTTATCGGCGTATAACACGCACCCGAAGTTTAGGAGGGAATTTAAAAGAAAAAAACTTTTAGGAGGGAAGTTTAAGGAAAAAAAATTTAAATTTAAATGCCCATCAATGCAGACTTATCAGTGTAATTTGCAGCCTTGTCAGTCATTTGCAGCCTTGCATTGTAGCCTTGTCAGTCGATTGCAGTCTTGTCAGTGTCTTTGCCATTTTAAAAATGGCGCCACCGAGATACAGAGTGGATGTTCTGTGTATCTCCGCAGCGCTCGAATCGGCGTATAACACGCACCCCCAATTTCCCCCTGGTTTTAGGGGGGAAAAAGTGCGTGTTATATGCCGATAAATACGGTAGCTAATAACGTTTTATACAAGGTGTCTAGCAGGTACATCTGTGTTGGCCATAGATGGATCTAAAATTGCTGAACCACCCAAATTTTTTCTGAAGGTGAAGAAACCTCCCAGCACAGAGGGAGGGATTCCCCCATCAACACTGACCTGTGGTTTAAAAGAAAAATTGCATAATTTATGGCCTGCCTTAGTGAAGGAAGGCTTTAGGCTAACCTTCATATGCCTGGCCTTGGTGCCCTTCAGGATTAGTTTTGGTCCTGCTACAGATTACATAATTAAATTGAATGTGGCACCCAAAGCCTCAGTTCTAACACATGCTTTTAATGTTATTGTTGCTTTAATGTAGTGATGCACCGAAATTTCGGCCGCCGAAACATATCGGCCGAAAATGCCCTTTTCGGCATTTTGCCGAAAGAGAAAAACGGCCGATAATGGAGCCGAAAATGGGGCGTGGCCTGGGTGGGGGCGGGGCTCCTCCCCCGCCCCTGGTGACGCCCATCATGGGGGGTGCATAGCGCAGGAGAGCCGCCTCCGCCGCCTGTTTGATCAAAGCGCCGGGAACATCACAGCTTTCATTTCAATAGCTGTGTGTTCCCGGCCGCGCGCCGTCACACACAGCCCCTCCCCCTTGTCCGGACACTTAGATAGACAGATCATCCGCATGATTGGACGGATGATCTGTCTATCAAAGTGCCCGGACAAGGGGGAGGGGCTGTGTGTGACGGCGCGCGGCCGGGAACACACAGCTATTGAAATGAAAGCTGTGATGTTCCCGGCGCTGTGATCAAACAGGCGGCGGAGGCGGCTCTCTTCCCTGCACAGGCTGGCTGCAATGGGACACACACTTGGCTGTCTGGCTGCAATGGGACACACACTTGGCTGCAATACACACTTGGCTGTCTGGCTGCAATGGGACACACACTTGGCTGCAATACACACTTGGCTGTCTGGCTGCAATGGGACACACACTTGGCTGCAATACACACTTGGCTGTCTGGCTGCAAAGGGGGACACACTGGCTGCAAAGGGGGACACACTGGCTGCAAAGGGGGACACACTGGCTGCAAAGGGGGACACACTGGCTGCAAAGGGGGACACACTGGCTGCAAAGGGGGACACACTGGCTGCAAAGGGGGACACACTGGCTGCAAAGGGGGACACACTGGCTGCAAAGGGGGACACACTGGCTGCAAAGGGGGACACACTGGCTGCAAAGGGGGACGGGACTGGCTGCAAAGGGGGGGGGGACTGGCTGCAAAGGGGGACTGGCTGCAAAGGGGGACTGGCTGCAAAGGGGGACTGGCTGCAAAGGGGGACTGGCTGCAAAGGGGGACTGGCTGCAAAGGGGGACTGGCACACTGGCTGCAATGGGGCACTGGCACACTGGCTGCAATGGGGCACTGGCACACTGGCTGCAATGGGGCACTGGCACACTGGCTGCAATGGGGCACTGGCACACTGGCTGCAATGGGGCACTGGCACACTGGCTGCAATGGGGCACTGGCACACTGGCTGCAATGGGGCACTGGCACACTGGCTGCAATGGGGCACTGGCACACTGGCTGCAATGGGGCACTGGCACACTGGCTGCAATGGGGCACTGGCACACTGGCTGCAATGGGGCACAGGCACACTGGCTGCAATGGGGCACAGGCACACTGGCTGCAATGGGGGACACTGGCCTGCAATGGGGGATGCCTCCTGTACCACGTTCTCTGACCATCTCCTGTACCGTGTCCCCAGTCTCTGACCATCTCCTGTACCGTGTCCCCAGTCTCTGACCATCTCCTGTACCGTGTCCCCAGTCTCTGACCATCTCCTGTACCGTGTCCCCAGTCTCTGACCATCTCCTGTACCGTGTCCCCAGTCTCTGACCATCTCCTGTACCGTGTCCCCAGTCTCTGACCACCTCCTGTACCGTGTCCCCAGTCTCTGACCACCTCCTGTACCGTGTCCCCAGTCTCTGACCACCTCCTGTACCGTGTCCCCAGTCTCTGACCACCTCCTGTATCGTGTCCCCAGTCTCTGACCACCTCCTGTATCGTGTCCCCAGTCTCTGACCACCTCCTGTACCATGTCCCCAGTCTCTGACCACCTCCTGTACCGTGTCCCCAGTCTCTGACCACCTCCTGTACCATGTCCCCAGTCTCTGACCACCTCCTGTATAAAAATATTTTTTTAAAACAGTCATTTTCGGTATCGGTGCTGTTTCGGTATCGGTTTCGGTTTTCGGCCTAGTGTATTTTTCATTTTCGGTATCGGTTTCGGCACCAAAAAACCCATTCGGTGCATCCCTACTTTAATGTATATTTCTTGCTGGGACATAAAAGCTCCAAGCAGATGCCTCCTAAGAAGCATGTTATCTTATTAAAGGTGGAAGTACAGCTTGACTATTGCTGGAGAACATTTTCGGAATGACATCACTTAAGCTGCGTGCATCTCTTAGCATGAATTGAGGAATCTGTGAAGTATTATCCTGTTTGCCATAGACTTAAAATCTTTTCTAAACCATCTCTTTCATTTAGTGTTAAAAAGAATGGAAAGTTGTGTCTTTTTGAAGGCAGTCTGGATTTGAATCGTAATCATTCTTCTTTTTTTTTTTTTTTTTTTTTTTCCCTCTAACATTGTAGTCATTCCTGAATATATACATAGATGTGAATGATAGATAAGGGCCCTCTCGCCTCCCTGGTCTGCATATTTTTCCCGACACACTCTAATACCGTAGATCCTACTTGATCTTTGCCTTGTTTTCCTTCTGCCTAGACCTCGTTTTTTTTTTTTCCAGTACCTGTTTTAATTATTACCTTACTTTTTTATTTTTTTAACAGTACAATTACACATTCTTTCTTTGTTTCACTATTGCTGAGATTCTTTAAAAAAAAACAAACAAAAAAAAAACTTTGATCGTATTTGGTAATATTTTTTTCTCTCCTTGGTCTTTTATGTGAGTTGATATTTTGTTTTTGAAATTGTTCAAAAATGATGATTGAAATTACTAGTTTACCACGTGGAAAAGCCCAGTTATAGACATAGCCTTAACCACTTGCTTGTTAGCCCCTTCCTGCCCAGGCCAATTTTCAGCTTTCAGCGCTGTCACTCTTTGACAATTGCACGGTCATGCAACACTGTACCCAAATTTTTTTTCCCACAAATGGAGCTTTCTTTTGGTGGCATTTAATCACTACTGGGTTTTTTTATTTTTTGCTAAAAAAAACAAAAAAATACAAAATTTAGAAAAAAACAACAAAACCGTTTTATAGTTTGTTATAAAACTTTGCAATCTTTCTCCTTCAGTGATGTGCGCTGATGAGGCTGCACTGATGGGCATTGATTGGTGGTACAGGTGGGCACTGGTAGGTAGCATTGGTGGGCACTGGTTAGCGCCATTACCATGCACTGGCAGGTGGCACTGGTGGGCACTTGCAGGCAGCACTGGTGGGCACAGATACTTGGGTGATTTCTCACCCTCTTTGGGACAGCTTTCCCTCTGACACAAGCCAGTGATCAGCTTTTTTTTGCTGCTCACGCTGTTAGCGTGAGCAGAAAAAAAGCTGATTGACTATCTTTTGTTTACATCACATGATAGACGGTTAGTGTCTTGTGAGGTTAAAAGCCCCTCTTCGACAAAATATGGTCTCCCTGGCTTGCCTGTTTACTGTTTCCAGACACGAGGTGCTGACCCCAGGAACAGTTGGCGGTAGATCCCTGGGCGGACTCGTCTTATTTATTTATATTTTTTTTTTCCCCTTCTCGCCTCCATTTTTTTTTTTTTTTTCATTCTTCCTTCCTTTCCTCCTTTCCTCTCGTGTTATGCCAGTCCTGCGACCAATACCTTTTCCCTCTTCCCCTCTCCCTACCTATGATCTATAAATGCTCAGCAGTGGGAAGTGGTGTTCCCCATTAATCACCTCAATGCGTTGGGATAATGGAGAAAGTAATTGACGTTTACAGCACAAGTTAAATGCTTGCTTTAGTCTTTGTACGAGATTATAAAGGACACTAAAACACCTACTAGCAGTGCTCCTATTATGTATCCCACGAGCCTCTTGTGTTTGACCCGTACTCTAAAAGATGTAATTAAAAGAGAAGAGTGGAAATATAAAAAATCCTACTCACCTTGGTGGATGAAGCATCAGGGTCTGCACTCCTGTGACCCATTTTCAGTCTGCTCACTGCTGACGTCACAGAAGTCAGTCCAGGCATCATCACAACCATGGAGTCAGGATCTGCCAGATCCCTGGACTGACACCCAGCTCAGCCTCTCAGCAAGCCGCTGAGAGCCTGAGCCGGCCTCTCCACAGCTCAGCGCTCTACTGTGTGTGGAGTGGGCAGAGCAGAGAGCTGTGACTGGCAGTCTGCAACTCTCTGCTCACTGAGCTCTGAGAACCTAGTGATCGGCGGTGTTCGATCACTCGGTTCTCAGTGTAGAGGCGCCTTCTCTTTTAACAACTGTGAAAACATCCAAACAGTGGCAGCATCTTACTGGATGCAGCTGCTGTTCGGGTTGACTATTTTCTGTTCGGCTTCTTTGATTTTTCATGGAAGGATGTCTGGCAGGAGGAGGCCACCCACTAAGCAAATTTCCTGAGGCTCTCGCCAAAGTTTGCACAGCGTATGACCAACTTTCCACATTACATAGCATCAGAAATATTTTCATGTACACTTTAATGAACCACTGAATACCAGTGATCTTAGACGTTTAAGGGGACTTGTGATTTATTTTCTTGTAATTTATTTGTATGTTTCTTTTACAATAAATACGTCCAATCTACTTTTTTTTTTTTCATACCTTTTTTATTTAATCACATGGTTGATTCTGAGATAGCATGTGAAAGGAATATACTACATGTCAAACATTTATAAATTGGCCTATTCAGCATGAATCGGTTTATTGATATTTTTTGTATAATATTTTATTTTTTGTTTTGTCTGGCTTTAATAAATTGCTAAGTGAGTGTCTCTTGCTTTGCAGTATGGATAATACATGAACAGGTGATGATTGCTGCCTTAGACTGTGGCCGAGATGACGTAGCTCTGGTAAGTGATATATTTGTATCAATACCTTAAAGAGAACCAGTCAGCAGTTGTATTCTGTCCCTGTCGGAGCAAAACTGCCATTTCATTGCCAGGCTGTAATGAAAGAAAATGGTTGGCACAGGCTCATAGATCAGTGAGTCTGCAGGGTAGGGTGCTGGAGAAGTAAGTATTGCAGAAAGTTTTCTTTATCGTACATCATGGGAAACGGTGCAGGCTATAATTATGACCATCTGGGTTATGCGCCACCTATAGGTGAATGGGCACTGGCAAAAACAGACATTAAGTCCTTTCCTATATAACCTCTCCCATACAGGAAGTACTTCAGTTTTTTTCTCCAGTGTCTTGAAGGTAATTAGCACTGAAGCTCAGCTGAGAATACTGGTCTCAAAAGGGTTTGAGTAGGAATTAAGGGCCTGGATAATCGTATCCATTCGGATGACTGGATGCTAAAATGAATGGTTCTTGAGCTCTCTAGCAGAGATAGAAGACTCAACAGAGTTTGCCTGAAATGTGGCATTTTGGTGCCTAACCTTGCGTTGCCTAACCTTGGGCAGTTAGCGCAGACCAAGGAAGCTTCAGGGCAGGGTGCTATACAAGTCCAAGGCAGTGGACTCCGGAACAGAAAACGGGGGAGATCCTGAGTGACTAAGCCCGCCGTGATGGGTGAAGATTGGATCTCTGTTTTTTTTTAAACGGGATGCTGCAGCAAAATTGGTAAGTTTTAGTAGAAGGGTCACTTTAAAAAAAAAATTGGGCCTGCCAGGGGGGTCCTCCTCCTTGTCGGTAACTTGGGTCAGTAGGTGTACTCACATTATGGATTATGCTTCATGAAACTCATTTCCCCTTGTATGCTCTGGTTTGGGAAGCCATGTGTACCCCCCTAAGCTTGTATCCTGATGGCTAATACTTCTCTGTATCCGGGCCGTACCTTTGGTCATGGGTTGACACCTGTTGAGTTCCCCGTGTATTCTTTGGGATTTGAATCTGGGTCTGTCTGTCTTACAGAAACCACCTTTTTGAATCGATTTGTGAATTTCCATTAGTCCTATTGACTCACAAGTGGTTGCGATTACTTTGGTAAGAAGGGTGTTGGAATTGGCTTCTCTTTTTGTTGGAAGCCATCTTTGGTCCTTCACAATAACAAGTGGTGTTAAGCCCTCACCAGTCTTTTTTGCCGAAAGTGGTTTCAAGTTTTTTCATTTGATTCAGGACGTTGTCTCCAGTAGAAAAAGTTCTTCATACCTTGGATGGTGATTGCACTGTCAGGTCCTATTTAACCCCTTTGTGCCAACATAACACATATATTTGGCCTCACTGGACTGGACTGGGCTTTTTGTTGTGGTTCCGTCTTTGTAATGGGAGCTGGGGCCCCGATTCTGGGTAATTTGATTGCTGTGATAGCCTTTGATTGGCTACCACAGTGACCAGTCACTGTGAAGCCCGCCCCTGTGTTTCTGTCTCTGTGAATGGAGAGGAAAGATGAATTTTATCTTTCTCTCTCCTTGCAGGGAGAAGAAAGTGTGTGTGTGTGTGTGTGTGTAAATAACAATTAAATTAAGAAAAAATAACTAGATCAAGGATTAATCTAGGTCAGTGCCAGGGTTACTGTATGGGTCAAGTAAGGGTCAAAGGTCAGGGTCAGTTTATTTTGGGCAGCATTTAAAAAAAATAAAATAAAACATTTTTAAATTTAGACCCATCTCACACTGAGGCAGTTTTCAGGCATTTTAGCACTAGAGATAGCGACTGAAAACAGAAAAGACCTTTGGAGCGGGTTGGGAGCTGTGTTGTGGCGCTTTGGAAGTGCCACAACACAGGATTTTTAAATCCCTGTATTGGGGGTTAAAAGCGCCCTGCTTGGGGGTGAAAATCGTTGATTAAACAGCGGTAAAGCACCGCTAAAACGAACGGCACTTTACCACTAACGGCTATGCTTGGTGTGTGAAATATTTTTTTTTTTTTACACTATTTTGGGCTAGTTTTCTCTTGATGATAAAAAAAGAAGGCGAGATCCGTTACCATTTACTACCAGATAAAGCCCAATTTGTCCTGAAAAAAACAAGTTATAATCCACCTGGAAGCACAAAGTACTTGTGATGACATGTATGATTTAAATAACACATCAAAGTTGCAAAACTGTGCTTGGGCATTAATATTTGTTTTACCCTTGGGCATGAAGGGGTTGGGGTCATCGGAAGCAATCGGGCAGTGAGATTCATCGTTTGACTGCCAAAGGGTCCTCGAAGAGGGTAGGCTAGGCGTGTGGTAGCCTCTTCGGCTATCCACGATTGAGTGTTCATGGCTTGGATCTGTATTTTCAGTGTGTACATCCAGAGTTTTACCAAGTAGATGTGGGAGCTGCAGAAGAAAGGGCTTAGCATGTTACAGGTAACAGAGTAGGTTCCTTACGATTGCTAAGTGTTTTTTGTCTGTGTCTCCCTCCCCTCAAGTGCATTGGTCTTGATTATAGCTTGCTCTGTGTCCCTTGATGTACAATAAAGAAATGTTTTATATTTTTTTTCTCCTTATCTGTAAAATCTATTTCTTAGAATACCTTACCGGACAGAGGTTCCTCCTCTCTTTTGGGATTTCATTGCTTGCTACAAAACTGAAGTACTTCCTGTATGGGAGGGGTTATATAGGGGAGGACTTCCTGTCTGTTTCTGCCAGTGTCCATTCACCTATAGGTAGCACATAACCCAGGTGGTCATGATTATAGCCTGCTCTGTGTCATGTGATGTACTCCAAGAAATTGATTTTACAGGTAAGTGAAAAAATAATTTGGCACCTTTCAGGGGGGAACAGGGACGTATTTTTGACAGGTCCCCTTCCTGACCTCTGGGGATGGGGCCGCGGCCCAATCTCCTGGAAGTTCGGCCCACCTCCTCCTTCCCTGCCTCAGGGGCAAATAGTGCAGCGTGCTTAGCACATATGGAAACAGCTGGGAAGTCAAAAGGCCTCACTGCCGGGTTCTCTTACCAGGAATGTCGATGGCAGCACTGGGTCCGGAGATGGACTGGGGTGCCGACATTGCGGGCTCCCTGGACAGGTAAGTGCCCCAATATTAAAAGTCAGCAGCTACAGTATTTTTAGCTGCTGACTTAAAAAAATTTTTTTTCGCTCAGGCTGGACCTCCTCTTTAAAGAATAATTGCAATTTGAAAACAAGTGCACTTTTGCCACCCCCCCCCCCCCCCCCCATATCTGTAACCTTACAGATCCTGCTCTCCCCCTGCGCAGATGCATACTTGCTAAGATCTGTTTTCCGCAGCTTCTGATTTTTGTTTATGTATAGCGCTGAAAGTCCTTTCTCCTTGGTCACACCTGCAAAGTAGATTGTGGCTGTATTGCGCAGGCAACCCCAGAGGGAGAGGACTTGCAGCACTGGATTTCAACAAACACTGGAGGCTGCGATTGTTGGATCTCAACAAGTATCTGTGGAAGGGGGAAGGATCTGTTCGGTCAGCAGAGGGGGTAAAAAGTAGAAGTGCACTTTCAAAGTAAACTTATTCTTTAAGCTGGGGTTGGGTTTTAAACCTCTTTAAAAGTAGAGAGTTTGTAGATTTGCACACCAGTGAGGTGGCATTAAAATGGGAGATACATTTGCTTTTGTAACTTGGTGTACATTGATGCACATTTGTTAAAAATTAGTTTCCATAAAACTCCTATATGAAAGAACATGGAGAAACAATTTGCTACATAAAAGAATACATACAGCTTTGTAATAAAAAAAATAAAATTGTGCTGCTTCTCATATTTAGTTCATTCAGTGCCAGAAGCCGTAATCACCATTCCTGTACAGCACATGCAGTTTTTAGATTGTCTGGGAACATGTACAATAGAGCGATATGAGGTGCGGTGTTGAGAAGCAGGCAGGATATGTATGTTTTTTGTTTTGTTTTTTGGGTTTGGGAAAGCAGGTATCCCTATAGATGTTTGTGTTTTGCTCTCATGAGCTATTCCAGGGGACATGTACCGGTATATTTAACCACTTCAATATCAGACACTTGCACCCCCTTCTTGCCCAGGCCAATTTCCAGCAGTCGGCGAGGTCGCACTTTGACAATTGCACAGTCATCCAAAACTGCAACACCGTACCGTACCGTACCCATATAAAATTTGTCTTTTTTTTTTTTCACACAAAAAGAGCGCTTTCTTTTGGCGGTATCTAATCACCAATGGGTTCTTTCTTTTTTTTCTAAATGAAAAAAGATTCAACATTTTGAAAATAAAAAAGCCATTTTCTTTTATTAAATTCATTATTCGTTATAAAATTTTACAAATAAAAAAATCTTTCTTCATGAATTTAGGCCAAACTGTATTCTGCTACATTTCTGATTGCTTATACTTGTGAAGTTCACTGACATAAGCAACCATTTTTAAAGAATGAAATTGATTCATTGTTTACTATTGCGATTAGCTGTCATTGACGGCTAATCACATGATGTACAGATGGGCTGTTATTGACCCAGTCTGTACCATGTGATCACTGTGACAAATCACAGCTAGCAACAGAATTGTGCACAATGAATAGCATGAAAAGAATCCATCAGTTGCGTACAATTGTCATGTGATCTGCCCGTGATTGGTCACAGCGATAACATGGTACTAGCAGAAGGCCGATACACTAATCAGTCATTCGCATTGTCAAGTGAGCACATTTGTTTTAGTGAAAAAAGTAAAGCTTCCTCTCCAGCAAGGAGAACAATGGGCAGCCATAGTAGTGACAAAACTAAATCTTGCTCCAGATTTCATGAGACTAGCAGTCAAAGGGCAGCAGTTCCCTGTATCTCTCTATGGAGATATACATCTATTAGGCTGAAGTCACAGGTGTTCCTAGGCCCATGAAATGTAACCAAAAGAATACAAATATAATATGAGACTTTTTCATTGTTGGGGTTTACTTGCACTTAAAGCTGATCTCTGGGAAGCCTGAAAATTCTTAGTTGCATTTGGACTTTGCCCACACTACAAAGATTAAATGCTCATTTAGTCTAGGGAATGGTAAAAGCAGTTTTATTTATCCGATCCTCCTCCCTTCCCTGGCACACTGTGCTCCCCCATGCTCCAGCAGTGGAATCTTTCCTGACCTTGTCATGTCCAATGCAGGGCTAATTTCCCTTTATCAGTCTTTATGATGTCAGGATCTCAGGCTGCCAGATTGTAGGGGAGAAGGCTGTAGGGACTTGTGTTGCCATGCTGGGGAGCCTGTAGAAGCAGATTGGGTAATCATTCCTGCTGCCCCCTAGGCCTAAATGAACAGTCAAGCCTTGCAGTATGGACAGAGAATTTTTAGGTTTCCTGGAGTTCCGCTTTAAAGGTGGAATTCAACACAAAAGGTAGATTACTTTATTGTACATTCCAGGACTCGGGGGATCTTCATATCCATTGTGGTAGGGTTATGTAGCTACCTTCAGGTGATTGGACACTGCCAAAAATGATAGAAAATCCCCTCCCAGCTAGGTAAGACTTCAGCTTATTTGCTAGTGTCTTAGGTGATGGTCATGTCTGTGCAAGCTCTGCATAATAAAATTAGCTAGCTGCTCAACGGTTTCATTGAGGTTTAGGAGACTAGCTTTTCTGGATCCATGGCCTCTGCTTTACTATGCACAGAGGAATGATACGCGGGTTCAGCCTGTAACATTGGTGTACCGCACTGGACCTTGTGGAATGATGTATTGTCTTATGGACCAGCAGGGTGCTATATAGGTCCACTGAGGTTATCCGGGATTGGGAGTCTAGTCCCTTGAAGGGATATGGAAGAATCGTCATTTAAGAAATCTTCTTTGGAGGAACCCCAGGGTCATTTTTTGTCTCAGACCCAGAAGGCCTTTCTGACTTTTCTTGGGAAAGTGGTCCGGACCAATTTAAAACTTCCAATAATCCTCTACTCCAAAGCTAAAGGATTTGGATCGAGACATCTACCACAACACGCTCAGACCTTTTGTGTACATCCTTATTTAAAGAATGTTTTGTACATGAGATTGGGCTCACTCTGACGAGGTGTTTGTTCCATTAAAAAGATTTTCTCATGTCATCACTAACGGGGAACTTACTCCTTTTCATATACTACGCACTAAATTTAATGTGCCTGCGTGGGCCATTTTTCGTTATCTCCAAATAGCACATGCATATCGATGTCAATTTTTAAGTCAACCGGTCGTGCTAGAATACTCTGAGCTTGAATCCATCCTTCGGGTTGAGGACCTGGAGAAGCCCATGTCTCACATTTATAGGTCCCTGCTGGTTGCAGCCGTCCCCGAGTTCTCCTCCCTCCGCAGGAAATGGGTGGAGGACATACCGGAGTTGGATGACGATGACTGGAGGGAGGTTTGGGATTTTCCATTCTCCCCTTTGCTATCAGCCAGGGACAAATTGGTCCAATACAAAATTGTTCATAGAACCCATTACACGCCTCACAGATTACATCAGATGTCGCTGACGCATTCTTCAGCATACTGGCGATGCTCCTATCGGCCAGGAGACTTCCTTCACATTTTCTGGACTTGTCCAGCGATTGAATGCTACTGGAAGGAGGTTCTCCTGGTGATAGGCAGGACTACTAAGATCAGTATCCCTTGTGACCCTAAATACTGTCTGCTGGGGCTCGTGGAACAAATGTCGATCCTCAGAGCTAGGAAAACGCTTATATCGTTGTTATTGTACTATGCACGAAAGGCCATCGTCATGACCTGGAAGCAATCGTCCCCCCCTTCTATCAAATTTTGGAAGAACCTGGTGAACGCTAGTTTGCCCCTTTATAAGGCCACCTACTCGAGCTGGGGTTGCCCACAAAAGTTTGACAAGGTGTGGACCTGTTGGTTGGATGATACCACTACGGCAACCGATGTAGTGATTGACCCATAATCCTTCATTGAGGTCATAGTGGGCTGTTAGGCTGCCCAAATACTCCTATGCTATTTTATTCTGTACGTATAACACTTAGCACAACACCTCCTGCAATAACCTCTCCCCACATTGGGGGTTAGCTAGTTAACGTTGTATTGTTTTGACCTGTCCTGATGCGGCCGTTGCTGCATAAGTGACAGACCATATGTTAAGAGACTGTGTTCCTATGTGGCCTGTTGCCGCATTTAAAGGTTTGCCCCTGCGTGGGTACTGTTTGGCCCCTACGTGGGCAATTGTTGTGCTGATGAAAATTCAATAAAAACGATTTTATAAAAAAAAAAAAAAGATTTTCTCAGCAATACCCCATAGAAAGTGATTTCGCTGAGAAATTGAGCATTCCTTGGGTGGATTTGGTGGTTCCCTATCTCAACAAGAGCCTTGATTCTAGAGAGAACAAGGATTTAGTCTTATGTGTTTTTCTCACTCGAGACCAATGCCTTGTTTTGCAAGCTCATGTGGGTTCCATACACTGATGCAGCCCTCAGTTTGGCTTTGCCTGAGAATTTTTGGAAAGATGGTAGTCTCTTTTTGAGACAGTTCCTAATGCCCAGTTTCATTCTATTGCCCTCTAAGGGAATGTTGTGACACAGTGGTTGGATTCACCAGTGAAGTTGCACCCCAGAATGAGACTCTGGACTGGTGAACATCCTCTGGGATTTCAGAACAAGGACATTTTCTCCCTCTTTCCTGGAGGGTCCCTGATGATGGACTACAGCCTGATGGGCTGGGCAGGAGTTCCAGGCAATCTCTTGGTTCAGGGCACTTGGTCTCTGCAGAAGAGGTTGTTACCCATCAGCATTCTGGAATTGATGGTGATTTCCCTTGCCCTGCTGCAGTGGTCAGTGCATCTGAAGGGCCTCCTTGTAATGATTCAGTCAATGAGGCAAAAAAAGTTGGGCGATTCAAAAGGAAATTGCTCTTATCCCATCTTGGTCGGAACTTCATGTTCCTACTCTGTCGGCTGTCCAGATCCCAGGCGTGAAAAAATGGCAGGTGGACTTTTCTCAGTCCTCAACAATTGATTTTGGGCTATTGGTCTCTTTGCCCAGAGGTGTTTGAGGAGCTCTGCCACAGGTAAGATGCTCCCGATCTGGATATTTTAGCATCAATTCAGATTCAATGCATAACTGGACAGGTTCATAGCCAGGACCATAGTTTTACAAGCATTTGCTGTGGATGCTCTGGTGATGCTGTGAGATCAGTTCTCTGATTTACACCTGTCTACCTAATACAACTTCTTCCTGTTCTGTTTCGAAGAATTCCGTTGGCAGGCATCCTATTGACTATGATTGCAACAGCCCGGCCCAGGAGAATGGTACTTGGACAAAGTGAATCTGTCAGCAGACGAACCAGACAGAGTACGCTGATACGGTCACTGCTAGCCTTTTAAAGGCGAGGAATGAAACTTCGTGTATGATTTTATTTTTTTATTTTTTCAGAGGATGTTATGAAGCTCAGAGTTTTCTTTTTCGTTGCTATGTTGTGCGTCGCATCCTGGCTTTCCTCTAATTTGGAGATAGTCAGATTTTGGTCTTGAGTACAATTTCTCCACACTGTTTGGTGCGTACCTTGTGCAAGATGTTATGAGTATTGTTCCACTGGTTGACTCCAGTTACTCTCTGGAACCTCAATTTGATATTCTGTTTTTGCAGAAATCTTCATTGACCCTATTTGGGGTATTCCTTTGGTTTTTCTGAGTAGGAAAGTCATTTTTCTGGTTGCCACTACTTTAGGTTAGGGAGTCCTAATAATTGGCTGCTCTTTCCTGTAAGAAACCATTCTTGATTTCATAGAGACAAGGTGGAACTTTGGACTCAGCTGTCCTTCCTGCCAAAGGTGTTTTTCTTCATTTTTATATCATCCAGAATGTTGTGTTGACTTCTCAGTGTCCCAAGTCCAAGACTCTAGGGGAAAATATTCTTCATCCATTGGCTGCTGTTCATTCTGTCAGTTGGTATCTGAAATTAACTGCTGTGCCTTGTCAGTTTACCTCATTTAGCTTCTTGAAGGCCCAAGGAAGGGTTACACAGCTTCCACATCAACCATTCTAGAGCCATCAGCTTCTTGATCAAGCTTATGGCCGAAGGGCGAAGTTCCACTGTTTCTGGTGAGGGCACAATCTACCAAAAGTGTTATTGGTTCTTGGCTTATTCGATAGGTAAAGCTTTTAAGCTGCTACTTGGTCTTCGGTTCATACTTTTACAAACTTTTAGCATCTGAATGTTAAAGCCACTGGGGGTGCTTCCTTTTGGGTGGCGAGGTTTGCACGCTGCTGCATGAGGTTCTAACCGGTTTTGGCGTGTAATGGATTTGAAGATATGTGTCCTGGGATGTATGATAAAGAAAATGGGATTATGTTGGAAATAGTCCTTTTCTTGGAGTACATCACAGGGCACAATAACCCCACCCCTCTTCCTGCGTGGTTCTTGGCCTACTACAAAAACTAAAGTCTTTCTTAACTGGGGAGGGTTATTTCTAGGAAGGGATTTCTTGTCTCTTTGTCTTTATTTTTTGCCAGCATCCAAACACCTAAAGGTGGCTGCATAATCCTTCACTTTTTAAATTCAGAGCAATTTGAATTGATTGTCTCATGAAGAGTGTTAATAGAGACATTCTAGGTTGGCTCATGGAGGTTTCAAAGAGCGCACTATTCAACAAAGAATTAAACCAAACCCGATTTATTCTCTGGTAGGGACATTTGGAGAATTCAGTGCCTCCCAGATTGTCGCAGGCTGTCTGAGATCTCTGGCATAAATTTTATTCCTGTATATGTTTCATGTACTGACGATTTATTTTTCTGCTGAAAGAATGACTTGCGGGTCTGCCATTGCTACAGATCAGAGTATTTTTGAACCTTGTTTATTTTTGAAAGTGTTGCCAACCTGACCATATTCTGACACATGGTGCGTTCCATATTCAACCGACACTGCAGCTGAAATATTATGTAAGTGCTTCACTTTCTTCCACATGTTCTCAGCTCCGCTCTCTTGTACATCTGCATATGCTTCAGAATATTTGTTTAAATTTGTGTGGTTATGTTGTGCATATTTATAATTTTCTTTTTTCATCATCGTGAGTAAAGATTTTCTGTTCTGTGTCCAAAAATGTCATAGAACTGTTTAGCTTGAAAAAAAAAAAAATGTCCAAATGTTTCAAGTCGCTGGAAACCCCAAAAGTTTTTAGCAATTTCCAGCCTCTCCGGGGGACTGTCAACATTTGTAAGGAATGAGAAATGTGGGAGCACCGTGTGATTGTGACAGACATGTGTAAATAAAAAGTTCTTACAACCACTGCTGTACTGTGAACTCCATTCTCAAACCATTTGGTGAGAGATGAAATTGCTTTGCCTATTACGGTAACTTTTATATAGAAGTTTTCTGTGTAACTTTGCTAAGCTTGAGCACCAGAAGGTTTTACACCCTTCATGACCAGGACATTTGTTGCTATTTGGCACTGAGCTACTTTAACTGGTATTAGCAAAAATCAAAAAATCCAATAAGTATATATTGATTGGATTGCGTGACAGTTATAGTGTCTACAAACTTTGGTTATATTGGGGGGGGACTAAGATCACCTGTGCGTAATACTATACACTGTCACTGTACTAATAGTCACACTGGCTGGGAGGGAGTTGACATCTAGAGTGATGAAGGGGTTAAATGTGTACCTAACTATTCTGCTTTTTACTAAAGAGCTCTTTGTGTCTTATCCCTGCTTTGCAGGGATAAGAACCAGAGAGATTGTTTACTCTGCTTGTGAACACATGGCTCTGGGCTGTGTACACAGTCGTTCAACTGGTCCCAGCCATGAATCATTGACTGTGACTTGCTGACAGACTCCCCCAATGTACAGAACATTCACAGCGTCTGTCAGCTGGGTGGGCAGCGATGTATGGGTAAGTTGCTTTGCCTGCAAAGACCACTCCTCCACAGGACATTGCTGTTTGTGTGGACGCATCTGCAGCAGTCAGACATGCCACTTAGTAAAAGCTTGAAGTCCCCAATCAGCAGGGGGTGCGAGTATTGCAAGTTGTAGATTTGACTCAGCAGGTGGGGGTACCATTGTAGAGAGACTACCTCCACATGGAGAGTAATCCCTAGTACACACTTTAGGAATCTCAGACAAGTGATTGTGATTGTTCTTTTTTTTTTTCTTTTTTTAGGCTAACGTTACAAAAATTCTCGTAAGACAGAATACAACTTTGGTAGTGTAAATGTATTCGGTTATTGTAAATATATTCTTTCATTTCCGAGCCCCGCACAATACCATGCTAATTACACAAGAATCTTTTGCCCCTTTGGATAATTTCACATTAACTGTCATAATCGGCTCTCAAAAGCTTCATCGGCGCCCATCAATGCTGCCAAATACTTTACCACCTTTATGGTCAAATGTTTATTTTCTTTCAAAATTTTCTGTGTTTTTTTTTTTTTTTTTTTTCACTTGTTTAGCAAAAATAAAAAACCCAGGGGTTAAATACTTTCAATAGAAAGCTCTATCTGTCTAAAAAAAAAAAAAATGATTAAAATGTCATATGGGTACAGTGTTGCATGACTTCGCAACTGTCAGACCCCTTTCACACTGGGGCGCTTTGCAGGCGCTACAGCGCTAAAAATAGCTCCTGCAGAGCGCCCTGAAACAGCTGCTGCTGCTGTGTCTCCAGTGTGAAAGCCCCGAGGGCTTTCATACTGGAGTGGTGCTCTAGCAGGAAGGTAAAAAAAAGTCCTGCTAAGCAGCATCTTTGGAGCAGTGTATACACCGCTCCTGCCCATTAAAATCAATGGGGCACTGTGACTATACTGCCTCTGTAGAGGCACTTTACGGTGGTTTTCAACCCTTTCTCAGCCGCTAGCGGCCGAATGGCGCCACAAATCCGACTGTAAATCGCCACTAAAAATAGCGCCGCTTTACCGCAGACGTGCCTCCCACCTCAGAGTGAAAGGGGCCTAATTCAAAGTGTGGCAGCGCTAAAAGCTCCTGGCATGGTTGCATTTCTCACAGTAGTATCTCTATTCTTGGCTGCCAATCTCAACAAGAGTGTCACTGTATTGTTTAAGGACTACCTTGTTTTCTTCTTAAATTTAGCATGTGTGACACCACCATTTGCCCTTCCCAGTGGTAGCAGTAGTCAGAAGGAAGTGGGATTTTTGTTGGGGATATCTTGCCAATGAAGTCTCCTTGAGATACAAGAAGATGCCATGTTATTTGTCATGGCGGCAGACCTTGCTGTACTAAATTATCAATTTTGGGAGAATTAGATGATAAAGCTTTATTTTTTAAATTAAAATAAAAAAGATGTTCTACTTACCTTGTCTGTGGAATGCCATTGCACAGAGTAGTCTCTAACCTCCTCTACTGGAGTCCCCCGCCGGTGCTCTACACGCCTTCCTCCAGGTGCCCCCTCAGCAAGCTGTGTACTAAAGGAGTGAGCATGCTCCTGAGCCAAGCTGTGTGCGTCCATGACCACACACAGTGTCTGGTAAGCCATGCCTCCACTCACTCATCACAAGAGTTTAACAGCAGGAGCTTATGGCCCCTTGTGCTCTGAGTCTCCTGTGAATCTAGGAAGATGGGAGTGGTGCTGCAGCTGGAACAGAGCTGGATCAGTCTGAGGAGTCAGGTAAGTGTTTAGGGATGGGGTGGGGGGAACAGTTATCGGGATGCTTATTACCGTAATGCAGGGGGTACATTTAAGGTAAAACTGCTTGGTTTAGAGGAAGTCAGCTTTTGATGTTAACCATTAATGTCTGCCTATTCTCTTTGTTTGAAGTCCTGTCTGCAAGAATTACGGCGGCAGTTTCCTGGCAGCCACAGAGTGAAGAAACTAACTGGCATGAGATTTGAAGCCATGGAAAGGTAAAATAATTGATGCCATATATGTTGAAATGTTTTCCTCTAGTATTGTGTTGTGTCTTCTCAGTATACTTTAATCAGTTCAACAGTAGAGTTAATTCACTTGGATGCTGTTGAAATCTGTGGTCTGATAATTTATACCATAAATATTTTTTAAATAAAGATTCTAATATAGATTTTAATACTAAACTAGCTCTACAGTGCAATATGAAATTGAAATAACTGCTGTCGGTGTAGGATCTATTCATTAAATATAGGTTGTAATAGAATTCATGAAACATTTTAACATTCAATAGTAATTGCTATTATGGTTCCAGGAGTGCATAGGTAATGTATTTGGCCCTTAACAGAAAACGAAAATAGTTTTTACTGACTTTTCTGCAAAGCTCATAATGCAGTATTGTAAATGCAAACAAATCTCAGATTCTCTCCATAAACCGCATTCTTTTTGTCTGCTCCCTCCCTCTCTTGTTGTGGTTGTGTCACAATGGATCATTGCCCAAGTGTGCAAAAAATAACAATGTTACGATCCCCACATCAGCTTTTTTCAATTCTTTTAGTTGGCCTTTAAATAACACCCCACTTGCTTCAGTTTTACTTCAATTCATATATGATTTTAACCACTTGCTACCCAGGCCAATTATATAATAAATAAATATTTATATTTATAAATAAATATATATATTTTTTTAGTAGAGACCCATGGAAATAAATTGGGGGTCACTGCAACTTTTTATCTTGCAGGGTATTTGCACAGTAATTTTTAAAATGTGTGTTTTTTTTTTTTTGGGGGGGGGGGGGGGGGTTAGTTTCATGCATTAAAACAAAAACATTAAAGTTAGCCCAAATGTTTTGCATAATGTGAAAGATGTTTAAAAAAAAAAAAAAAAAAAAAAAAAAGATCCAGCTGAGGCGGTGTCATTTTTTCAAATCCGGAGGCCGGGCTTGATGTCATAATATATCGTGCCTGGCCTTCGAAAGATCATAGAGACGTCCAGGGAGAACCACCGGAGGGGGTGGGACGTCCTTTTCCACTGCCTGTAAGAATAATCAAGCCACTGAACTTATGGTGGGAATTGCTGGCTCTAAAAGAAGGTATCTGAATGATGCCTGTAGCTGTAGGCATCATTCAGATATCCCCACTAAAATTTGATGACCTCGTTGGGCGGGAAGTGGTTAAACGCTTAAGATAAAAAATATATAAATCTCCCTCTCCCCCATACAAATATTGTATTTTTAAACCCAAAAAGGAAGAAAATCAAACTATGCTCTCACTGTAAAAGGAATGTTTCTGGTGAGGCATCTTCATTTATTGACGTAAAGATCTGTAGCCATATTTGGCTGTCTCCTAGCTAACGGCAATTAGAACTTCATTGGGACAAATTGAAAATACGATGGACCCAAAGAGCAGTGCGTATTTGAATCAGGCTAAGTCCCTAACAACCTTTTGGCTTCTTTAAGATCTGCCACAAGATGACTTCCATAAGTCAGGGCTTTTGCCCTATATAGGAGTCCCATGTGCTAGCGCTCAGGTTCCTGAAGGGTTACAATGGAAGCAAGGGCATCTGCAAATTCTTTCATGGCTGGCAGGGGTGGAGATGAGGACAGCCTCCTCCCTCCTCTCCCTCAATCTGGAAAGTCGGGGAGTAAGCCCTTTTCCTAAGAAGTGCCTCGATTTGTCTGTGTGGGGGATGCTTGTCAGGCTTCTCGGTCATCTGGTCCCTAGGAATTGCAGAAGTTTGCATGTCCTATCCATGGGCTCTGCCTTCCACCCTTCTTCTGAAGCCTGTTCTCTGTCCCCATGGCTAAAGGCAGCATTCACACCAAAACCTTCCTTTTTGCCAAAGGTAGTCTTCCTCCTTCCATCTCAGTGAGGACATTGTTCTTCTTCCCTCTGTCTTGCCCAAAAACGTGAAAAGGAAATTTTCCCTACATTGCCTGGATGTGGTCAGCATCCCTCTTTGTCTTTCCTGTGTTCTCATTTACTGGGTAATGTGGTAATTTCAGTCGTCTTCCTTTTGCCTAAGGTGGTCTCCTCTTTCCACCTCAATTACATGACAAGAAAAATGTCCTTAGGATGGGTATTGTCCCCCTTTCCCTCTGTCCTGCCCCACAAAAGAATTTAACATAACAAGGAAATTGCCCTACATTTTCCAGGATGTGGTTGGGACTGTCAGGTGCTACCTAAAAGCTACAGCCTAAACCCTTAAAGTGGAGGGCCACCCTAAAAAAAAAACAGCATTATTATTCTTAAAAAAATAAATAAAAATTTGATAGTTTTTTTTTTTTTTTTTTTTTTTACCTTACTAGAAACCCCTGTTGCTAGGCAGTCTTCCTAATCTGCCTCTTCCTGCTCCGCAGTGATCTTCGGTTTTCTCTCCTCCTCGCGTTGTCTTCTAGGAAATGGGACGCCGTGTGTTTCCTAACATATCGCATCCCATGCGCAGTAGGAAACGGGCAGTGAAGCCGCAAGGCACCACTGCCGGTTTCCCTTTAGTGAGGCACCGGGACCCGAGAGCCGAGGGACAGGTCAGCCTCAGGCGGCCGACATTGTGGGCGCCCTGGAAAGCTAAGTGTCCTAAAAGTCAGCAGCTTCTTTTATTTTATTTTTTTAGCTGCTGACGTTTAAAAAAAAAAAAAAAAATTTACCTGCTGGAACACCCCTTTAAGAAAAAGGTTCCTCCCCATGGTTGGATGCTGATGTGAATGTTAGTGAAAGAGAAAGGTCCACTTCGCCACGTCAACACAAGCTAAATGTAACAAATGTGGTGTGAATCAAGCCTCAATAACTTTTTTGGCATAGTCAAATTTCTCACCTTTAATTGTAAAAACTCTGCAACTTCATTGTGTTTTATTCCTAAACCTATCGTTGAGCGTCTGGGTCATAGAAAAGCATTGAAGAAAATTTAAAGTAATAACTTCTTAATCTGCATAGAATAGGAAAGATCTAAAACCCCTGTATGTTGCATCCCATTCCTCCCACCTGAAGTGAGAGGAAATTGTTGTAAAGTAAGGTAAATTCCCTGTTGGAAGATTTCTCCTCTATTCCTGTTCTGATCACAATTTTGGATCCTTTGTAGTTCTGCTCTGCAATACATATTTCCCCATGTTTTATGCCTTTAAAAACACTGGAAGAGCAGCATAATGTGTGTTGATGTGCCAGTGTAATCCAGTGAGCACCTAACTTTGGGTAGCTTCGTTAGAGAACCAACGTTGCTGTGTCTGCTGGTCTGAAGTCCCATACAGTGTCTTCAGCTCTGCCAGAGTTCTTCGTGGCTGGACTACTATGCCCTCCCCCTTACTTCTCATCTCCATAACATAAGAGGGGTGTGCTGTGTAGTCCAGCAAGAGGAGAATTGGGTAGGTCTGATGAACAATGCTTAGGACTGTAGTGCAGTTAAAGAGATAGATAGAACACGAGGAACTGTATATGCATAGCAAAGATGTACAGAATTTTTTTTCTTTTTTTTTCAACTAGACATACGCTTTAGGCCGTTTAACACATGCTGACCGTTCATTTCATCCGTTCAGTCACATCAAAACAGATGAAGTATTCCGTTTTTTTTTTTTTTTTTTCTTTTTTTTTTTCTTTTTTTCTTTCTTTTTTTCTTTTTTTTTTTTTTTTTTAAAGATGGATGAAAAACGAACCATTTGTCTGTTTTCCATCCGATCCATATTTTTTATTTTTTATTTTTTGTTAACGGAAGAAAAAGAGCTTTAATCGGTTTAAAAAAACAGATGGTAGCGGATGTAAACTAATATAAATGGATGATCGTCCATTTACATCAGTTTTTCCAAAGAGATGCATTGATGTCCGTTTTTTCATCTGACAACGGATGGCTGAAAAACGGGACAAACGGACAGCATGCGTGAAAGGTATTTCTTTGCCTTCATGGACAAATCAGTTTTACTTTAAGAAAAGCAGTTGTGTGAGTCACTTCCTAAAGAGCGTGATTCAAAATATAATTTTTGGGTAGATGTAACATTTATTTGCCTTTTTTTTTTTTTTTTTTTTTTTAATGCCGACTCGTTGGGTTTGTTTAGTTGTGTGTAGATTTTCTGAAAGTAATTTTCCATAAGCAGTTTTCACTTTTTTTCCTTGGAACAGGTATGATGATGCTCTCCAGATATATGACAGGATATTACAAGAAGATCCAACTAACACAGTAAGTCAAATACTGCGTCTGTAATAGGTAATTTGAGAGAAGTCGTCTGAGAGCACAACTCTTGGCTAACAAAATATTGCTTCAAATCATTCTCGCTCCCCCACAGGGAAATGTATTTCTTTTAATTATTTTCGTTATTAACTTGGACATTGTTTTCCTTGCACTCTAAATACCACGAAAGGACAAAAAATTAATATTGTAACAACTTTATTTCTAGAATGTTGGAGTTCGGCACTTGAGAAAGCTTTGCAAAGGGTGAAATAGTTATGTATCCCATGCTGTCAGTGCTTCGTTTTTATAAAGAACTTTGGAAGCGAAGTTTGTTTGGAGCTCATGTCACTGTAATGTTCTCATTTGCAAGGATTAGACTTAATTAAAATGCATTTTCATGTTATTACGTAGCTGTTTTAGTGCTGGCTTTTCACCTTTAAGCTGTCGAGATGTTACGTTTAAAGTGTCTCTAAGCCTTAGTGTGACAGCGATTGTAAGTGTTGCTGTTTGGAGAGATGTAGTTGTAAATAGACTGGGATTGTGTCAGATTTCTGTAGATAGACCGGTATTCTCACAGAGCAGCAGCAGCCTCTATCTTTAGCCTGCTGGGGATAACTAACTTTTAGGGATGTGCTGGAACATCATTGAATATCAAAAAAGAAATTTTTTAATGACGTATTTACAACCAGCAGGTGGAACTCCGATTTCTTTTACACAAGTTTCACTAATCTTCGCTGCTTTTTCAGAAAAGCATGTGTATATTCCCCAATAGCTCAAGCTTACATTACATATTTGGCTAAATGAGTCAGAGAAGTACCCCCCCCCCCCCCTCACACACACACACCTTCCTACCTTTCCTTTCTCTTCTTGTGTAATGCTTTTATACATTCTTTCAATTAAAAGAGAAGAATGGACTTTTTTTTAATTTTAGCAGCATATTTGCCTAGGTGGATGCAGCATCGCTCCCCCACCAGATCTAACACTGAGAACCGAGCCATCTAACACCGCTGCTCTGTTCTCCGTGCTCCCTGAGCAGAGAGCTAGTGACTTTCAGTCACTAGCTTTCTGTTCTGCCCCCTCCTCTCTCACTGGAGCGATGGGTTGTGGAGGGGGTGGGAGCGGCCAGCTCAGTGGCTTGCTGAGAGGCTGACCTGGGTGCCATTCTAGGCACGTGGGGGGGGGGGGGGATCCCGACTTCATTGTCGTGATCTTGTCTGAGCCTGGACCGGCTCTGAGACTTCAGCCGACTTCAGGCTGAGGCCCGCTGTCAGCTAAAAACAGGTCACAGGAGTGCAGAACGAATTGCACTCCTGTGATCCATGCACACAAGTCATATTGTCATTGAATGTTATTAAAAATTACCTTTCCTTTTCAATCTTCTGCTCTGTAATTTTCTGTGAAATGCAATATGGCTACTTGGGTGTTCTGTACACAGAATGTGTACAGAACACCCACCAGAAACATAATTCCCTGCTTGTGTGATTGGCTCACTGATTTTCCCAGAAGTCTGCACTAAGATACAAGTCAGATTTCAGGCATCTTCTGCAACACAAATGTCATTTTTGGTAAAACGCTCCCAATGGGAAATGGCATGCAGGCCATGCAATTTTCCTCATAAGTGCTCTGCAGGTGCTACAGCTGGTTGATAACTAAGAAACCACTCCCATTGGCCTCACTTCTGAACATAGGAACAGAGAAACACACAGGGATTTCTTCAGAATAAAAAAAGGTAAAAATCTGCAACAAAGTTTGTCAAAATCCTTGTAATCCTTATAATGTACATAGATCACCCAGAGGGGAATGTGTTTTTTGTTTCTCAGAAAACGTGGCGTTACAGTTTACGTTTATTCCAAGCAGCTACTGCAGTGCTATTTCTTTAGAAGATTACAGATTTTCAAATGTAAAAGATTGCTGTCTCATAAAAATCTTGAAGATTAGCTTCAGTTTTTTTCTTCTTTAGTAGGGTAGGAAAAGTTTAGAACATTTTGGCAGATTTAAATTGCTTTGTCCCTATTGGAGAAGTCCCCCCTTTCTTTCTACCATGCCACACAAAAAACAATGGGTTTCACTAAAATATTAGGGGAAAATATTCTTTGCAAAGACACGACAGTGATAAAATTTGGCAAGGGTTCTCCTTTTTCTTTCCAAAAAAATTTTTTTTTATTGCAATTTGCATCTCACTCCTTGGTGATAAAGCTACAGGAAGCGAGATGAAATATCCCCAAGGGCACACAAGCCTCAGTAAAACCAGACATGCAGCAGGTTCCAACTTCCCCCCCACTGTGTGCAAAAAGGAAAGTTACACTACCGTCAAAACTGAAAACGAAACTTTGAGATGCATTCTGGAAGAATAACTTACCTGCCCAGTCTTTTTCTTATTTCTTTGTCTTTTTTTAAGAATTTCTTCCAGACATTACTGCAATGAACCAGTCGATCCCACTTCTTCGCATATATAATCTGGTTATCTCAGAACATCTCTACCTGTAAATTGATATGGGAGGGTCAGCACTAAATATATTAGTTATTCTGAATTTTATCTAGAATATGAAGATAGCTATGGATGTGCCTCTAAAGTCCACGTCTCTTTCTCTTGAATACATTTTGCAATATATTTAGGATATTGGCACACTTGTACCTATCTGTATCCACAGCGCCATCTTGTGGTGATAAGTTTACATTTCTGGATATCTTGTTATTCTGTCCCTCCCTGTTAGACCCCTTTCACACCAGGGCGTTTTGCAGGCGCTATAGCGTTAGAAATAGCGCCTGCAATCCGCCCTAAAGAAGCTGCACCATTGTGTGCAGTTTGAAAGCCCTGAGGGCTTTCACACTACAGCGGTGCGCTGGCAGGACATCAGAAAAAAGTCCTGCCAGCAGCTTCTTTGGAGCGGTGAAGGAGCGGTGTGTTTACCGCTCCTCCACCGCTGCTCCCCATTGAAATCAATGGGGCAGCGCTGTAATGCCGCCGGCAAAACGCCGCTATTGCAGCGTATTGCTGGCGGTTTTAACCCTTTCGTGGCCACAAGCGGCGGGTAAAAGCGCCCCGCTAGCGGCCGAAATGCGCCGCAAATCCGGCGGTAAAACGCCGCTAAAAATAGCGGCGTTTTACCGCCAATGCTATCAGCGGTGTGGTGTGAAAGGGGTCTTAAAATAAACCTACCATTAAATTTATAGACTGATGATTTCTTTGTCAGTGGGCAAACGTACAAAATCAGCAGGGGATCAAATACTTTTTTTATCCCTCACTGTATATTTTATACCAAAAAACATTCAATGGAGATCCTTTGGTGCAGCTGGAGCGTCTTCCTATTTTTGTTGTTTTTATTTTCTTTGTTATTTTTTATTTATATGTTTATATTGTTGCGGTCTGTAGTCTGGTAGGATGCTTAAAGTGGAAGTTCAGCCAAATCTAACGCTAACCTACTCTCAGCCACATTCTAAACCTAAATGATCTAACCCTGTAAAGAAAAAATCGCTATACTTACTTTTTCTGAAACCAATCCCGTCCGGTCTCCAGTGGCAGCTGCTGGGTACAGAGAGAAAGTCGTCAACGGCTGTGAAATGCCTGGGAAGTGATGTCACCCATAGAGTAACTATGGGGCTTCTGTTGGCTGCCTCTCCTGCGCGGTCCCACACACTGAAGCCCTGCCACTGCGTGGGACCAGACCGGAGCAGCTGCAGAATAGGTAAGTATAGCAATCTCTCTTTTACAGGGCTAGATAGTTTAGGCTTAGAATGTGGTGTGAGTAGGTTTACCGCTAGATTTGGTTTTGGCTGAACTTCCACTTTAAGAGGAGGTACATCTGAAATCCCCAGGAGGCAGTTGGTTGTGTCCCTTAAATTGTATCTCGGGTTTGCTTGTACTGAACATATCAAGGGTAGGTCAAAGGATCCACAGAGGGGGACCAAGAACGTAGATGCCATAGGCCCACCATCAGACAACTTAATTTGTTAATATTATTCAGTACAGTTATTATTAAGTCATACGACCATCAGTTTAGCTTGAAAGGCTTCCAGTACTAACTTGCATCCAGTTTACCTTCATACTTCAACAGGCCAGAAATGAGTCCTGTTTGAAATGATCCACTTACACACCCAATAGTTGGTTTAGATTAATAAGCGTTGGCAGAAAATGAGACCGCAAACGTGATTTTCATGGGGGGAAAAAAACTAATTATTTCCCTAGCTCAACATATTTCCCTCTTGTAAACATAGAGATTAGACATATACAAGTTTGAATGAAAATATATGTTTTGGCTAGTTTGGGAATGAAGAGATTGTTTCTTTCTATGCCACTGTGTTGCCCCATCGTAAGTGCAAGACAGGGTGCTGAATATTCATTAACCGTTCCATATGGGATACTGGCAATGACTGAACTTGTAAATACATAGTAATTATGCTCTTTGGCAGCAATTTTTGCTTTTTCAAATTAGAAATGTCATCACTAGCTGTATTATTTCTCCATACAAACCAGTCTCGCATTACGGTTATTTTTTATATTAATTAAAACACAACTCCAGACATATAGAAAATGACTCGGTTTGACAATGAAGTTCTATTGAGTATATGTGCAGCCCAAAAAAATGTTTTCAGCCCATTTTGGTGTCGTAATGTGTGCAGTTTTCTTAAAGCGTTTGTAAAGTTGTGTTTGCTATTTTAAAAGATAGAGAAAAAAAAAGTGTAATACTTGCCTGTAATGATGGGCTGAGGCATGTTCGGATCATACTCGCCAGGAAGCCGTTACTGCACACCGCCAATCATAGGCAGTGAGGCATTTCCCGGCCCGCAGCCGCACATACACATGCTGCCTATGATTGGCAGTGTGCAGTGACAACTTCCCGGTGGGTTTGAGCCGAATACACCTGAGCCCATCATTACTTACCTGCTCTGTGCATTGCAATTGCATGGAGCAGCCCCAGTCCTCTTCTTGGGTCCCCCAACCCACTATTTGCGCAGCGGTCTTTCAAATGCAATTTTGTGGGAAAAATCACACTTTAATGAATTAATAATAAAAAACAAAACAAAAAAAACACAAAACTGTGAAGTTAGCAGTTTTTTTGTATAATGTGAAAGATGATGTTGCACCGCAAGAATCGTGATATTTATTATTTATTTAATTGTGATTCTCATTTTGTGCAGAATTATGCAGGTCTAGTACTTGCTATAAATACCTTTTTACTTGGAAAGCCTATCAGTAACAGTACTTGTTGTTGCAAGCTGACAATGCTAAGCCACTGCCTGGCAATTATCAGCAGTGTTATCAACCTGCTGTGTGTGTGTGATCCTTCAGTTAGGGGTTGAGCTGTCTATCTGATGGACCTGATAGGCAGCCAAATGAAGGAGCAAGTACAGCAGGCTTACAACTCCACTGTTAGATGTAAGGCAATGGCTTAGTGTTTTTAGCCTGCAGCAGAAAGTGAAATTACTGGCATCCCAGGTATGAAACTATGTAACATATTTACATAAAACTGTTTGCTTAGCCTGGGTTCACATATGTGCGATTTGGATACGGCTTTCACCTCTTGACATGCGAGTGTGAGCCGCTTTTGATGGAGCTGGTTCACACATGTCGAGGGTGGCCAAGCTGTGAATTCTAGAAGGGTCCTGTACGTTTTTGGGTGCGGATTAAGGCAAAAATTCGGACCTGAATTGTGCCTGAACCGGTGTACAGGAACACACCAGACCCCTGGCTGGAAACCGCGGCCGCACATGTGGAAACCCAGCTTTAAACACTTACGGACCACCCCCTCCCACCGCGCTCCGGTGCCCTCCGCCGCTTACCAGAGCCACTGGCAGTGGCGTAGGCAATCGGGTCCTTTCCCCTGCTTGGCATGGAGATGAGTGAGGGGAAGATGGCCCCATACCATTGCAGGGCGGAAGCGATGTAAAAACGTCACTTCCGCCCCTAAACCTTTAAAGGGACATATTTTAATTTTTTTTTATTGTATTTTAGTGTAAATATGAGATTTGAGGTCTTTTTGACCCCAGATCTCATATTTAAGAGGTCCTGTCAAAATATATAATGTTTGGGGGTTCTAAGTGGTTTTCTAGCAAAAAAATTATTTCAACTTGTAAACAAGTTTTAAAAATAGCCCTTGTCCTTAAGTAGTTAATGCAGAGTTCACCTAAAAATACATAAAGGATATAACATGGCCACACTTTCCATTTTGCAATTTAGCGTTATTAAAAGTTACTTTTCTATTTCAATAAGAATCCCCTGTGATTTTCTAAAAATTGTCAAATGTAGTATAATATGGTAATCTGCAGGCATTCTCTACACCAGGGGTCCCCAACCACCAGGCCGCGGCCCACTACCAGGCCATGGCCTCTCTGAGAGCCGGGTTGATGAGAGAAGCGAGTGGGTGGGCACATGAGAGAAGGGCAGGCAAGCAGAGATGACCTCATCTCTCTCTGCCTGCCACGCATCACTTCTCTTCCGCCCTCACAGCTGGTGTTCTGTCAGCCTCTTCAGTGTTGGAGGTGTGGCGAGGAGCAGAGAGATGACATTTCTCGCCGTCTGCCCCAAATCACAGCGCTCTCCTGTCTCTGTGCTAAACGGACCAGTGCTGCCACCAATGCAGTGACAATCCATATCTGGTGGCACTGGCAGTCGACGTGACAATCAATATCTAGGGCCACTGGCAGGCGATGTGGCATTTGACTATTCACATCTGGTAGCACTGGCATGTGATGTGACAATTCACGGCTGGTGGCAGGCGACATGGCAAGTCACAAGCTTTATCTGGTGGCAGGCAATTGACACGCTCTGGGCTCCCACTGATTCTGCATTATGGTGAGTTGAACTATTTCAGTTATTACGATGATGCAATAATAGAAATAATATGATTCAATCACCCTGACATCTTATCAAACATAGTGCAGAGATGATTTAAGCGCTAACACCAGCCATTGCCCTGACAAATTGCCTGTGAAAAATCGCTTACTCACCGCGTACCCCCATCCCCAGGCCTTGGCACAATTTTCTTCCATGCAGCCGACCCCGGTGCCAAAAAGGTTAGGGATCACTGCTGTACAACATTGGTGTAAAGAAAACCCCCAGAAATATAAATTCATGCTTCTGTGATTTACTCACTGATTTTCTTAGAAGTCTGCACCAAAATACAAGTACGATTTTTACACCACCTCTGCAATAGGAATTTCATTTCTGGTGAGATCATACCTAAAGGTTAAAGCAGAGGTCCACCCATCGCTGCAAAAATTAAAAGCCAACAGCTGTACATACTGCAGTTGCTGACTTTTAATAATCGGACACTTACCTGTCCAGGAGTCCAGCAATGTTAGCACTGCAGCTGATGTGCCCATCAGCTGTCGGGTGCTGCTGCCTCCATTGCGGCTAAGGGAACCCGGCAGTGAAGCCTTTTGGCTTCATGCTGGGAACCTTACTGCACTTGCGCGAGACTCCGCTCCTCTCGCCTACTGGCCTGGCGGCCGGTGAAGGAGGGAGCCCGGGCGGTGATGATAATGCTACTGGAAGTGGGAACGGGATACCTGTGAAAGATGGGCATCCTGCCACCCCTCCCCCCGAAAAGGTGCCAAATGTGGCACCTGAGGGAGGAAGGAGTACAATGAGTGGAAGTTCCACTTTTGGGTCTACATTTCCCTCATTAGGCAGAACCTTGCAGGCAGCCTGGATATTTATGGGACTCCAGCCAATCTGGAGCTCTCGCGTGACTCCTCTGATCTCTCTCCTCCCCTCCTCCACGGCAGTGCTTGGCCTCGCCCACTATAGCTGTCAGCTGGGCAGAGGAGAGCCAAGAAGTCATGTGAGCGCCCGGAGCTGCTCTGATACATGGTATAATCGGTATCTTTTTTTTTTTTTTTTTTTTTTTTTTTTTTATACAGCACAGGCACTGGGGCACATAGCATTCTATAACAGAAGATGGCATGATCATCATATAGTGGGTTAACAACCACTTTAAATGTTTCTGTGCCGCAGCTTCAGTTTTTGAGACCAATTTGCTTGAACTAGTTAACACACTGGCCTTCATTGTCTTCTACTCAGATTCAGTATATAAAAACACTGGCAGCTCTGGGTAAGGAGGCAGCCAGATGCACAAAATAAAACTAATGATGAAATGTAGATCCTCCAGCAGGAAGGCCATGTCTTCTAGGATGGTGTATTTGTATTTTTGTGTAACCAGGCTGTACCTATAACAACAAAAAGGTTTGTTTTTTTGCTTGTTTACTGCACGTTTTACTAAAGTGTGCCCAGAAAAGAGCCTGGCAGTGATTCGTGGTTCAGTTTTCCTGGTGAATGCTGAATAAAAAAAACTCTTGATAAATTGTCAGGTATGAGAGTTTTTTAAATATCATCTACCTGCTAATTTCTTCCATGTGGAGTAATGCTGGGAGGGGTGGGGGGGGACAAGTCTCCGGATTCTAAGCAGAACTTTTGTTGAGTTTATTTTGGCATACAGGGAAGACTATCACTTTTATCTTGTTTGTGCTGACACATGGAGTTGCTTAAATTGTAGCACTAAAAAAAAAAAAAAATGTTCACAATAGAGGGAGACGTTGTATGGGCTGAACCAAAACTTTAAAGAGTTCAGTAAAAACTGAGAATGAAGTTTTTAGATGTATACAGCAAGCAGTCAAGCACAGCCAACCTGCTGATAATTGGGGATTGCTGTAGTATATTGGTCTACTATACTGTTTAAAATCCTTCTCCTGGGGGAGCACAAAAGCATAGTGGTGCTTGTATTTTACAGCAGAATGCTTTGAAAATAAATATTAGCTCAATAAAGAATACAAAAAAAAAAAAAGACATGGCGTCCGTTTACATCAGGTGCATTGGGACTGTGCTGAGCAACCTTGCCGAACATGGTCCCAAAGCAAGACATGGCAACAAACTGTGTTCCCTATCATGCCAGCTCACACCACTCTGCGGTGGTGCATGCTGGAAAAAAATATGACAGGCAGTACCTTTTTGTCCAGTGTAGCATGGTGCAATATAGCTCATCGTATCGCATGCTCTGCCACCAAAAATTTTAATAGACCATCACTTTGTGACATTGCAAAAAAGTTCACAATGGCCAGTGCACACCAGCAGCCTTGTTTTCAGCTGAACTGATTGTCTCCTTGTGCTGTTTCTTCACCCATTGAGCTTTGCTGCACAGGGCCTGCAAGAGGATGATACATAATGCCTGCATTAAAAAGAAAATGTTTATTGTTATATTAACCACTTGCTTACTGGGCACTTAAACCCCCCTCAGTCCCAGACCAATTTTCAGCTTTCAGCGCTGATGCACTTTGAGTGACAATTGCGCGGGCATACAACACTGTACCCAAATGAAATTTTTATCATTTTTTTCCCACAAATAGAGCTTTCTTTTGGTGGTATTTAGTTACAGCTCGGAGTTTTATTTTTTGCTAAACAAACAAAAAAAGATGCAAAAAAAAAAAAAAAAAAAATCATGTTTTAATAGTTTGTTATAAAATTTTGCAAACGGGTCATTTTTCTCCTTCATTGAAGTGCGCTGATTAGGCGGCACTGATAGGCTGCATTGGTGGGCACTGATGGGCTGCATTGGTGGGCACTGATGGGCTGCATTGGTGGGCACTGATGGGCTGCACTGGTGGGCACTGATAGGCATAGTTAAGGCGGCACTAATAGGCACAGATAAGGCGGCACCGATGGGCACAGATAAGGCGGCACTGATGGGCAAAGATGGGCACAGATAAGATGGCACGGATGGGTGGCACGGATAAGTGGCACGGATGGGTGGCACGGATGGGCACTGATAGGTACCACAGATAGATGGGACTGATGGGCACTGATAGGTGGCACTGATAGGTGGCACTGATAGGTGGCTCTGATAGGTGGCACTGCTGGGCACTGATGGGCGGCACTGCTGGGCACTGATGGGCGGCACTGCTGGGCACTGATGGGCGGCACTGGGGTGCAGCACCTTTGAGGCAGATTGGGTGGCACTGTGGGTGGCACTGTGGGGTGGCACTGTGGGCACTATGGGCACTATGGGCACTGACAGGGGGCACTGACGGGGGGCACTTACTTTTTCTTTTATTTTACTTCAGGATGGCACTGCGGGAGGCAGGTGGGCACAGGCAGGTGGCAGGTGGGCACATGTATTGATGGCCGTGATCGGGACTGATGTCCCGATCACGGCCGCCGGTGATCGGCTTTTTTTTTCTCTCCTCGCGCTGTCAGCGCGAGGAGGAATAATAGCCGATTACCGGCTCCGTTCTATCACATGATCAGCTGTCATTGGCTGACAGCTGATCACGTGATAAGGGGTCGGGATCGACCCCTTACACGGATCGGTGATCAGGCGAGTCTCACGGACTCGCCGATCACAGAGCGCGCCGCGCGCGCCCCTCAGGGGGCGCGCAGGCCGCTCGTAACCAGGACGACGTCAATAGACGTAGTCCTGAAAATGTAGGTCCGCGCTAATGCCGTCATTTGGCAATAGCGCGGATCTGAAGTGGTTAAAGTAAATGCATAGCCAAACAGGATCCCAGGGCGCCCCATATCACTCCGAAAGTACTTTTTTGCTAGCATTCTAAGGTAATGGATCTCTTCTTCCTCCATGTAGAAATTGCTCTTAACTTAACTGCTTTATTATTTATTCTCCAGTCAACTTTTCACTTTCTTCTAATAAAACAATAAAATTGTCGCATGTGGATCGGTGAAAGCTTGGGGAGAGCCTGTAATGTTGCTTCGGGCACTGGATCCTGCATGGTCACTCACCTTGGCACCTTGTTGAATTCATGTACTTAGCTGCACGGTGCTATACAGGTCCAAGGTTGTGGTCCATCCTTATGGAGCCAAGGCATTGAAGACCCTTCCAGAGATAGACCCACTATGACAGGCTTCACGCCTGTACCCTATATGAGAATCAGCGATATGGACTGGTAAGACGGGTTCACCATGTACTGTAAAATCAAGGACAATGTTTGGAATGTATTCACTTTACAATTTAATCCTTTCAAACTTTGCGCTAAAATTAAACCACTCAGAGTATAGTCTCTGCTGGATGACCAGGGGTTACATTACACCTCAGGTTGCACACTTTAACACAACTTCTGCCTAGAACCCTTTATAAGGTACTAAGTTAAGCTTTGTTATGCTCTTCGCTACAGGGCGGTCTGCTCCTGGGTTGCTGTGTAGTCTTTCTTGGATACGCTTGTCCTATGTCCACAGGAGAACTCTCATCTGTAGCAGTGACAAAACCAGGTCAAAGGGAGCCATGGCAAAATCTCAGGCAAACATTTGGTCAGCCGAAGACCCACACAATGCTCGATCTCATGGTGATGAGGCTTCACGTGCACCAAAGCACGACCTGATTTTTTACACCGATCTCTGCAAGGGATCCTGTATGTCAACCATGCAACAAGCTACCTACCTGACTAAAGCAAACTCTCAAAAAAAACATCTTGTTTGCATAGACCAACCATGCTCTTTGTTTTGACCTATCCATGCTCCTGTCCAGCCAAAGGAATTGCCTAGTCTTTTAGGCTGGGGAAGACTGTTCCAGTTCCTCAATTAATTCAGGAAACCTAATCATCGGTGGAGACCAAGCTCCCCATCAAACTTCCTTGAGGTCAGAGCAATATGGGAGGCTCTGCAACATTGGACTTCCCTTCTGCAGGGGCATTTAGGGTGCAATCAGACAACACCACGGCTGTGGCCTATATCGGCTATACCGGGGCCACCAGGGGTTATGTGGTCTTAAAGGAGGCAAGCCAGATCATCTCATGAATGGATAAACTCTGTTCAGCCAGCGATCTCTGCTGTGCACATCCCATGAGTAGGCAACTGGAAGGCAAATTAGCCATCATCACCTGGAGTAAAAGGAATGGGCCCTTCACCCCAACATTTTTAAGCCTGATATGTCAGGGATGGAAAACCCTGGTTTTTGATATTCTGGCCTCCCAGATTCAACCAGTTACCTCTGTTTGTGCCAGGACCAAGGAAGTATATGAGTCTTCTCACTGCACCAAACTGGCTAAGAAGAACCTCATACACAGACCTATTTAGACTTCTAGGAAACTACCCCTGGCCTCTTCCTAACAGGCCAGACCTGTTTCTAAGTCACTAACTTTAAAGGGGTTGTAAAACCTCACGGTTTTTCATCTTAATGCATTGGCTCCGGCTGCTGCCAATCAAATCTAGTGATACGGGAACTAGGGGGGGCCATGGAATGTGGCTCTCCGTGGGGGCACTCAAGGGGAGGAGCCAGAAGTGATGTGGGGGGACCCCACATAAGGAGGATCGGGGCCGCTCTGTGCAAAACCCTTGCACAGAAAAGGTAAGTATGATGTTTATGATTAAAAAAAAAAAAAAGCTTTACAGTCACTTTAATGACATGGCTCGGTTCTTAAAGGACAGAGGGGTCTCTGAGTCATTAATTCCTAGTTTGCTAAATGCAAAAAAGCCACTTCCAGAAAGCTTGACTTTTTTTTTCCTACAAATCCTCCTGTGCTTGGTGTGGACACAGGAGCTTAAGTTCCAGAGATTACTGTGTGCTTCACATTCAGGCCTTCCTACAATAATAACTTGACCAGAAGGTTTGGCCTTGCCCATTCTTTTTCTAAAACTTTTGGCCTCGCTCTCCCAATCCAGGTGTATCGGTGAACAGGCTGCTTTTAAAGTACCTTGAGATATGGTTCTCTCTGCCCTACAAAAAAAACCCTTTGCACCCATCAGGGAAATCTCCTTGGATGATCTCTCCTGAAAAATTGGCTTCTTGTTTGCTATCATGTTTCTCAGGCTTGTCTCGGTTAGTGGTTCTCTTCTAAGGAGCCATTTCTTATTCTTCACAAAGACAAGTCTTCTGTCCAAAACTACATTTTCTTCTTAAAGTGGTATCAGTCTCCCTCCTCAATGAGGACCTAGCCCTGCAATTTTTGTTCCCTGCTTCAAAGCACACAAAAGAAATTGCTCTTCACAGCCTGAAAGTAGTCGAGAGTCTACTTTTTAAAGCAATATCTTCTATCAGAAAGATGGGCTCCCTATTTGTCCTACCCTCAGGACCTTGCACAGGACATTGTGCTTCCAGTGCTAGATGGGTAAGGCAAAACTCATTGCCTTAGCTTACTCTACCTGGTCCTCTGTTCATAGCCTTTCAAAGTTCGACTAGGTGGATGTCTAGTCTCCTGCAGATGCAAAACTTCAGCCACAAGGTTCTTGCAGCGGCACTCTGAAGGCGGTTACAATATTCACAAATACCGTTACAATGGTCACCACATCAAACAATAAGTGAATCAGATCGCAATACAAATTTAGAGAAATACAGAAAAGTGTCAGATGAGAGAAAAGAGTCCATGATTTTATTGGTAAATTCATATAAAACTGCAAATGCACTTCAGGGGCAACCATGCTCCCCCTCCGCCTCCCACTCAGATTTATTTATTTTTTATAATTAAAATGTTCTACTTACTCGCTCTGTACATTGGTTTTGCACAGAGCAGGCCCAATCCTCCTTTTATTGGGTCCCCCCCCCCCCCCCCCCCCGCTGGTGCTCCTGGTCCCTCCCACCTGCCAAGTGCCCCCAGAGCAAACAGCTTGCTGTGGGGTGGGGGAATACAAGCATGCTTTCTCACGAGCCGCTGCTTTGCGTGTCCATTCAAACACACGGCTGTGGCTTGGCCCACCCCCTCTCTTCTCATTGGCTCACTGGCTGTGATTGATGGCAGTAGGAGTCAATGGCTCCGGCTTCTGTCTCAGCCAATGAGGGAGGGTCCCCAGATTGCCGAGGCTCTCATGCACATTGCTGGATCGCAATGGAGCTCAGGTACATATTGGTGGAGGCTGGGAGTGCCACTGCAGACAGAAAGTTTTTTTAACTTCGTGTATAGAATGCATGAAGGTAAAAAAAACATGAGCCTTTAGAACCACTTTAACACAGGGTAAAACTTGGATGTACTTAGAGAACACCGCTACTTCACAGGTCTACTTTAGAACCAGGTTTTAACTCTCCACATGGAATAACAACTTGACAGCAGTTCACGAGCAGCAATCCAAATATGATATTCTGGAGCAATAACATTTTAACATATTCTATTCCTACATACTCTATCCAAAACAAAAGGCTGAAAAGCTGTGTACAGTAATAATACTTTATAGCTGCACAATGGTTTGCCTGGCTGATACTTATTTTTTTTTTTTTTCTCACTGAAATATAGACTTGGTCTGTCTGATCCAAAACAATAGACTTTTTTGAGTTTATAATAGCTTTTAAACACAGATAGTGTTCTTGGCAGATTATCTAGCCTGTAGGTCATACGACAGAACCTGTGCGCAGCATTCTTTTGCTTTTTTACTAATTCGATTTTTTTTTTTCCTCCGAACAAATGTGCTTTGGCAGGGCTAACTTTAATGCCCTATTGAGTCGTGTGAGTTTTACTGGTGCAGCATGTCTACTTTAAATAAAATTCCTTCTTTTATAATAAATATATACATCTCCAACCTAATAATGAACCATGTAACCAAAAAATATATATATATATAAAATAAACCTAGGATGGAATATGGGTTGTCTTGTCCTTTTAACATATTGTTTATTAAGATCTGCTCTCAGTAGGTTTATAATCTTCCTTTTTTTTTTTTGCATGGCTCATTATTGGGTTGGATCTGCTCTGTATCCCTTATGCATATATCACATTAATAACTAACAGGTAAACGATGGCTGCCTCTTCAGGCTTAAGCACCCCACTGTTTTGCAGCTGTTGGGGAAATTCAAGTCCCACCTTCAGCTGGTTGCTTTCCTCTTCAGCTGCAGGAGTGCAGTTTATTACCGGAACATTAACACTGAATGCCATCTCCTGCTCTTCTCTTCGCTTCTCTTGGAATCGGACTTTAACCCTTTTAAAGGAAAGCTTCAGTAAAAAACAAAGAAAAAAAAAATCCTTCTTCATTCACACCTATAAAAATTAATTGCTGTTTACCTCGGTCTACTACGTGTGTGTTTTTTTTTTTTTTTGTATTTTTATTTTTTTATATATACAATATATACTTTTTTAATATTTAAAACATTTGTGGACACATACCTTTTTGTTGCATCCAAAACCCCATATGGTCATATTGACGATAAATCACCATTTGGCATTACATTGCGGGAAGCATGTGCCTATTTTCCACCATGATAAAGTTAGGGGATCCAAGTTGACCAACCAGAAGTACATTTATTTGAATGGATGCTAAAATTTCAGAAATTGTCTTTGTAATTGATTCATAATTTTGACTCCTGTCTAAGATTCATATTTCACAGTTCAAGAGCTGTCTGACAGAGTCCCAGATCTGATGGTAGCCTCTTTTGAAGCAGCTCTATTTACCCAGTTTCACTCCAGAAACCTAGAATGCAACATTGTGTCATTGTGGAACAGGTTGATTGGATTGCTAGAAAAATCAAATAGTCAGAGAACCATGTTCTCTGTGGCCCAGAAATCTGGCTTTGGAGTCAGGAAAGCCTTACTTAAAGTTCATCCTACAGGTAAAATCTTAAATGCATATTTTTTTTGCAGAAAATAATGTGCATTCATTATTTTATTTTTTTCCCCGCAGGTGCATGCAAAGCATTGCACCTGCAATCACTGGAACATAGGGACAATGTCATTCTCCTGCAGACACGTCCTGCAGCTTTCTGCCCCATAATTCTGGATGGGTTTTCTGTTAGCTGGAGAGAATGTACTATCATCATGCTCATCAGCACCCTTGCAGTCTATTTGGGAATAAAAGTCATCTGCTGCAGTGCCCGACAGAGCTTGTAGTTTATTCATTCACAGATCGCTGTGAATGAGTGACAAAGCTGTGCAAGGGGGGTGCTGGGGGATAGGGACTGGGTGTTGAAACATGTTGCGCCCTATATACAGGTGTAATATGTTCCAAAGGGGAACTTATCCTTTAGGGGTTCACATTCCAGGTGTAGACAGTTGGCAGACAGACTTGCTCAGCTGTTAGTGCCTGGCTCAGAGGAATGGTTCCTACACCTAGAGGTATTCCGGGACCTGTGTCAGAAGTGGAGGACACCGGATGTGGACCTTCTGGCCTCCAGGTTCAACAACAAGTTGGACCGGTTTCTCTTCAGGTACAGGATTCCTCTAGTAGAAGCATTGGATGCTCTTATTGCTTGGTGGCTTCATGGGAGATGAGTACATCCTGACCAACCTGGTAAGACTCCTGGTAGACGTTATGTGGGCTGTACTGGATCATCAGTGTCTTCTGTCCCCAATAAACAATTTGCCACACTACTGTTTGAATCCTAGGTTCTGGGGGACAAAGAGGTGTCTTTGAATTTGATTCCTACAAAGTATTAGCCAGGAATTCTACTTCTGGCAATGTGGTGCTGAGGTCCAGAACTTCTATCTCACCCAAGGTAGTTTCTAACTTTTACCTTGTACCTACTGGAACCGCAGTTCACCGAAAGAAAAATTCCCTAAATTGTCTGCATGTAGTTCTCAGCTCCTGCTTCTTTCAGGAAGATGGAATCCCTTTTAATAATCCTGGATTTGGATTCTGTATGGGTTCACCAGATTCTCGTTTTCCCCTTTTCTAGGTGGCTTGGACAAACAGTCATCCAGTTTTACATGTAAAACAAAAGATAGTTCCCAGCTCAACTCACTTTATGCTGGGTGTCCAGTACACCCCTGTGTCTTTGAGGGGTGGGCTCCCTCCAGGCTTACCTGCCCTCTGCCTATCCATTATATTATGCATGTGCTTCTACTATGAAGCCTCTCAAAAATGTATAGAGTTAGCACTGTAGATAATACTGGGGTGCAGTGGAGTGTCTCTGCAGCTTACACATCTTTGCGAATGTGTTTTCAGATGTGTACAAAGGAATCCCCTGTTTTTAACATAAACTGTTAGGGCTCATGAACACACAGACAAGGCTGACTGCAAGCTGTAGGAAAACACAAAAGGCGTTATTTTGCCATGTTTTGTGGTCAGAGGTCAAAACACTTATCCTGATCACAATTGTTCCGCATTCAGGAGAGGGAGGTGGAACCTCCCCTAACCGCAGCAGCTTCTAAAGTCTTGTAAACACCTATGTATACACATAGGCTTTTATGGAGTTGAGTTTTGGAGCTTTGTAAAAAAAAAAAAAAAAAAAAAAATGCTAAAAGCTCGTAAACACAAGTTTAGAAGCTGTAGTGTACATGAGCCCTTAGTTGGTTGCAGGCTGGCTGGTGAGTTGAGCTGGGAATTTTCTTTTGGTTTTATTTTACATGCATTCCATGTGTTTTTTTTTTTTTTTTGTGAAGGCCAGTTATAGGTGGGGGTAGTGGGCCATTTTCCTTGCAAGGTGAACTTTACTAGGTCTGGGAGTAAATCCTTGGGCTTTTCTGTATCAGGATTCAGGCATAAAGTTCTTCGTACGGCTCTTTGCGTTACATGCAGTCCCCAGAATGATGTTGTATTTTTATGGGCCTCTTAGAGATTGTTTGCTCACCCGACAGTTGGACTGCTTTCGGTTGTCCCTAAGGTTTAGGATTTTGTGTCCCACTATGGACTCCCCAAGAAAATGATTTTACTACGGGTACAAAAAGCCCTTTTTGTGCTGATGCCTATTTGCTGTAGATATGAAAAGCATCAGATCAGCCACATAAACGAAAGAACATAAAACCTTTCTATATCCCGTTTCCAGTGTCAGAATAAACATTTTTTCACTTGGTTACATATCTGCTGTGTGTGCATTCTAAACATGATCTCTTTATAACACATCGGCGTGAATTTATAGGTGTCTGGAATTACTGCTAGCTGTGAAATTCTATCCTAAATGTAACTAATTACGAAGCTCAACCATAACTCTGAGAAGTTTGGTGCCAATCCTATGTTTAGAAAACTTTTGGATTTAAAATGCATATAATATTTCTGAGTTTGTCTGAATATTTCTGTATTTAAAGAAAATTTGTAGTTGAAATGTAAATGGACACCTTTTGGACGAGTGAAGGCATAATAAGGTGCCAGCATTTACCTTGTCTTTCACCATCCGTCTCTCCTGTGCCCTGTGCCCTATTATTCTTATATAAATATTGGTTTTACGTTGGTGAGAACATTGGCACTGTCTCTCCCCTAAATCCCACAATGCAGTGCTCAGTGCCTACCCATTAGAAGATCAGGTTGTCAAAAGATCTGATAATGCTCCCAATTTCAGATCAGGGGCTCTAGGGAGCTGTTTCTCCTTGAAGTGTTTACTTTTTTTGACCGCACTTTGCTAAGCACTGTTTGTATCCAACATGGCCACATAACCTAACCACATTATAATCTTTGGAAAGCCATAGCGTTTTAGTTTGAAACATTTTTACTATTTATCGTGCCTTCAAGCATCTATCTAGCCATAGCATCATAACGATGTATGGATCTTATTTTCTTTTTATGGCATCTAATACCTCTCAGTATGTCACAGCTTTGTTATCTGCAATATGTTGGAGATAATGGAGATTTCATGACAGTGGGGCTGATATACATTCATGTCCATTAATGGCCATCTTGGATCCTCTTCTTCTCAGTGTGCCCCCATAGCAAGCCGCTTGCTATAGGGGCACACAGTGCATGCTCGCTTCCCGAGCTGTGTGTGTCTATGAAGCCCTGCTTCATAGACTCACACAGCAGGGCTTGGCCCACTTCCTCTAAACGGCATTTGATTAAGCATTGCCATTGGCTTCTGCTGCTGCCAGAGTCCTGTGTGAAGAGAAAGAGAGTGGAAATAAGATATGCAGTTGTGCATAGCACTGGATTGATTGAGGACTCGGTTAAGTATTTAGGGAGGTGAAGAGGACAGAAAGCTAATGAGAAAGGGAATGCATTAAGGTAAAAAATGTTTTGCCCTTGGAACCACTTTAAGGTGATCAGATCTCCCTGGAACTGGGAGCGTTGCTATAAGAATTTTTAAAATATTTCTTATCTTTTAGATATTTGAGGGGAGCTGTCATGGCTGAATGCAAGAATATTTCAAGTAACTCTGTGTGATCTATCCCAGCAGCTTGGCTGGGGGACTGGCTGTATGCAGTTCCCATTACCATACAATGAAGAAGCCCAACTCCTAAACCTTTTTGCTAAGGAACCAACCGAGATTCCAACTGTGTATATGCAGGCTAAATGTATTTGATCGCTCGTCTTGAGTACAACCAGCATGCCCCCTTTTACCTGCATTTGTCGCTAGCGGCTGCTATAGCCACTAGCAATAATCCCTGTCTTCTCCTGCCGGGGACGGCTTCCCCCGCCGGAAGAAGATACTGGCCTGGCAGGAGGAAATTTCCCATACGGTCTGTGTTGATGTGGGGGGGGGATCAAGCACATTTACAACTGATGAGATGATATATGCTCTGCACAGTACAAACAGGGATAATTACTGTCTGTCTCCTTAATAACAACGAAAATTAAGTCAAATTGTCCTTTTGCTGCAAGTCCCGGAAGCAAACCTCTGAAAAAAGACGGGCAGCAATTTGTGATCCCCCCCCTTTAGTTCTGCTATGTGAATGAGACATGTAATATGTATAAAGTAGGTTTTATCCCAGTTTGGCTGCAAAAGTGGAAATACCCTTTAAATCAGACTTTTTAATTCTGATCTGTTTTAAAATTCCCAACTTGAAGCTAAATGGCATTGTAATGCTATTAGGTGTGCGATGGGAGAATGGACTAGTAAATATGTAATTTACCGGCCCCTTCCTTTTCTAAATGCATGCATTACATACAGTTGTAGGGAATTTATGGTAATTACCAATTTTTCTTGGTGCGAATGAAGCAAACAATTGCAGTCAGTTTGTGTACATCTGTATCCTGCTGCCTTTGTAGGCTCAGCGGTCTGTTTTTTCTACTGCCCTGCAACTGCAAGCTGTCCACAAGGTTTAGGAGTGTGTCTCTGGGAATGTCTGACCATTTGTACAGGAGCACATTTGTGAGGTCAAGCACTGATGTTGGACAAGAAGTTTCTCCACCCCTAAACTCGCTCATCCATGTTTTTATAGACCCTGCTTTGTGCACTGGTTTGCAGTCATGTTGGAATGGGAAGAAGCCACCCCAAAACTGTTCCCACAAAGTTGGGACCAAGTGGTGTTCTCTTCACTGGAACTAAGGGGCCAAGCCTATCCCCACACCATGATCCCCCTTTCACCAAATGATTTGGACCAGTGCACAAAGCAAGGTCCATAAAGACCTGGATGAGCAAGTTTGTGGTGAAGGAACTTGACTGACCTCAACTCGATAGAAAACCTTTTGGTATGAATTAGAGTGGAGATTGCAAGCCAGTGCTTCTGGAAGAATGGTCATACATTCCCATAGACACACTCATAAACCTTGTAGGCAGCCTTCCCTGAAGCTGTCATAGCTGCAAAGGGTGGACCAACTCAATATTGAACCCTACGGACTAGGACGGGGATGCCGTTTAAGTTCATGTGCGTGTAAAGGCAGGCATCCCAATACTTTTGACAATATTATATATATATCTATATATATATATATATATATATCTATATATATATATATATATATATATATATATATATATATATATATATATATATATATACCTTCAAGGAGAAATTGGATATTAAACTGATTGTTTAGGTAGACCCTTTCCCCAATATAATTCTTGGTAAATGTGGAGATTGATGGTTACAGTATGGTTGTAATGTATGTTGTCAGCTATAGTAAGAATAACGTGTTCTAATACTGAACTCCTACTCATCTCCACAGCCAAAAGCTTAAAGTGGTTCTAAAGCCTTACATATACCCAGTGAAGGTACTGGCCTCAGGTGATACACAGAGATGAAACAAATCCTCACACTTAAGTTGTACCAGTTTTTCTGCCGTCTTCTCTTTTCTACATATGTTCAAAGTCCAGAACTTCTAAAGCTTGTCTGAGCTGTCAGAAAAAAGGGGACAGAGAGCTGAAGTTGCATGCTGCAGATCTCAGTGAGTAGAGCTGATTAGAGAGAAGGGCCCCCCCGCACACAGAAGCGGTGCCAAAGCTGTCACTCACCGGCTGTGTACTGGAGCTCCCTCCCTTAGGTGTCTTTGCTGAGCTGCAGATGCACAGTGCTGTAGGTGTCTGTGGCAGGCAACTTTATAAGCAATAGTGACTAGTCTGCTGATGTGCCTTTCCACTCAGTGCCTGATTCTTGTCAAAGCTATGGATTGCCGGGTCCTAGTAAACACTTTAGAAAACTGAGCAGTGGTGGCTGATTTTTCTTCAGATTATGGATCCTGTGTTTTATTCATTAGTTATTCTAATGCCGTGTATGCACAATCTGACTTTTCGATGGACTTGGTCCGGCGGACAATCCGACGGACTTTGCAACTGAGATCTGCCGGACTTTAAACGAACGGACTTGGCCACACACGATCACTCCAAAAGTCAGACGGATTCGAACGTGATGACGTAGAATAAGGAAGTTCATAGCTAGTAGCCAATAGCTGCCCTAGCGTTGGTTTTAGTCCGTTGGACTATCACACGGACTATCAGATTTTTCGATCGGACTCGAGTCCTTCGGAAAGATTTGAAGCAAGTTTTATTTCTAGGTCCGCCGGACTTTTGGGAAGATAAAGTCCGCTGGAGCCCACACACGATTAAATTGTCCGACAGATTCCAGTCCGTCAAAGTCCGGTTGTGCGTACGCGGCATAATTCTTTTAACCTGAACCATTGCCGATCATAATGGTGATCATAACAGATCAACTCAATTCCATCATGTAATTGTTTCATTACATTTATTAACTTGATGGGTGTATGGCCTGTATAAGATTTCATCAAGTTATCTGGTTTGCGTTGCATTATGTGTTCAGGAGCTTATAGTGAAATCGCCCCCATTCATTTCCTCTTCTGGATCAGTTGGGTTCTTTAGCCTCCTGAGACGACTGGTGAGATTATTGGAATGGCAGGAAGGAGAGATACAAGTAAATGGGACAGGCGGATTAACCTCCCCTGCTGCTTTGTAATTACTACATTGTGCCAGGACTCTTCTTTGGGTGAAGTGATGCATACAGTGTTTGTATCAATAGCAGGCCATACATCATGTGATCACCGGAGGAGCTTTGCATTGTGTCATTGGGACAGCATAGGGTGTGTTTATATACTCCAACCAAACATCGCTCATGAGCTTGAATTCCTCTGGCACTGAGATAATAATTTGCACAGTCAAATTACTTCCTTTTAACCAAGGGACTAATCCTCTCTTAATGTCAACCTATAGGCGACCAGAAAGAGAAAGATCGCCATTCGCAAAGCCCAGGGGAGAAACGCAGAGGCAATCCGAGAGCTGAATGAGTATCTGGAACAGTGAGTGTTTTACAAGGGGATTTTGTTTTGCACTTCTGCTATGTTTTTTTAATTAAAAAGGAATTTGCATTCGACTTAGGTTCCTTTTTGCATCCAAGCTGTTCTTTTTTCCAAGCTCTTTCCCACCCCACCCAGCATCTCACGCATTTCATCCCCTTCTCTCGACAGATTTGTGGGTGACCAAGAAGCTTGGCATGAACTTGCAGAACTTTACATCAACGAACTTGAGTAAGTTACTTTATATTTATTTAGGTTGTAAGTAACATAGAATGCATTCTATACCTTTTTACAGAGAACCATAAAAGATCGTAAATTACAATGAAAATTGGAAATTTTTATATTGTAATGAAAATATTATAGTAAGAATACTTCACATTTGTATAGAGACCTCTTTTTAAAAAAAAATAGACATCAGTCCAACAATTACAAGTTCGCAACAATTTACCTCCACGCCACAGAACCAAAAAAAATATATATATATTTTATACATATACAGGCGGTCCCCGGGTTACAAACAGGTACATTTTTTAAGTGTAGCTCCAACCAAAAAAAACTATTTGTAAGCTTTTTGGATAGCACAGGGAAGGGTTAACACCCCTTTGTTTAGCTGTCTGTGCCCCTGTTAAGAAGATTTCATCTCGCTTTCTGTCCCAAAGACAATTGGATTTGGAAAAATTGGGGTTGTTGTGGAAACAAGGATTGGTGATAAAGCATCAGTGGAGACAACTTTTCCCATAACTCTTACAGGAGTGAATTGCCCTTTCTAGGGGTAGATTTCCATTCACTTCCTGTTGTGTCCCTCTGTTTGTAAGTAGGAGTCTTTGTAAGTCGGATGTTTGTAACTAGGGGACCGCCTGTATATTATAGATTATTGCTGCCACCTTAAAAAATAAATTTGCACATCCAGTGTACCCAATATTTATAATACACACCCAGGTACAGTGGGTATAACCCCACCAAAAAATATCGACTTGATCACAATCGTACCTAAAAATTAACCACTTCCCCCCCCCCCCCGCTATAGCCGAATGACTGCTATAGAGCAGGCTTTCCCATGCCTGGAAGGCGTCAATAGACGTCCTCCCGTCATCGTGGCTGTCGTGCACAGTGATCACCGAGTCTTTCATACTTGGCTGATTACAGAACAGGGTAAAGGGCCAATTACAGCAAACCCTTTACCATGTGATCAGCTGTCATCCAATGAAAAAAAAAAAAAGCTGCCAGCCAAGTTTATGACAACATCACTTGGACGGAGATGAGGAAAAACATTGTAACACTTTGTCCTTTTAGATCAAAGGAATGAACTTCAGTCTATAAATCAGAGTAGTTTAACCACTGCTTTCACACTGGTGCGGCAAGTCCATTGAGTGGTGCTTTGCGGCTGCTAGCAGGGTGCTTTTAAGCTCTAAGAAGGGGTTAACAAGGGGTAAAAACGCCCATGTTGCAGCGCTTCCAAAGTGATTTTCAGGCCCTTTAGAAGCTGTGCCCATTCATTCCAATGGACAGGGGTAGTGTAGGAGCGCTGTATACAGCGCTTGCAGGACTTTTTTCCCTGTCCCGCAAGCGTACCACTCCAGTGTGAAAGCACTCGGGCTTTCACACTGGGGAGGCATGATGGGCAGTTCTAAAACCGACTTCAGTGTGAAAGACTAAACCTTTTTCTGATACTTGTTTTTAAGTTGACAATCAGTATTTTTTGCTAGAAAATTACTTTGAACCCCCAAATATTTTATATAAATATTGGTGTGGGTGGATTAGCATACTTTTTACAGTATGACTGTAAATTCCTCCTGTAAAGGCAAAGGCTTGTGCTATCTGTATTAAGGAGCTCTACCCTGCCTAGATTCTATAGCTTTTATATCACATTGTCTGTCTGTTTCCTTCCTGCCCATGATGAGTGTATAGTGAAGACTTGAGATTCCATCTGGTTATGCCTGAACAATAAAATAATTGACTGCTTTAGAATTATCAGTATTGTACGGCATTCTTGGCCCCATCCATAGGAAACCATGTTAAAGGGACTGTAGTGTGTTTCTGCAAAACTGAAAACGCACAAAAAAATGCATAGGTGTGAACCAGGCCTTAGTCTTAAAGCGACCTTGTCACATAATGGAGAAACTCCCTTTCTTTCTTGTCCATTGAGAAGAAACCTGAACCTTCAGGTTGGACTCCTGCCCACAGGAGGATTGGACCCTGGCAAAAAAACATTTGTAGGCCAGTCCAGGTTAACTGCTCCTACTACCAGCATGCCCATGAAAGACTGACCTCATTTTCTTAACCATCTGCAGAATCTGCCATAATTAAATGGACGTTGAATGTAACAACGAGGAAGATGTTCTCCCAACATAAGTTTCGTTTTCTTTAAAAAAAACTATTAATGTCAAATTAATTTTATTGTTCCTTGATAAAATGTTCAAATCTTTTAAAGGGGTTGTAAACCTTCGTGGTTTTTCCCCTTAATGCATCCTATGACCCCAGGGTGAAAGTTTTTTTTTTTTTTCCTGTGTGTTACACAGTGGCAAATACTTTGAAGGCATAATACCTCTTTGTGGGGTGAGTGTATTTCAGTGCCCACAATCAGTGCCTGAAGAACAGTGTTGCACATCAGTGCCCATAAGTGTCACCCATCAGTGCCATCTTATCAGTGGCCATCAGTGCCCTCTTATTTGTGCCCATCAGTACCGACTCATCTGTGCCTATCAGTGCCACCTTATCTGTGCCTATCAGTGCTGCCTTAACTGTGCCCATTAGTGCAGCCTATCAGTGCCCACCAGTTACCTGTTTGCAAACTTTTATAACAAGTGTAAAGGTGAGCTGCGAACACGTCCGCCTTGTGACGAAACGCGTAGGGAGGTACGGCGTGCTGACGTCACCGCGTTCTACACCAGACCCGGAAGTGCGGGCGGCAAACGAGAGCCGGCCGGCTCGTTTTTACTATATGTCTTATTTCTTCTTTGTACATGTGAGTGCATTAAGTTATATATTATTTTTTTATTCATTAAAATAAGGGGTTTTTTACGCTATGCGAGTGCCTCTTTGTTTTTTACATGATCAAACGTCATCATCGCTTTATGCTGGGGAGCTTACATTAAAGACGAGTTTGGTGTGGTTCCTGTGGCGGTTCATCCTGAACTCCCTCATCCTGAACATCCTGAACTCTCTTTTCCCAAGGCGTCTTTCAGGACAGCACCTGAGAGATAGCGACTCCTCCCTCCTCGTTGGGAAACACCTTCTTCCTCCAGACTTTAAAGGGAGGCGCCTCCCTACCACACATCAGTTTTTGTGTTTCCTCCGGCCCGGAGGGAACACCTTTTGGGAGGGAGTCTTTTTCTCTTAGGTGTTCCTGAGGGACTAGGCTTCTTTCCCTTTTTTTCCTCCTTTAGAGACCCGCTGTCCTCCCGACCTACCCACGCCTCGTCAGCGGTAGCAAGAGGGCTCCTCTTCCTCTCTTGTGCTCGGAGAGAGCCGAAGATTCGGTGGCCCGCGCGTTCGTAGGCGCGGCGGCGCGCGTGTGCCGCCGCCATGTTTTTTTTCGGCGGTCGCGCCGGAAGTGACAGAGCGGGTCATCGGGTCAGCTGAAACGTCGTTTCCGGCGTGGACGCAGGGGGGAGGAGGGAGGACAGGTGCTGGTGCCTATTTCCGCTTCCGGTCCGGTGCAGCTGCATGGCGTGACTCCGGAGGCGGCGTTTAGCCACAAGTGGATCTCTGCACACCTGTTATGGAAGATTCAGCGTCTGCAGCGGTGGGGACAGGCACAGGCACCAGCAAAGCCCAGGTAAGAGGCAGCAGTTAAAGTCTGCCTTTCTTTTTCCTATTTCCTGGCGTTTGGTCTCGCTCTCTCTCTTTTTTTCCCCCCCTGGTGGCAAGGGGCCTGTCTGGGCACTAGAAGCTGACTGGTTTCTTCTCAGTGCACCTGTGTGGTGATCCCTATCAAAGCTGAGACTGGGTCTCACTAAGGGTTCCCTGGTTTTTTTCCCTTTTTTGTCTTTTTCTTCATAGGCTAAGAGCTCTGACCCAAAGAAAAGATGTCCTTCTTGCAGGGCCAAGCTGGGAGAAAATTGGAAGAAAACCTTATGCAGTCCCTGCATTACTTCTTTAGTTAAGGAGGAATCTGCCTCTGTATGTGAGGATCTGGTGGCCTCTGTAAAGAAGGAGCTATACGCCACGATTCAGAATTTTCGTGACTCACTAGCAAACCCGGCTGCTAGTCAGCCTTCCACTTCAGAGTCTTCCCAGGGGTCTCTCTCAATCCCGGTGTTGGAATCTCTGCCTGAAGACCCTTCAGATAGGGAAAAGCAGTCCACTGCTCTTTCCGTTAAAGATTCGGAAGAGGAGTTGGAGGATTCTGAGGTAGCCCCCTCTAAATTCAAACTGTCCCTTGAAGAGGTCGATGGGCTCCTTAAAGCCATTCATGCTACGCTTGGTTTAAGTGAGGAGAAAAAGGAATTATCACTCCATGACCGCATGTATGCTGGGTTGGATGAGCCTAAGGGCCGAACATTCCCAGTTCATCCGGTCATCTCTGAGGCCATTAGGAAAGAATGGCAGGACCCAGAGAGAAAGCCCTTTTTCTCCAAAGCCCACAAAAGGCGTTTTCCTTTCGAGGAAGGACCCTGCAGCAGTATGGAACAAGGTGCCCAGACTGGATGCCGCCTTTTCCCAGGTTTCAAGGTCCACGGATCTGTCCTTTGAGGACATGGGAGTTTTGAAAGATCCGATGGACAAACGCATGGATCTTTTGCTCAAGAGATCATGGCAATCAGTTATGAGCAATTTAAAACCAGCAATGGCCACAACGTGTGTAGCCAGAAATTTAGAATACTGGATTAACCAGTTAAAGTCACATATAGCTGCAGATTCCCCTAAGCAGGAAATTTTAGATTGTTTTCCTACCCTGATTACGGCAGTGGCTTATGTTGCAGATGCCTCAGCTGAGGCAATTAAGATATCAGCCAGGTCAGCAGCTCTAATGCTGCAAGAAGAGCCTTATGGCTTAAAACCTGGCCGGGTGACTCGGCTTCAAAGAATAAGCTGTGTGGGTTACCTTTTTCAGGAGACTTGCTCTTCGGCTCTGACCTCGATAATATTCTTGACAGGACAGCCGATAAAAAGAGATCCTTTCCGGTCAAAAAGAAAAAGCAGGTACCAAAACGTCTTTTTCGACCTCAAAAAACTCAGGATCAGGACAGCAAGTTGCAGGGGAGAAGGAAAAGTTGGTCCGCCCCGAAGCCGAAGGGTAGAGGCGGAATTCTCTTCCGTCCTCCTACACAGGCCGAAAAATCGCAATGACTCGTCTCTGCGGGTGGGCGGAAGACTACAAGAATTTCTTCCGCAGTGGTCAGGGATAACTTCAAATCAGTTTATCCTGACCACTCTCGCGCAGGGTTACTCACTCGAGTTTGTCAACGACCCCCCAAAAAGGTTCCTGATTACCAACACCCCGCGGGACCCAGTAAGGGCCCTGGCCATGAAGTCCTCTCTAGAGGAACTGATGCAACAGGGCGTAGTAGTATAGGTACCCCTGCAAGAACAGCAGGAGGGGTTTTATTCCCATGTTTTCCTAGTAAAGAAACCGACAGGGAAATTTCGGTTGATTCTCAACCTAAAACCTTTAAACGAGTCCATAAGGTACAGGAAGTTCACAATGGACTCAATTTTTTCGGTCAGAAATCTGTTGACGCCAGGATGTTTTATGGCGTCAGTAGATTTAAAAGACGCATACCTACATGTTCCGATCTCTCCCCAGTCTCAGAAGTTTCTCAGGCTGGCGGTGAGGTTGGGGGGTGTGGTTCATCATCTCCAGTTCAGGGCCCTACCCTTCGGCCTGTCATCATCTCCCCGAATTTTTACCAAAATAATGGCAGAAGCTTTAGCGCCACTGCGTCTTCAGGGAATCGCAGTTATTCCTTATTTAGACTATCTGCTGTTTTTCGCCCCATCCAGCGAGGAATTGCAGACCAATCTAGGCAAAGCTCGCAGCCATCTGGAGGCGTTGGGTTGGATTTTGAACCTCCAAAAGTCGTCCCTAAACCCATCTCAGGAGATTCGGTTTTTAGGGTTTCTGATAAATTCGGCGGAGCAAAAAATCTTCCTTCCCTTAGACAAAAAGGACAGGATTTCCGGTGCAGTGTCTTTATTACAGACCAGCCAAAATCTGACAGTAAGACAGGTTATGTCAGCTTTGGGGGTTCTGACTTCAGCAATGCCAGCAGTCCAGTGGGCAAGAATGCATTTAAGGTGTCTGCAGGCTTTCCTTCTAAAATCTTGGGATCACACAGTGGCATCCCTAGAGGCAGAGGTGAGAGTGTCAACCCAGGTAAAAAGGGCCCTATGGTGGTGGAAAAGACAGGATGTCTTATCGGAAGGGTTAGTCTGGGCTTTTCCAGTTGGGAAAAGACTAACAACCGACGCCAGTTCCTGGGGGTGGGGAGCCCATCTAGGAACACGTTTCACTCAGGGGTCCTGGGCCAAAGAGGAGACAATAAGGTCCCCAAACTGGAGGGAGCTCAAGGCGATTGCCTTAGCTCTGGAGTTGTTTGTTCAGGAGCTTCAGTCCCATCACGTCCAAGTCCTAACAGACAATGCCACGGCAGTGGCTTATTTAAACAGACAGGGGGGTACAAGAAGCAGGTCGCTTCAGGTACTGGCCATGGAGATTCTTCGGTGGGCGGAAAAACATTGGTTATCCCTATCAGCAGTCCACCTAAAAGGGGATCTAAACAGGTTAGCGGACTTCCTAAGCAGAAACGCTATTCGGGAAGCGGAATGGTCTCTAAACCCGGAGGTATTCACAATGATTGCCGGAAAATGGGGTTTACCAGAGGTGGACCTGTTCGCCTCAAGGGTGAACGCCCAGGTTCCCCAGTTCTTTTCCCTGGACAGTCGCGATGGCTCGCTGGGCACAGATGCGCTAGCTTATCCATGGGAATTTCGTCTTTGCTATGCTTTCCCCCCATTTCAGTTAATCCCGTTAATTTTAAGAAAAATTCAGAGGGAGAAGGTGCCAGTTATTCTAATCACGCCCTTTTGGCCAAAAAGGGCCTGGTTTTCGACAGTTCTAGGCCTGGCAATCAAGCCTTGTTGGCGTCTGCCCCTCAGACACGATCTGTTGTTGCAGGGCCCAGTGAACCATCCAGGAGTGGCCAGCCTGGCCCTCACGGCCTGGTTTCTGAAAGGCAGCTCCTTAGGAGCAAGGGGTTTTCCAACCGTTTGATCTCGACCCTTTTAGCAAGTAGGAAAAGGGTTACGAGGGCCATTTATTCTAAGGTCTGGAAGCGTTATAAAACTTGGTGTTTGTCAGCCGCCCAGGTGACAGGGAGCCTTGTCTCCATCTTGGAGTTTTTACAGGATGGAGCAGACAAGGGACTGGCAGTTAGTACCCTGAAGGTGCAGGTAGCAGCCCTGACAGTGTTCTTAGTAAAATCTGTGGCCTCAGATCCGCTGGTGATCAGATTCTTTAGAGCTCTTAAAAGATCTAGGCCAGCTCCTGTTAAGGTTTTTCCTAGATGGGATTTGTCGGTAGTCCTACAGTCTCTAACAAAAGGGCCTTTTGAGCCTCTTGTGGAGGCTTCCCTTAGGTTTCTCACATTAAAAACCGTTTTTCTGATTGCCATTGTCTCTGCACGCAGGATCAGTGAGCTAAATGCTCTGTCAGTTAAAGAACCATATCTTTCCATTTTTTCTGATAGAGTTATTCTTAGAACAGATGCAAAATTCTTACCGAAGGTAGCTTCAGTTCAGAACCGTATACAGGACATAGTACTGCCAACCTTTTGTGTTAACCCCAAAGGAAATAAGGAGGCTTTTTTCCATACTTTGGACGTCAGGAGGACTCTGCTGAGTTATTTAGAAAGGACGGAGTCCTTCAGGCGTTCAGATTCACTGTTTGTACTCTTCTCAGGAAGAAAAAAGGGTTTTCAAGCTTCTAAAGTTACTTTAGCTAGATGGCTGAAATTAGCTATCTCGGAGGCATATTCCCAGGCAGGGTTATCTCCTCCAGCAGAAATTTGTGCACACTCAACCAGGGCTCTGGCGTCTACGTGGGCAGAGAGAGCTGGTGCCACCCCGGAGCAGATCTGCAAGGCGGCGACATGGTCGAGTTTTCACACATTTGTGAAACATTATAGACTGGATCTCACTTCTGCCAGCGATCAGGCGTTTGGCAGAAAGGTCCTGCAAGCTGTTGTCCCGCCCTAAGGGGTAAGTCTCTGTTATCCTCTCAGGTGCTGTCCTGAAAGACACCTTGGGAAAGACCAAGTTAGACTTACCGGTAACTTGTTTTCCAGAAGTCTTTCAGGACAGCAAGCATCCCGCCCTATGGTGTTATATTATGCTACGCTGTGACTAACGTATGTGTTTATGTGTTCCAGCCAGGGCCAGAGGTTCTCTTCTACAACTGATGTGTGGTAGGGAGGCGCCTCCCTTTAAAGTCTGGAGGAAGAAGGTGTTTCCTAACGAGGAGGGAGGAGTCGCTATCTCTCAGGTGCTGTCCTGAAAGACTTCTGGAAAACAAGTTACCGGTAAGTCTAACTTGGTCTTTTTGGGACTCTGACTGACTTTCATTTTAGTTTTTTTCTTTTACTGTATATTTTTGAATTTGCTTTGTTGATCTCACTGACACTAAGATCTCTAATTCCGATAAGCGGCCCCTTTTTTTCACTGGTGGAGGTGGCTCTCTGGACCCGTTTTTAAACACGAAGTTATGTGGGTGTCTGCTTTATATCCTCACCTTGGACGAATTATCACCATCTGCTGAATGTTCTCTTTTTTGGGACTCTGACTGACTTTCATTTTAGTTTTTTTCTTTTACTGTATATTTTTGAATTTGTTTTGTATTTTTTACAGTATATCTTATTTTTTAGGTGTTTTTGCACATTAGGGATATACATACCCTGTGACACTCAGTGTTGGTATTATTAGGTTTGGGGGACTTTGGTTAAGGTCCTCATATGTGATCTGATATTGTCTTTTTTTTGATTTAATATTGCTGTTTATTTTTTGATTTCCACCTATTCATTCAGGACACTATTCACTCATATATATTTATAATATTTTTTGTATTAATCAATATTTGCTCACTAACTTTTTAGGGGTTGTAGACCCTTTAATATGTGTTTTTTTTTTTTTAGCCCTTTTTTATTTTTTTGAGGTTATTGGTTTTAGTTTTTTCATTTTTTTTTTTTTTTTTTTTTTTTTTTTAGTGCAGCTCACCTTTACACTTGTGTTTGCTATATCGGAGTATTACGATTGGAGTTGCTGCTTGTAGGGATAATTGTTTTCTTGTGATAGCGTGGTTTACTTCTTGCATTTAAACTTTTATAACAAACTATTAAACATGATTTTTTTTTTCTAAATTTTCAATTTTTTTTGCCAAAAAATAAAAACCCCAGCTGTTATTAAATACCACCAAAAGAAAGCTCTATTTTGGGGGAGAAAAATGATAAAAATATCATTTGGATACAGTGTTGTATGACCGCGCAATTGTCATTCAAAGTGTGTCAGCGCTGAAAATTGGTCTGCCCAGTAAGCAAGTGGTTAAATTGAAGCAAGCAATCCAATCATATCATGAGCAGCTGAGCCGCACAGGGTTGATGGTTACAGGTATGTTTTTACTGCCCCTGTTAGCAGACTTGGCTCGTGTTTTGAATTTCCTCATACAGACAATTCTGCTACCATCTTTGTTCCTGAAAGGCATAAGAAGCACAGAGGCTTTGCATCAGAAAATATACTCTACTAATGTGAAGTTCTCATACAGCATCAAAACTACCAGAGTCTGGGTGGGCTTCAGCATCAATAGGCGTCTGCACAGAAAGTGCATTGCAGGTAATAAGACAGGCAACTTGTTCATTCCCTTCACACAGAGCTGGAGCATTCCCTGGAACCAAGGAACCGATACAGCTGCTGGCTGACCCCTGGGAACCTCTTCTGTTTTTTTTTTTTTTTTTTAATGGAAGAAAATTGAAGGGTTTCTAAAACACCTTTTGACTCCTGAATTCTACTTTAATTTGTCAGCTTTGTTTTTATTTGACCCGCCTTTAACAACTATTGTACAGTTAGCATCATGTTGCTTTATAATGCTCAGTCAAACCAAAAGTGGTGTTGCAGCTTTTTCTAGGTTATGGAGAATATAATAAAGCAAGCCATGCATTATGCAAATTTCATTCCTTCAGCCATAGGTCGAAGGAAAGGGAATTACTTGATCCCCCTATCAACACAGTCACTGTCACTGTTGATGGAAAAGTCCCTCCCGCTCCCATGAGGTTTCACAGCCATTAGAATACAATGATTACTAGACATGTGCATTCATTTTCGTCTGAATGTATTTTCGCTGAATGTATTTTCGTCCGAATTTCGGGTATTTTAACGTGCAGAAATCCGCAAGATCCAACTTAAACAAATGCTTTATTTTCGTTGTGACAACAGTTCGATATAGATAGCAGATTCGACATGACACTGACAATATTGATCTGTGTCCATCGAACCTGTGGTCGAATGTGCCTAACCTTGGCTCTATTAGTCCAAGATTATTCTACATAGAGAGAAAAGATTCTACATTATAGAAACAATCACAAAAAAGGTTGAATGTGCCTAACCTAACTCTATTAGTCCAAGATTATTTAACATAGAAAAGACTCGACATGAAGATTCGACAAAGCAGTTGCCGCGAGTGGACATTTATGGTCAAATGCTCCGCCCATATGCTATAGAAGAATTCTAATATTGGTTGACTAGTAATAATAATTATTAAATATTATTATTACTAATGTCATACAACATTAGAATTCTACTATAGCTTGTAGGAGGAACATTGGACCGGAAATGTACGATTGCGGAGTTGTACAGTTTAGCTGCTCTGTCGAATCTTCTTAGAACATTCGACAGACACCATAAGTCTTCAATGACAGATTCGACCTTAATAATTTCGAATTTTTGGACGAATGCGTTTTTTTAACTAAAAGAAATAAAAAATAAATTTTGGGAGTAACCAAATAAATGGTGTTTTTTCTCGGACGAAAACTAAATTCCAAAACAAAATATTTCAGTGTGCACATGTCTAATGATTACTGCTGACGGCAGTAATCGCACAAAAAAATACCCAACCCACCTGCCCCAAAGATGGATTAAAATTTAGTTTGTTCCTGCTGAACCAGAAGAATTTTGATTTGTTTATGGTTGGTTTTACTTTGTTATATCTGTTAAAAGCTCATTGATGGAGTACCCAGGTTTGTACAGATATGGCTAAGAAGCTCTGTATCTTACTGTTGACCTTTGCAATGCAGTTTTTAGCCCATTCATTTGAATGGGCTGAAATCGCATTGGATTGCACCGAATGTAGTGCTATTTTTAAAAAACGCACTGCAACCTGGATCGCATGGTACTGATGCAGGAAAACGCACTGTGTTTGGGGTGTCATTATGAATCTATTGACACCTGCAGCACATCGCACAGCCACTGCATTTGAAACCTGATGAGAGAAATGTACATGGAACGTGGATTTCCCACACAATATTTTGGTGTGAATGGGCACTGCCCGCTCACACGGGAACGTGGTTTCCAGTTTCAGTACATTTTTAAAAGTAGTGCATGCAAGTGAATAGGCTGAAAATCGTACCACACTCAAGAACACGGAGCGCAGCGCGTTACTGTGCGATTCCTGGTGTGAACCGGCACAAATTCTGATTCCGGTAATTTTGTATGTATGTTTTTTTTTTTGTTTTTTTTTTTTGTTTTGGTTAATGTGAGAAGTGCTAAAATGTGTCAGGTTTTTCATATGGACTGTGATCTCATTGGAGGCTCGTTGTCATTGGGACTGCAAGGCACAGGCAGAAATTCTAACTTTATCCACACTCTAATAAGCCTCCAAGGTGGGGAGGAAAAAAGCTGGGACATATTGGAAAGAGGTTATGTAGTAGTGTTTTTTTTTTTTTTTTTTAACCTCAGTGGTACTTTAGGGCAAAGAGATAAAGTTTGTGTTAAAGAATATTGATGCTGTTAGTGATTTTATAAAGCACCTTTTTAATTTCTTTCTTTTTTCTTGCTACTGTATAGATATGCAAAGGCTGCCTTCTGCCTGGAGGAACTCATATTGACAAACCCACACAATCACTTTTACTATCAGCAGTTTGCAGAAGTGAGTATTGTTAAATGTCACTAGATTTTCAAAATAGAATTATAGAATTCGCAGACACGCATAGTGTGCTGTGACCAAATTGCAGTAACAGTGGCATGGACTTAAAGTGGTATTGTTAAATAAAACCTGAGTCTACTCTGCTATGGTTCAGGAGTGCGTAGCGCGCCGAGTGCACGGGGTCAGGAGTGCGTAGCGCGCCGAGTGCACGGGGTCAGGAGTGCGTAGCGCGCCGAGTGCACGGGGTCAGGGTTGCGTAGCGCGCCGAGTGCACGGGGTCAGGGTTGCGTAGCGCGCCGAGTGCACGGGGTCAGGGTTGCGTAGCGCGCCGAGTGCACGGGGTCAGGGTTGCGTAGTGCGCCGAGTGCACGGGGTCAGGGTTGCGTAGCGCGCCGAGTGCACGGGGTCAGGGTTGCGTAGCGCGCCGAGTGCACGGGATCAGGAGTGCGTAGCGCACATTGCGCATGGGGTCAGCATTAACAAAGAGTGTGCAGAGGTCAGGAGTAAGTTACGCACAGAGTGCAGGAATCGGCAGTAATGAACAGTGTGCAGAGTTGGAGTGCGTAACACACAGAGGGCAAGGGGTCAGGAAGACATAAAGCATAAGCTGTTTTGGGCATCAATATTGTTCCAGACTTCAGAAATTGATTGAGGTACCCAGTTGGGTTCTCCACCCACAGGTTACACACCAATCCTTTACAGTGCATTGTATTCAGTATGGTAAAAGCATTTCCTACTGCACTGCTCTCATATGTTCGGTGTGCACAGCAGCAATTACAGCCTGACTGCCCAGTGACAGGCACTCTCCCCCACCTCTCTGCCCCCCGCAGCCAGCACACTCCCTTTTCTGCTGTTAGGTGTCAGTACTATATAGGTGGCTGTCACTGGGGTGCACACTGGGTTGGTGTAAGCTGTTTTTTACTTCCTAAAGTGGTCAGAGAAAAAAAAAAGGTCCGCCTCCTGCGAGATGATTGGTGCCTGCACAGTGTGAATATTGAAACGCTGCCGGTGCCAGGGATGTTAGTTTGCGAGGGACTGTCCCTGGCAAGCTGGCGCCAATGGTAAGCTTAATAGTGTTAGATTATTTGACTGTTTTAATTTAAAGTGCACCTGTGCTTTGCCCATGAAGTGCAAAGCAAAAGGTTTCCGTCCATTACCCGCTCCCCCAGCTCAACATACTCTCCTTTCTTCCTATACCACTACATTCAGCCGTCATGTGCAGTCCTCTTCAAACTGCCAGTCATTTGATTTGCCTCTAGATCTGGAAGTGCTGGATTATTTCATTGTTCTCAGCAACTGAACAGATTAATAAAGTTTACAAAAAGCTATTTGTTGTTGCATGTGGGAATTTGTAAGACAGATTTAAGATGAATGTGTAGTCTTGTCAGCCAGAGCTTTGCTTCATCAAGGCTGTGTTTACATCTGGACGATTTTATCTGTCAAATCCCATGCCGAATTGGCAGCTAGTGCCGGAAATGGCACCGTTCGAATCGGTGCGGCGCTGCAAAGTTTCTGTACTACTTTTGGTGACTTTGGGGGGCGATTTGTATAGACATCTATGCATGAATCCTGCACAGATGTCTGACAAATCGCCCCCGAAGTCGGACTGACATGCACGTGTGAGTTCAGCTGAATTCGCACGATTTCTAACCTGCAGTCAGTGTGAACCTGGGCTGAATATCCATTTCTTTGACGTAACTGTTTTTGACACAATAGTACTCTTTTGTTTGATTATTATTTATTTTTATTTTTTTTCTCAGGTAAAATACACCCAAGGTGGACTTGAAAATCTTGAACTTGCTAGAAAATACTTTTCCCAGTCTTTGAAGCTGAATAACCACAACATAAGGGCATTGTTTGGCCTTTATATAGTAAGTTTCATTAGTGTTGGGAGAATTATGTTTTTATATCAGTCATCTAAGTTACTGCTTCCTTTTACTGTTAGTCTCATGAGATTTGGTGATGTCATTACTGTGCTGCTTTTTATTCTCCTTGATGAAGTTGAAGCTGTATTGGAGGGCTTGCGGTGTATTCATCTACTTGCTTCTGCTTGACCCATTCTGGGGATCTGGGAATTCTGCCTCTTCTTGATCACTACCCCACCACTCATTAGTACAGAGCAGCACGGATATGTGGAAGCAAAGCTCTGCTCCTCTACCAAGACGACTTCTTCCACACAGACCCCATGCAGAACAAGAACAAGGAAAAGATTAGCTGCAGGAGCCTACAGATGATGCTGGTAACTAATCATTGGCCCTCAGCTTGCTTTTTTGTGTTCCAAGTTTTCATAGTTCGGGTCACCTTTAACTCTTTTTTTATGCCAGAGCCGGTTTTGCGTTTTTTGCACATGTTTTTAAAAAATTATTTTAGGCCTGAAGATCGCACAAACCCCCACAACATGATATATTTTCTGAAAGCAGAGATCAAAATAGTGGTAGTTTCATCCACTTTTTTATATCGCACAATATTGCCACAATGATCAGTCAAGATTACACTAAATTTAATTTTGGAACACAAACAGATTTTTTGGCAAAATATATAAAAGATGAGGTTGCACCGATTTAAATAGAAACCCAACATGTCAAACCTTAAAGTGGATGTAAAGGTAAAATTATATATATATATATATATAAACATCATACTTGCCTCCACTGTGCAGCTCGTTTTGCACAGAGTGGCACCGAACCTGCTCTTCTGGGGTCCCTCAGCGGCTCTCGCAGCTCCCCCCCACATCCGATAACCCCCTCGGAGAATCGCTTCCCTGAGGGGTTACCTTGTGGGCGCGCTCCCAAGTCCAGCATTCGGTGTCCATAGAGGTGGAATGCAGGACTCTGCCCCGGCGCTCAGGTCTTTGGATTTGATTGAAGGCAGTGGGAGCCAATGGCTGCGTTGCTATCAATCTATCCAATCAAGAGCCGAAAACCCCGGGCAGAGAGACAGCACATCCCTGTGGGTCAAGTTCAAGGGGTCAGGTAATTAAAACGGGGGGCTGGGGGCCGGTCACTGACAGTTGCTTTTTCACCTTAATGCATCCTATACATTCAGGTGAAAAAAAACACGAACCTTTACAATCCCTTTAAAGTGGATGTCATTCATGTCGATTCATGACATTTTTACTGGGCATATCTATCTGCGGTATTTTCTTATCTTTTCTTCAAAGCCCTATGTCCCATAGCTTTGTCCTCCTCCCTTCTTCTGTTATCAGCCTGATAACTTTTGACAAGTTCTCTGGGACGGGAGATAGAAGAAGTGTGTCACGGGAGGTTGCTATAAATTAACACAAAGCTAAACTAGTCACAGGGACGCTCTGCATGTGTGGGGAGGGGGGGTGTGCCTTTCCTCCAATCAGCTGACTCGCAGTCTCTCACAGTGTCTAGCAATTACCCCCTCCTACAGGGGAACCAGGAAGAGAAAATTCTAACAGGACGTGCACTTTCTAAACAGTATGTAAAGATGAAGACAGCAGATATACATGTAAAACTTAGGGGAGATTTGTTTTATCTCTGTGTATCATCTGAGGCTGTTCACTTCACTGTGAGGGTTTATATCCCCTTTAAATTTGCATGTGTCCATGAAATGGCGATACACTTCATAATCCAAAGCTTTAAAAGCCACTTAGATTGCACTACATTCGATTTTTTTATTTATTTTTTTCCCAGCCATGACACTGGCAGGGGGACCTGGAAATTACGTTTTACTTGTCTGTTCCATGTCTTCCACATGAAGGTGAGGAGAACGGATGCATGTCCAATCAGCTCCCTCCCCCTCTACCTGGCAGCATTGGCTATGCCCTTCCCTGGCTTGTAGATGTGCAAGCAGAGCTTTGGGAGGCATGGCGGGGGTGAGGGGGGGGATGCTTCTGTTAGCGAATGCTTGCATGTGACAGCCAAAAGTTGGCTTCTCAGGTTTACACACAATCCTGGTGGCTGCAGCCATCGGGATTGTGTGTAAAACCTGATGTATGGACCTGGCAGGAAAAGGGTTAAAGCAGAACTAAACATTACTTTAAAAAAAAAAAAAAATTCTTGTGGTTAGGACTCGGTCTTCTGACATAAAACCTATTTCTCTGCCTATTGTTTTTTTTTTTTTATTGCACTTTGCCACGCATAAGTGGCTCTGTGTACAATGCTGTGATCTGTAAGAGAGTAAGTGATTTCTATTGCCAGTCAAAGAAGACTGGTTGAAGATTTTGGACCTGGAAGAAGCCTAGGAGATGATGATGATGGTGGCATGGCACTTTCATTGATTGGTGTGCCATAATTTCCAAGTGTAGTGTGCCCTTTGGGGACCTGCAACAATATGTTTCTGTTTCAAGTTAACATTTGAATATAGGTTTCTTTTAAAACTACCTTCTCTATCCGGGTGACTGATTTTGTACTTTATTACAAGGCCCTGCAAGACTGATTTTTACATGGAAATTATCCAGCTGCATAATATTTTACTGGGAAGGTCTTGGTGCTTTAAGCTTCAGATGCCCTTTCGTGGGTACAAATCAGAAGCAGTTTCAGTCTCAATCCTTGCCTCCAGATCAAAGACTAACTTTCTTTCTTATTCATTGAGGGGCACAGGGAGACTTTTGCCTTTTGGGTTTTACTGCCACCTTCATAAGGACTGGACACTCACAAACAAACAAAATATAGTCTGGTCCAGGATAACCCCTACAACTACCAGCATACCAAACCATATCACACCATACAGTTTGACATTCCTTCAGCACTTGCTTTGTGAGTAGGCAGATTTGGTTGAGCACAAGGAGCTGCTTCATTGCTCTGGTTATTTGGTGCATTCATTATTCCTGCTTGCTGCCAGTTCCTGCTGTGGAAAAAGTAAACCTGAGGGACTGAGTGCTGATATCTGTTGGATCTAGTATTGTGAGTATGAGTTCTCTTTTCTAAGATTCAGCACCCAAAAGCTATCGTGCCACTGCTGCTCCTGCATTGTCAGGATTCATATGGAACTCTGATTTTTGGTCTGTTCCTACTGCCCGCCTGCAGTCACTACAGATACATCCGTCCATCCAACTATTTTCTTCTGCTAACTGTCTGGGTTTCCTGAGTAGCTGAGGCCTTTCCCCTTTCCCTGAACCTAAATCTGAAATCCGTTATAAACACATCTTGTCTAAATACAAGAGCCATGGATATCCTTACTTGAATCTTGGTGTGCTTTATGTATGTATTTCAGACCTGTGCAGTAGTCTAGCAAGCAACTTTGCCTTTTGTGCGGAAGCTTCCTGTAATAGACAGTTGCTCTCTCTTATTGGGCACGGTGAATGGTCTTGTACCTTGTTCCCCTATAGTTTCAGCAGGGAGTCTGTAGTGAGTGGAACTCATGGGCCCCTCCTGCACATTGTGTGCAGTCGACGACATAACTGCATTTTGTTTTGCAAGGGATTACTGGGTTTACAAAAGTATTTTCTGCACTCAGAGTCTTTATATCCTTTGTGGCTTTTGAAGAATATATTCAGATGACAGTTTTTGGATGTGGGGTTCAGTTTTAAGCTGCTTTATTCCTACAAAATCTTGTAGATTAGTCCTCCAGCTTTAGAATTGGGGAAGTCTTCACTTTCTACCTTTTTGAAAGATCATACTATAGAAATCTTGCCTCTCAGTCTACATCCTGAAGCTTCAGGAGTTGGGGTTACTTCTACATAGTTGGATCCCCAGCTTATTACATCAGCATTTGGAAGAGCATTCACTACACTCAAGCGCATTCCAAGACTTGTTGGAAGATGAGGATGCTGAATGTGGCCCCACAGATACCTTGCTTCAACTGCATGCTTAACAGGTTTGGCTACAGGTGCAAGAATCCTCTGGCAGTGGCAGTATTTATTTCATAGGATCTCAGTGCCCAGATCTTCCATGAATGCTTCTTCCTCAGCTATTTCCTAGACTTGAGATGGAGAGCTTTGTAGTGAATTTCCTTGCTCTGCACATCAAAACCTGATGAAGCTCCCGATTTTCTTCATTGGTTCTAACATATAGTTAGACGGGCTCAGAGCATCTTTAATTGATTTTTTTTTTTTTTTTTACAATGCCTTTGGATATTTGTGCAAGGGCTATAATGGATCTTTTTCCCCCTAAGGTTTCTTCCTTTCTAGCCGATAGTGCCAAGACTTGCTTTCTTATTCAAACCTAACAATTCTGCACCCTTCCTTACTATTTGGTTAGAATGTTACTCTTTTATCCCTGGCTTAAGACATTGTGTGTAGGGTCCTCATGTACCTTTTACTCTTTTGTCCCTTGTATCCCTGTGAAATGAAACTTTGGTTCTTTCTGCATTCTAAGGAACTGCCATTTGGAATTCTTGTAAGCCTTTTCATTTCCACTCTTGGATTCTTCCCTGGCAGCCCTGGTCACTTGAGGCACAAGCTGCCTTCTAGCCTAGGACAGTTTTGAAACCGCTTCTCAAACAGATACTTTTTTTTCCATCTAAAATTATCCAATAGGAGATTACTTTTTCCTTTTTTATTCATAATACATTATTCATAATACAGGCTGTAAGTCTGTCTCACAGTCGCCTTGTCAGGCATACTGGACTAATCCTTTAGGGTCACTCAGTTCCAGTTCCACCATATTTTCTGAATTTCCGGTAACCAGCTGAAAGTTGGGTCTTTAGATTTTGATTTGCTCCCCTCCCTTTTGAAACATTCCCAACTGGTTGTGGGTGTTTCTTGTTCTTCCAGCATCTAACATTGGTTGAGTTACATTACTTGACAACATTACCATCACAACAGGATGGAACTGTGGATACAGAAGCAGTAGGGAAAGTGGAACGTCCTAACTGCATTAGAAGACTATATATGGACAATACATGGACTTTATAGGCACAAATACACAAGATTTTAGTAAGAAATTATTTTATTTTGTTGCAAAAATGGTTAAAATATAAACTATTCTAAAATTACAGAGAACAAATATTGCCTAGAGAGTATACTGTATGTGACACCACCAAAACTCATTGCTGGTAAACGTATGGTATCCAAATGAAGCCAAAGCCAGTATCCAATCGGGCTTGGTGTAGGTAGATGTGGTATGATAATGCTCTATGTGTTGCTCATGTCATCGCTTCCTCAGGTACTTAGGCAAATAATCTACGTGAACAAAAACACATAATTCAGAAGGAGTGATAATTACTGATAAATATAATCATACTGATGTCAGACATGGCATTAGTTGTCAACTCTCCTAATGGCACCAGTCACTCATACCCCACGCCAAGAGAACACCGGAGCAAACCGCAAATACGGAGACGCACATAAAACAGGTAACCACCACCTACAACTAATGCAGTAGAGTCTGCCAAATTTGCAGTTTACTCCGGTGTTACTTTGGTGTGGAGTATGGGTGACTGGCGCCATTAGGAGAGTTGAAAACGAATGCTATGTCTGACATCAGTATGATTATATATAGCAGTAATTATCACGCCATCTGAATTATGTGTTTTTGTTTAGATTATTTGCCTAAGCTCCTAGGAAGACACTGACTGGTGCATGTAGGGCATCATTATCATACCACATCTACCTACACCAAGCCCAATTGGATACTCGCGTCCATTCCATTTGGACCCCATACGTCTACCAGAAATTGGTTATGGTGGTGTCATACACAGTATACTCTCTAGGAAAGATTTGTTCTGTGTAATTTTATAATGTTTATATTTTAACCATTTTTGCAACAAAATAAAATATTTTTTTATTTAATTTTGTGTTCTTGTGCCTATAAAAGTCATGTTCTTGTCCATATATAGTCGCCTAACATTGATTGTTAGACTACCACCCTGTCTTCTGTTCTTTTACCAGAGGGAGTATGTAATCTGATAAAATGCCACGTTTGAACATGGGTCATTCAGACTCCTCTTCGAATTGCAGATGGTCCCCAGTTTTCCATTGTCCTTAGGAATGTTAGTATTTGCTGGTTGCCGTCCCCCAAGTTGGACTGCTTTTGCATCCTGAAGCTGAGAGACTTCCTGTGCCCCTCAGTGGATGTGAAAGAAAATAGGATTTTTGTACTTTAAAATCCCTTTCTTGGAATCCATTGAGAGCCACAGGTCCCACTATCTGTGTTATGGCCATGCACTTGGTACTGGTTTACTCCAAAACTGAGGCATGCTGGTAGTAGAAGGGGGTTATCCTGGGCTGGACACCTTTTTTCTGTTTGTATGAGTGTGTCCATTGCTCTCATAGGTGGCAGCAAAACCTGAAAGTGAAAAACTTTGTGTCCCTCAATGGACCTTAAGAAATGGATTTTACAGTAAGTACAAAAATACTATTTTCCAGTAATATTATTTTTTTCACTAATTGCAACTTCTGTATAGATTACCCTGTTTTATTTCCATGAGATATAATTCCTTTCATTTGTCATTGAGAATTCCTGGCATTCTTCGATTTCTTTTTAACACAATCTCAATGGACTGCTAGTGATTTAAACACTAGAAACTCTCAAGATGGCCACATGAAATTAGTAGGATTGTTTTACTTGGGCACAGTGACATCAGAAGATGAATTTGTTTTATTGGCTGTAATTAATCTCCATTAGGGTTTAGGTGATATTTACTTATCATGTTAAACTGCTGTTATTTTCAGTCATCAGTCCACATCGCTTCAAACCCCAAAGCTAGTGCAAAAATGAAGAAGGATAATGTAAAGTTTGCCACTTGGGCCTCTAATCAGATAAAGAGAGCATACCAGGTAAGTTTTGTACACAGTAAGACATATTTATTTTATTAAAAAAGAACTTCCAGATATGCAAATATTTTCTAAATACAAGAGCGTGTGTATTCTTGCTTTGTGCTTATCCTCCAAATCTGTGCAGTAATCCAGTATGAAATGTTGTCTTTGTGCCTATAATAAAGACCGGTCACGGCTGCTCCCTCTGCTTGTGCAGGGTGACTGGTCTTGTATATGCAGATTGTAGTGAGTGGGGCCTGCTGGGTGCCTCCCATAACTCTATTTTCTACACCGGCTACGTATAGCACAGCGAGGATGTCACTGCTGTTTTTACAAGGTAATATCTGGGTTTTGCAAAGGCAATTGCTGTGCCCAGAGTGATTTCTATATCCTTTGTGGCTATTAAGGAACATAAATAAAGTTCTTGTGGCTGAGGTCCACCTAAGAAGCAAACCTTTTGTTTCTGCCTCAATTGTATAGATGTCAATAACTGTATTCAATAAATCACCTGTCTGCCCAGCAGGTCCCTAAATCTTAGACATAAGCTTTGTAGACGTCTCGACATTTGCATCCCATGAATGAAATGGTAATGTCTTGCCAGCCAGTACTGACACTTAGTGACATACAGTCGGTCCCCGAGTTACAAGCAAGATGGGGACTGTAGGTTTATTCTTAAGTTGAATTTGTTTGCAAGCTGAAACAGGTACATTTTTTAACCACTTCAGCCCTGGAAGGTTTTACCCCCTTCCTGACCAGAGCACTTTTTGAGATACGGCACTGCGTTGCTTTAACTGACAATGGCACGGTCATGCGATGTTGCACCCAAACAAAATTTATGTCCTTTTTTTCCCCACAAATAGAGCTTTTTTTGTGGCATTTGATCATCTCTGCGGTTTTAATTTTTTGCGCTATAAACAAAAAAATAGCGACAATTTTGAAAAAAAATGCAACTTTTTTTTACTTTTTGCTATAATAAATATCCCCAAAAAATATATATATAAAAAAAAAATTCTCAGTTTAGGCCGATATGTATTCTTCTACATATTTTTGGTAAAAAAAAAAAAATCGCAATTGGCGTATATTGATTGGTTTGCACAAAAGTTATAGTGCCTACAAATAGGGGATAGATTTATGGCATTTTTATTTAAAAAAAAATGTATTAGTAATGGCGGCTATCTGTGACTTTTATCATGACTGTGACATTATGGCGGACACATCGGACACTTTTGACACCATTTTGGGACCATTGTCATTTATACAGAGATCAGTGCTATAAAAATGCACTGATTACTGTGTAAATAAAAAAAGGTGGCAATACAGGGCTGTCTAAACAATACTTGTGAAAAAAGGAATGTGTACTAAATAAACTGAATAAAAAATATTGAATCAAAACGTGACTATATTGGAAGCTGCAACTCAAATGTGAGATACCTACAATAATATCAACAAATTTTCCAAAAAGAGCTGCGCTATAAAAGTGAACAACTATATGTATATCTAGTACATATAGCATAATGTAAAAAGAATATAGTGATTAACCATTATTCAATTAAACATATAACATGGGTGAGATGCAAATAATATCAAATTGCATGCAACTGTTTTTTTATAAGAAAAAGCTTACACCACAAAAATCAAAACATTATCCATAGGGTCTCCACTGTGATATTACACACAACACCAATGAAGAAGTGTCACAAAAAGGAGAGAAAGGATCCTCCACCACCAACAATACTTACCAGCTGTTTTGATCCCTTAGATGAGATCAGGTATCGCCAATGGCTTGTCCGCCAGCCAAGGTTTAAGTAGTAAAGAGGGTAAATTCTTTAAAATGCTCCACTCGGGCAATGTTATGCTCCTATGAACACACCGCTCATTTCCCCCATTATAAAAGAAAGGAAGGAACCACCGTAGCGTAATACTGTCAGTTGTTTAATAAAACAATAATCATATTGCACTTGCCTTTGGATATAAAAGCGCCTATACATAAAAACTCCAGCCGACAATGACAATTGGATTTGGACATTTTGGGTTGTTGGGGAAACCTAAACTGGTGATAAACCTTCAGTGGAGACACTTTTTCCCTTAATGACTCTTACAGGAGAGAATTTCCCTTCCTAGGAGTAGATTTCCTCTCACTTCCTGATGTCTCCCTCCATTTATAAGTCGGATGTTTATAACTAGGGGACCACCTGTATTGAGATTTTTCCTTCACTTTTTGTCTTGAGTACACAACAAAATGGAGACGAAGTCTCTGCAAAGTGAGTCGAAATGCCCTCTAAGCCCTTGTACACACGGTCGGAAAATCTGACAATCAAATCCGTTGGATTTTGTCCGAAACTGTTGCATTCACACGGTCGGACAAAGTTGTCGAAAAATCCGATCTTTCAGAACGTGATGACGTGCGTAATTTCGTTACGATGGGACTATGTTCAGGCTAGTAGCCAATAGCTTTGATGTAGGAATTTGATCTGAGCATGCGTGGCACTTTGTCCGATCGGAATTCTCTACACATGATCGGAGTATGTCCTATCGGACCAGTTTGTCGGAAAATATTTCCAGCAAGTTGGAAAATTTGGTCCGACTAATATTTAGACGGAATCAGTCCGATGCATACCACACACAGTTGGATTATCCGACAACACAGTCCGATAAGACACATTCCGACGGATTCTCCGACCGAGTGTACAAGGGCTTACACCGTTGACACCAGAAGTGTCCATTTGGAAGGTTTGTTAAGTTGAATTTGTATGCAAGTTGGAACAGGTAAATTTTTTTAAGTGTAGCTATTACCCTTCAATGTTTGTTTTGCTGTCTGTGCCCCTGTACAGAAGATTTCACCTCACTTTCTGGGACAATTGGATTTGCTGTAAAGCTTCAGTGGAGACACCATTTTATCATGATATCTCTTACAGAAGTGAATTTCCCTTCCTAGGGATTGATTTCCTCTCACTTCCTGTTGTCTCTCTCCATTTGTAAATACAAGTTGAATGTAAGTCAGATGTATGTAGCTCGGGGACTGACTGTATTCCTCACTCAAATTTTGGATTCTCCCTCACTTTTCAGTCCTCGTAACAATGGTCGCCTGACCAAATAGCGCACAAAGCTCCCTATTAAAACAAATGAAAACCTGACAGGGGTACTAACCCCTCAACTCTATTCAAACTTAAAGCGGTTGTAAACCGCTGCAGGAAAAAATAAAAATAAAAACTTTCCCTGGCAAGACAATTCCATACTGTGTTGGTGTGCATCGCATGCTAGCATATTATGAAATGCCTTAGAACAAAACTCCCCAGCGGTGCCCAGTCACCCCTTACAGGGCCTCCATCTTCCCCCAGTCTTCCTTAGGGGTTTGCAGACTCTGGCTGTGTGAGTGACCGGAGCTGCAATGACATCACTCCTGCGCGCGGGAGCCCTCGGTTCGGGCACCGTGCTCTGAAGGTCTCGCACAGTATGCATACTGTGTGAATATCTCCTAAATGGTGCCCATTTAGGAGTTATTAATTTTGCCTATAATAAGATTTACCTGGACCTTACTACCGCTTTAAGCAGGCCATAGATTATGCAGCTTTCTTTCCTTCAACTGCAGGTTGAGGGAAAGAAGTTTGCTCCATTCCCTCATCAACACAGATAGTGTTGATGGGGGGGAAAATCCTTCCCGCAGCGCTATTGTTATCTATCAGTGGGGACCACAAGGATACTTCCCCACCAGCAGTAAACAATGATCAGTGCTGGCAGCTATAGCCATCAGCTTTGATTGGGTGGAAAAAAAAACTGGCAGGCTGTACTGAGGCAGATTGGCTTCAGTACAGCCAGCCTGCGCCTAGATGGGTCGAAATTTGGCTGGTTCGGGCTGAATTAGACCGAATTCGATCTGTCTGTGGCCCGTAGGGATGAGCTCAGGCGTGTTCGCATGGTCCACATGTAGAGCCCGTCAGGAAGTCGGCACAGCACTGTGCTAATCACAGGCAGTGAGACATTGGCCGGTGCGCGGCTGCAGAGATCAGGCAATGTCTCACTGCCTGTGATTAGCACAGCGCTCCGCCGACTTCCTGGTGGGCTCTGCACATGGACCATGCGAACACGCCTGAGCTCATCCTTAGTGGCCAGCTTCAGAAATAGAAATTCTGTTTGTAGATACATTATACCGCTTTAACGTTTGGAGAAAGAAGACATCATTTGGCAAGGAGGAATGCATTACATTCTTTGATGGGACATCTAATGTGATCTGTTTTTTTCCACATTTTTGGACAAGCTGACGAATTTCAATATGCCCAGACCCATTTTTTTAATTGCAGCTTTTAGCAAAGTTGAATAACATTAGCCAAACTATTTGGTTTCTGAAAGGCTGTTCCATGTGATTAATGTGGACAAAATAATTGCTCGTCAGACAGAATGACCTCAATCAGCTTGTCGTTACCAGTGATCAGAATTATGTTTGACGTTCTATGTGTGTACCAGTGGTATTTCTTTAGGCATACTTGCACACCTCGGCTAACTAAGTCCAGACAGACTGGATCATGCGCAGCCCTGTGCTTGGTGCTGTTAGTGTGAATGTTTCAGAATACTGTCTTTTCAATCACTTTGTAGGTAATGTTTATACAACCTGATGTGTTTTAAACAACGTTTGAAGTTTTTACGGTACAGCATATGTGTTTTATTTGTGACATTCTAGCTTTATTACATCACAAGTGGAAATCCATATCATGTTGCTATTTCTATATAGAAACCTCTGGTGCCCTTTCCATCTATTGCAAGCGTGTACTATAGTAAAAGCAAGAAAACCAAGAGCAGGCATTTAATCCAGTGGTGCTGACGCAGATTTATTGTGTTCTTTCAGAGCAGCCGGCGCACCCAAAACCACAGATCCCAACCTTTGACTCCAAAGTAAAGAGTTCTGAAGGTCAAGCTCTAACCTGTTACCTCCATCCCTTAAAGTGGGTAAAGCCTAAAGGTTTTTCACCTCAATGCATTCTTTGCATTAAGGTAACAAAATCCCCCCCCCCCCCCCCCCCAAGCCTATTTCCGATCAAGCATTGTGCATGAGAGCTCTGTCTCAGCTCTGTCACTTCTTACTGGGCGCAGTTAAAGCAGAAAGCAGCATGAGCCATTTACTCCCGCCACTGTCAATCACATCCTGTTGTGACCGTGGGACTGAGTCGAGCCTGCATGAGTTCTCCCATAGAAAGCGGCTTTCAGTGGGGGCACTCGCCTAATAGGTGGAGCCAGGAGCGGCAGAGGGGGACCCGAGAATTGGAGCTACTGTGTGCAAAACCACACAGAGCAGGTAGATATGACATTATTTATTGTTTTACTAGAAAAATAAGAAGCTTTAATCATTTAATGTGATGAATTACTTTTTGACTAGTTACAGGAAGGGAGGTGCCAAAGCTAGACTTTGACCAAAATCTAGATTTGCATAGTGGAGTATCATGAGTTCCAGTGTACCAGTAAAGCTCTGAAAGAACAATGGGAGGTATGTGTAGGTACATTAAAGTACCCACATTTAAAGTGCATCTGAACTTCAAAAGTGAGGATTTTCTATGTTATAAAAATATCTAGAATTATTGTGTTTATGTAGTCCACTGAAAAACATAGCCGTGCACATCCTTTGCCTAGGCACTCCTCCTGTGTCTTATAGCTGTATATTTGCAGTGTAAGATCTTCTAAGGCACTGTTATTTAACTTCCAGTCTCATGAGATTTGTTGTTAGAAAAGGTGTTGTCACTACTGTGCTGCTCAATGTTTCACCTTGCTGGAGAGGAAGGTGTACATGAGACCTACAGTGCAAGGATCTCTCTGCTTGTACTTTTATTCTTTCTGTGAATCTATGCTTTCTGAAACTCTTCTTGCTGCTGCATCCACTTTTCAGATCACTAATCATCAGGGGGGCATAACTGGTATGAGGAAGCAAAGCCCTTCCTGTGCCAAAATGACAGAAAACAAGGCATGGTAAGTCAGTAGTGGGGAAAAAGATCAGCTACAGCAGTGGTTTTCAACCTGGGGGGTCGAATGATGATTTGCTAGGGGTCACTGAATCCTGGGCTGTTTCTGAAGCCCACACCGCTCTCCCAGCCTTTTCGTGGCCGCCCAGCAGGGCTGTCCCTGGAGCCTCCGGCCGCCCACTCAGCCTTTCCGCCTATTCAATTCATGACATGGTTGGGGGGCAGAGACTAGAGGTCAGCCGACTGGTGAGGAATGTGAAAGTGGAAGGGGCTGGAGGAGACCTTATCGCCTGATTTCAGAATAGGTGTCCCTGCTGTATGCCCCTGTACACACGGTCGGAGATTTCCACAACCAAATCCGTCGGATTTTGCCCGTCGGATCTTGTCCGAAACTGTTGCATACACACGGTCGGACAAAGTTGGCGAAAAAATCCGATCTTTCAGAACGTGATGACGTAATTTTGTTACGATGGGACTACATTCAGGCTAGTAGCCAATAGCTTTGATGTAGGAATTTGATCTGAGCATGCGTGGCACTTGGTCCGATCAAAATTCCCTACACATGATCGGAGTATGTCCGACCAGCCCAGTTGGTCGGGAAATATTTCCAACATGTTGGAAAATTGGGTCTGACGGAATCAATCCGATGCATACCACACACAGTCGGATTATCCGACGACACAGTCCGATAGGACACATTCTGACGGATTCTCCGACCGTGTGTACAAGGGCTAAGACACCACAGAGCTGGAGACACAGTGAAGCCGGAGACAGTGATTAACACTACCTGTGATTAAAGTTTACATTAAAAGTCCCAACTACAGTTCTCGGATCAGCAGATGACCTCGATCAAGAGCCCCTAAGTTGGTGGATCAGAACACTGCTACTGATCCCACCCCCACCAGCACTACCACTCATCCCATTCCCCACACCAAGGAGTAAGAGCAAGAATAAGAGAGAGAACAAGAAAGATGCGTAGAGAGAGGGATGGGGAAAAAAAAAAGAAATTAGGGTAGAGAGAGAGCTAAAAGGGAAATAAAGGAGAACAAAGAAAGCGTGGTGCATCCTAAAATGTACCATAAGGGGTTTTAATACTGTACGAGTGGAAAGGAACTCGGGGAGCACTAAATGCCCGTGGGTAAGGGGCGCAAATTACTTGTCTTGCCTTGGGTGTTGACAACCCACGCTACAAAATAATTTTACTGTTGAGGTCCCCACAACTTGGGAAATTTTATCAAGGGGTCACGTCACTAGAAAGGTTGAGAACCACTGAGCTACAGGGAGCCAACCTACTTGCATATACCAATACCTGGTGACTTAACTTTTGCCCTATGCTTGTCTTATTTGAGGAACAGCTCCCACAGCACAGTTCCTTTTTAAAATAAACCTATACTTAGGAAATGTGTTGGCTGCCGTTACTTGTGTCTATTGGAAATGTTAGTTACCTGTTTGTTCCAAGATTTTAACACTTTCTGAGTCACTGACCTGGAATAAGCATGCAGATAAGCCGTTACAGTACAGAGGTTGAAGACAGCCAAGCAACATGCATTTTTAAAAGGAAGTCAGAAATAATGGCCTCTCTGCGTTTATTTTATACGTTTCTTTTTATGCCTGCTGTGCGTTTTTACTCCAGTGCTGTGCAAACATTTTCGGCAGGTGTGAAGAAATGCTGCAAAGTAAGAATGCTTTCAGAAATCTATATTTTTGTTTATTCTTTATCAGTTTACAAAATGCAAAGTCAGCAAACAGAACTTTTACAGAAGAAAAATCTATATTTGGTGTTACTATCCTTTAGCTTAAGACCAGCATCAGTTCTTACACTTGCATAAAGTCAGAGATTTTGTAGGATTAGTCAGGTTTTTTTTATACCAAGCGGGTGCAAATCATCAATTTCTTATGTAGACTGAAACACAGTCATTAACTGAAACATCTGTGTAGGCGGCTTAAAACTGTGTGAGGAACAGCCAAACTCTGCTACTAAGGTAACGTTGTAAAAGACAGTTTCATGTCACAGGTCATACACCATGGCAAGACTGGGCACAGCAACAAGACGCAAGGTAGTCATACTGCATCAGCAATGTCTCTCCCAGGCAAAGATTTCAAAGAAGACTGGGATTTGAAGATGTCCCGTTTAAACTCTTTTAAGGAAGCACAAAGAAACAGGCAACATTGAAGACCGCAGTGGTCAGTCAATGAAACCTGGTTTTGACGGGTACCTGCTACCAGTTCCGGCTCAGATTGCCATGGCGAACTGGTCCTGAAATTTGGCCCTTCTCCTTCCACCTACAGGACCATTCAGCAAGCGCAGCGTGACTCGCACATGTGCAGTAGGAAACGGGCTGTGAAGCCGCAAGGTTTCACTTCTTGTTTACCTTACTAGAGATGCCGGCGCCTGTACCTGAAGCTAATTAAAGAATTGGCTCGGGTTGGAACATCTTGGGATCCCTGGACAGGTAAGTGTCTGTCAGTGTTTGTAGCTGCTCACTATTTTTCTGAAGGCGCCTGGAGCTACTCTTTAATGCAGCAGATGATATACACATCATGCTTACTTGCCCTTAATACTAGCAGATTTCCAGCAGTGCCATCAGCACATAACTGGCGGAAACCATTGGTACCCAGGTACATCCATCTACTGTCTGGAGAAGTCTAGACAGAAGTGGTCTTCATGGGAGAATTGCGGTCAGCAAACCATACCTCCAGCATGGAAACAAGGCTAAGCCACTCAACTATGCACAAAAACGCAATCAGTCAACTTACCTGCCGAGTTCCTTCAAAAACTGTGTGCATGTTTAGCTAGAAGAATTGATGCTGTTTTAAAGGCAAAGCTTCCTCCAGACCTCTTCGTTTTCCTAATTGAGCCTGATTTGATCCAGCAATGTGCACGAGCGCATTAGCTCCACCCACTGTCTCTCTCCTCATTGGACATATTGATAGCAGAAGTGGCCGTTGGCTCCCACTGCTGTCAGTCAAATCCTGTGACGCCGGAGGGCAAGGCTGAGTTCCGCTGTCTGTGTCAATGGAAGCCGCAGCGTGACACGGGAGTGAGCCCATCTGGGTGCCTCCAGGGACAGCGGCTTTCCCTGGGGGCACCCGACGAACAGTAGGGGCTCTGAGCTCTGGCGGGGGGACCCCAGAAGAAGAGAATCAGTGCTGTTCTGTGCAAAACAAATGCGCAGAGCAGGTAAGTATAGACATGATTTTTATTTTTTTTAAACAGGAAGGCTTACAATTACTTTAATGTATTGAACCTCCTAAATGTGCTCCAATATTGCTATAAGCTTTTTGTATCCCCCTCCATGGAACTCAGTGTTCTGTTCCAGCAGCCATGTCAGAAGTGTAGCCGGTATTATTTAATCAGTGGCTACACACTTTAATATTTCAGCTTTATCTCCTCAATGTTTACTTAGAACTCCGAAATCTGACCTGATTTCTTCAAAAGCCTCTGTGATTTTATCGAGAGATTCCCAAGCATTAATGAGGCTGTGCTGTATCAGAGCTGTTTCTGGAAGGAATTGTACCTCCCGAGCATCAGATTAGGACCATTCCTGTTTGCCTGGGAATGGAAGGGGAGCAGCAGAAGAAAAGACACTCTGTTCTCGCTCAGTGCCAGGCATGCTTTAGTCTATTGGTTCGATGAGTGGAAATAAAGAGTAGCTCATGCCACCATATGAAGTCTTTTTTTTTTTTTTTTTTTTTTTTTTTTTTATAGACCGCTGTTATGGGAATGCTCACAGGTGGATTACACCTAGGGTGTACCATACAAACGCAAGGGAACCTGTTATCAATGACGTGTTGGTTTCTACACCTGTATACGAAAAGCAAAGTGCAGGAAACTAGGTCTACATAGAGAAAGCATAAAACTGAAAGATAAGTGCTTGCTAAAGACGCTGACCATAGCGAAATGTACATCGTATCGGAGGGTCCGTCACTTCCGGGTCCCGTTTGATACCCCACACAGGCTTCTGCATCCAGAGCGAGACATGAACACGCCACCCCCGGAGACCAAGCCATATCCGCACACGCTGTTTTACATAGTGCCAGGCACTTTAATATGCAAGTGCAATCTATTTTGTTACTGCTTTTAAAACATTCAAATAAATATACTACACTATAAGGCCCCTTTCACATGGACGGACAGTCTATCCGTTTTTCTTCCATCCATCAATGGACGACAATGCATTCCTATGGGTGAACGGATGACCATCCGTTAACCTCCGCTTCCATTTTTATCCATTTTTTTTTTTTTTTTTTTTTTTTTTTACGTGCAAGGTTACGCCCAGAGCCATGAAAACAGATATTAACTGACGTTAACGGACAATGTCCGCCAACGTCTGATCGGTTAAGATCCGTTTTGAAGCAATTTTTTATTTTTTTTATCTGTGAACTCAACTTATGACCCAGGCAATGCTTTCTGGGTAATTTCCTTAAAGGCACAGAACCTGCTGTAAAGGCATCAAAACAGATGTAAACATGTACATTAACGGATATTAATGGGACAGACGATAACAGAGATTAATGGAACGGAAGAAGGATGAAGCAACGGATAAGAACTAATATATATGGACTTTAAGCTTGCTTTTTTTCATATTTAGATCTGTATTTTTTTATGATTTTTTTTATTTTTATTTTTTTTATGGCTTTTATGTTATTCATGTGATTCACTTTGCAATATTTGATTATTCATTTGTTGTCACATACATGAACACAAATAAGCACCTAATCTTTTATTTTATTCACTTATACCATTGGTAATTACCTGAAAGGGGGTAGCTGTTATTTGTCACCTTTCCCACACAGGGTGCCAGTTCTAGTTTATTAATTCACTATTTACTAACTGTTGCATGCACTCCTTGTATTAAGTGAACAACTCAGTGATGTTGTCTCTTTAAAGCCAACCTCCCCCACTCCCCTTACTATTCCAACTTTTACCATGCTACTCTGCTTGTTCCTTCCTCCAATGCAGCTGCACAAAGATATCGGGTGTCTGAGTTTACACGAAGAAATAGTGTTGCCCTTCCTCTGTCATTATAAAGCAGAACTTTACCCTTAGCAACCTGATAAAGGGGGGCATGTCCATGATGGCAGCGTAAGCAGGTGTGCTTCCCAGAGCTCTGCTAGAGTTTTATCTGCATCTTTTCTATTCTGAGTGAGGCAATCTGACTCTACATGCCTTCCAGATCGACTAGGAAACTGAAAGGGGGTAAATAACTGTTTCCCCCCAGTACATGTTCGAGCTGGATAGCCCTACCCTGCGAGTGGCGGGAAGTCCGGGACAAAGATCCAACATGGCCACAGCTCCTGTGGAGGATGCCTCTCCGTCCACCCCTTGCATTCCCAAGGTTATGGCAGTTGCAGATCAAACAACAGCAGCTTCCTTGGCTGTAAAGGATAGGTGGGTTTATTCCACTTTAAGGCTGCCAGCAGAATGGCCTCTACAGACTCAGTCGTGCCTAAAAATGGAGAGCAACTGAGCATATGCAGAGCAGGGTGTGATCGTGTATTACTGGATTTTAAACAGTATAGGCACTTATTTTTAATGGTATACATAGCTATACCTGCAAAAGGGGCCAGCCTAAAGTCATGTAGCAGGACTTAATTTTCTGACTAAAGTTCCACTTCAAAGGTTTTTTTTTTTTTTTTTTTACCCATATAACTCAAACTCTGCCAGACTCTCTAGTAGAGCCTGACAGAGCACACTGTACCTTTCTTATAGTAAAACGAGTGTTGTAAATACTGCTTTTGAGCTGTCTTTGGCCGGTCACATGACTTGCGGCTGCTGTACAGCTCAGATGGAAGCATACTGCAGGAGGGGCCATGATCTCCCTCTGATGTCAGCCGGGGAGAACACATGGGCACTCGGTTTCTCCTGCAGTAGCCATGGAAATCGGCTGAGAGTCATGTGACAGGCCTGAAGACAGCGCTAAAACGGTATTTACAGCACTCGTTTTTCTAAAGGAAAAGTACAGTGTGCTCTGCCAGGATATGAAAGAGTATCTGGCAGTGAGCAAAAAAGATTTGTAATTTTACTAGAATCGGTGGAGACGGAGACGCAGACACAAGTTAACATGCAGAAAGGAGGGGGGTGAGGAGGGAGACAGGAGAACAGAGGGGACAGCAGCGTATGACGGAGGCCTGAAATTAGACTACGGTGATCAGAGCAGAGCTGCCCTGATTTTCGTGGTCTGTTTAGAGACTGGATACAGGAAGTGCCAGATTCGGTTGTGTGGGGTTTTTTTTTTTTTTGGGGGGGGTGGGGGCAGTTTTTTTGGGTTAACATAATTTTTTTTTTTAGCAGAGCCCTTATGGAATTAAATGATGGGTGTTGCGATTTTTTTTTTTTTTTTTTTTTTTTTTTTTTTTTGTCACACGGTACTTGCACATCGGTTTTTCAAACATTTTTTTGGGAAAAAATACACTTTAATGAATTTTATTGCACACAGGCAAAATAATAATACTTAATCTTTTTGTAAAATATAAAATATGATGTTACACTGAGTAAATGGATACCTAAAATGTCATGCTTTAAAATTGTGTCTGCCTGTAAAATGGCAGCAAACTATTGTACTTCTCCATAGGCGATGCTTTAAACGCCTTTACAGGTTACCAGTTTAGAGTTACACAGAAGGCCTGGTGCTAGAATTTTTGTTCTCACTCTGACATTCGTGACAATATCTTGCATGTGTGGTGCGATCTCCATTTATGTATGCGTGCGGGAGTAATGTATGAGTCTGCATTTGCGTGTAAGCACAGGGGGACAAGGCTGCTTAAAAAAAGTTATTCTTTATTTTAAACCTTTTTTTTTTTTTCATTGTGATGGCATGGGCTATGACAGGTCCTCTTTTATTGAGAGATCTGGGGTCTAGCAGACCTCCATATCTCTCCTCTAGCCTCCAGTGTAGCCGATCAGACACAGATCGGACTGATCTGCTTCTTCTTGGCCACTAACGGCCAGGTAAACAGCGATCCAGAAGAGGAAGTGACCACATACTCGTCGCTTGTGTTTTCCGGGGTCAAAGAGCAGGAGTAACAGCATCAGTTCCCCTCTCTCTATACTGTGCAGCCATCACCGCCAGTCGCATCGCTCCCGGGCTTCGCGACCGGGCGGCAGAGTTGGGAAAGGCGGCAGTACAGGGAATTGCTGGCTGAAAATGTTCATATTGAAAAAATTACCCTAGAATGCTGGGAGCCTGGTCAATGGAAAAATAAGCAGAGGTGCCGCCCACTATAAGGGCTGGGTGTATATACAAGAAATGAAACCATAAAAATTACAAAAAACGAAAAAATGTATGCCAACACCCAAAGGCTACTGTATCTCCGCAAAAACATATGTTTATTGAATGAAAAAGATCACAGAATTAAGCAGAGGTTGCTATACAATTTTGTTGCCAGTGGTTTAGACATTAATGGCTGTGTTGAGTTATTTTGAGGGGACAGCAAATTTACACTGTTATACAAGCTGTACACTCACTACTTTACATTGTAACAAATTTCTTCAGTGTTGTCGCATGAAAAGATATACCGTATTTATCGGTGTATAATGAGCACCCCAAATTTAGGAGGGAATTTTAAGGAAAAAAAACTTACATTTAAATGCCCATCAATGCAGCCTTATCAGTGTCCATCTGCAGCCTTGTTCATCATTGCAGCCTTGTCAGTGTCATTTGCAGCCTTGTCAGTGTCATTTTCGTCTTTCGTCGAGATACAGAGCCGGTGGTGCTTGGTAGCTTTTCGGCCGCTGAGAGCAGCCGAAAGCCATTGAGAAAGGGCAAAAGTCACTGAGCGCCCAAAAGCCGCCCAGAGGCTCACAATCGCCGGGGGATCAGCGTATAACATGCACCCACTATTTTCCCCTGATTTTAAGGGGGAAAAAGTGTGTGTTATACACCGATACATACGGTAATAAAATGTGAGGGGTGTACTCACTTTTGTGAGATACTGTAGCTAAGGAATACCTATGTTAATCTAAGCTAAGCTAATCATAATCTAAGTAAGCTAATCAACATAAACGTATAATATCCCTCAATGGTTCGATAACAAGGTATTAATCACATCTCCAAGAGATGATCAGACAGACGAAAACAATAGGTGACTCAATTAACAATGGAAATGCACATCGAAGAGGCACATAATGGGAGAGACGTATTTAACAGACACATAACCCCTTAATAAACGGACTATAGCGGGAGACCACAATATTGGGTTGCTTTGAGTTGATCATATTAACATCTCCTCAGACTATAACAATCTAAAGCAGTCATTGCTAGTTTGGGCATAGAGACCCCAAATACGTATATGTGTCCTTGAGTTACCAGAGTCTGTGTGTTTTGGGGAGACATGGATTTAAATCAGAAACAAGACCACTCCAAGGGTTTCCCATTCACACACCTCCCAAAGAGTAGTGTTCCTATAAAAGCGTGGGCCCATAGTAAGCAAGAGGCCACCCTGCAGTCACCTCCAAAAGCCCTGTCCTGGTTGGGTCTGTCACAACCTGTCTGTTGCTGCTCTTTCACTGTCCAGTTGCAGGCAGGGTGGTGATCTAGCTGTGCTTCTTAGCTATAATACAATAATGTCAGGTTACTTGCCTTAGCCTTCTGTCTGGCAAAGTTGTGTAATCCTCGGGGCTGTATGGACAGAAATATAAATCCTTTGGCATGTAAAACATGCTAGCTCTTCACCTGTGAGTTCATCGCATACAGAATTCTGAGACATTGACTTATCTGAAAACTATACAGCAATAAGCAGGGACACGTGCTGCGACCAAGATTTTTGCTTTCATTGAACAGACCGATTTACTTCTCTACCTCTCTCTTTAATTTCTCAGTATTAAGTTCCATTGGATACATCATCAGTGCTTCCCTTATCACATAGAGCCTGTGTAATAAATCGAAAAGCCCTTTTCCAGCAATGATTGATCAGGGAGCTTAGCTGGAGGTCAGAAACAGGTTAACGGCACCCTTTGCTTCTTGGTGGAACCGTTTCATGATCACATAATCCTTCCACACACATCATAGCAGACTTGCTAAATGAATTTAACTTTGGGGAAGCTTGTAAATCAGACGTAACGCGAAGAATTCTAGAAAATCGACCATTATATTGAGAATTTATTAAGTGTTTAAATGCTCACATTAGACCGAGGAACAATTTCCCCGACCAAAAGCAAATTACAAAAGTGTTCTCTAGAGAAAATCGGCCTTTATTGGCGGGGTATTGAAAACATGCCTTTCGCTGACAAAAGCCAGCGATTTACCTACTTAATATGTTTAGTATAATCAGCCTGATGAGTGATGGCAGTTGTCAGTGCTGTTAGAAAACTCATTTTAAAATCAGCATGAAGTACTCAACAGCTCACCATTCAAAGGCTTTCAGTCAACTAACAGAGCTGCCGGGAAGTGTAATTATAGGACGATATAATTGGCTGGCCTTAATTTCTTCCTGAGTAAATACTTGTGAGTGGAAATTAAACCTCACTTTAATGGTATACACAACTGTTAATCTTCTCCTTTTGCTGCTGTGCTATGCAGGTCACTGGTTTATTGCCGGTGCAGGCTATGTGCACTCTTTGTTTTCTGTTCAGCACACATTACACATCACAAGTAAACACATTTAGCGCTAAAGATTTGATAACATTTTAAGACTTCATTTAGAATTGTAAAATACGCCAAACCTGGGAATTGAGAAGATTTTAAAATTTTTTTGTCTGTCCACACCCTTCTGATTAAAACGTATTTAAATCCAGATCAAAAAGTAATATATTGCAGCTCAGCATTCCTTAGATGTTGTGGCTGCTTTAGCTGTCTTCTCTAAGGCCTCGTTCTCATTACTCGATTTGAAATTGCGTGCAGAATCGCCAAAATGCTGCCCACGATTGCAAAATGCATGATGCGCATAATGGCACCCCAAACTGCTTAATTCTGCCATGATTGTCGTGCGACAGAATCAAACGACAATTGTGGAAAAAGGCACATTTAAAAATCGTGTCAAGCTAGTCACTCAAAAAGGAGCAGGAGCTTCTCTTGGGCGACAAATGCACATAAAAATGGCAAGCTTTTTCCTGCTATGCAATATGTGAATGAGTCCCAAGGTGATCCTGCCGGTAAAACACTTCGGTCTTGTGCACACTAACACAAGTGATCTGAGCATGGATCACTTTTCAGAGTCATTTTACAGGTGGAGAGGAGGTCATATGTTGCCTCTTCACTGCCTGCTTCAACCCCCTAAATCAGGGGTAGGCAACCTTGGCACTCCAGCTGTGGTGAAACTAAAAATCCCAACATGTCTCTGCCTCTAGGAGTCATCCCTGTGATTGTTAGGGTCATGCAACGTTTCATGGGACTTTTAGTATCATAAAAGCTGGAGGACCGAGGTTGCCTACCCCTGCCCTAAATGCAGGACTGCGGTCCCATCCGCTAAATGTGACAGAGGGTATGATTCAGCCATGGCCATAGTATGTGTACATGTCTGGCCTCTGCCTTTTCAGTTGGGGAGGGCGGGGGGGGCTGGCATTTTTCCTGACACATGAGATAAATTTGTGGTGGGGGGGGGGGAGCTCAGCACACAGCTTGTCTATATACAGTTCTGCTGTGTAGAGGGGGTGTGTTCCTTTTCTCCAATCAGCTCTCCCACACTGTAAATGCAGCCTCTCCGCCCCCTCCTCTGTGCTCCGTACAAATGAAGAAAGATTTTAACACAATTCTGCCCTTTTTATGGAGTTTAGGGAAAAGAAGACAACAGATAAACAAACAAGTAAAACATATGTAGGAGGATTTGTTTCATCTCTGTGTATTATCTGAGGCTGGTCACTTCACCGCCCAACCAAACTGCAACAACTGTAAATGATCCCTTGCTTTAACAGTGCTCATTTCACTACACTATATGGGTGAAGAAGTAGCATTTTCAATGTAGGACAGGAAGTGTTAGGACTACAGAACACCTTCAGCCCATCCTCCTCTCCATACTATACAGTCAGGTGAGGTGTTCTGTAGTTCACAGGAGAACAGATTTCTAGAGATTTCAAGGCAGCAGATGTGCAGTTCTCAAGCTTCCTGCATTTTTGGCAGCAGCAATAAATATTTAATTGCACTTATTAAACTAATATAACTAAACACTTTCAGTGAAAGAAGTGAAATAAATGTGTTGCACTGCTGAACTTTAAATACATTTTTTTTTCTTCTAAATGAATATGTTGTGCGTCTTCTTTATACAGGGCCAACCTACTACATTCTAGGTCAGTGATGGCGAACCTTGGCACCCCAGATGTTTTGGAACTACATTTCCCATGATGCTCTTGCACTCTGCAGTGTAGTGGAGCATCATGGGAAATGTAGTTTCAAAACATCTGGAGTGCCAAGGTCCGCCATCACTGTTCTAGGTAGATCAAATATTATAAGCAATCTAACAATAAAAAAATTTAAATGTGCAAAACATTCATATGGCAGCCCATGAGTATGTATGTATTGGTTGGTACTTTCAGTGATATAGCAGTGATATATTGTTATGGATTGCATACACTTTGTCTTTTAATGTACACGTGAAACTGGAAGGAATGGTCGTTTTCAAATCTGCGTGCAATGCAGCTATAAATCTGAAGTATCAAATTTGGATTAAGTTTTTTGCAAAGTGCTTAAACAGCCATGTCATTTTCAAAAAGTTTGATCTCTGTACCATCTTCTTGGTAATCTAAAAAAGTTCTCTTTCGCTGTTTTGTATTTTTTTTTTTTTTTTTTTTTATAAAAATCTATTGAAAGTGAAACATTTTGCTCTGTTACCCAAAGAATAATTTTATTTTATTTATTTTTTGTATTTCAGCTTGCAGGTCGCACCATGCCGGATACTCAAACATCTCTGAAAGCCGTAGAAAACATGTTGGAAACGTTACAGATCACTCAGTCCTAAGTCTTCTAAAGCCACTACCTGCTAACTGTACCCATGTATACCCAGATCTCATAGTCATTGTTTTGTCCTTAAAGTGGTGCTCCAAGCTGAACAAAAAAAAAAAACAATACTGTTAGCGATGCCCTAAGTATTCTATATTAGTTGAAGTATGCAGCCAGCCACTTGGTGATATCATGGAAAAATGGCTGCCCAGTTTTATGTTCTGTTATCACTAGCTGAAGGCTCATACAGGCATGCCTGACATAGATGAACCACTGCACCAACATGCATGATCAGATCTGCACAGTCTTCCCCCCACAGCGTGAATGCATGTTACCAAGAACTGTAGTTCTCACAAATGAATGACATTGCACCCTCCAAAAATCAGACCTTCAGCTTGGCAGCTTGCTTTAGAATTAACAGAGAAGACATCCCGAAAGTAGAATATTTTCAGATATTTTGAAGCTTCTGAAATCTACATTTAGGGGGCTTCTGTTTTTGTGCCAGGAGTTTCACTTTCAGGTGGAAGCCCTGAAGCCATGAGTTTTATACGTAATCAAAAGAATGCAGCCTTTTCGTTCCCTAACTAGCTGTGACATCACAAAGGCACGGAAAGACTTGAAATAACGACCACCTGTGAAGGAGTGAATGAAAATCGTTAGCGAAATGTGTCACACTTTGTATTTGTAGACAGGAATGAAAGCCGCATGTTTTATGCCGTAATGCGTTAGTAATAATTTCACTGAAACATAATTTATTTGCTTCTATGGTTAACTTAAATGAAAAATATAACTCCTTGTTTAATTAGATGTTATACACAATTTTTTATTAAATTTTTTTTCCTCCCTGATTTTGTTTATGTTCATAGTAATGGATTCTGACAGGAAGGTATAAAAATGACTTGGCTGGCAGCTAAACGTCTAATGTGAGAGACTTTTTTTTAAAGAAAAAAACGTCTTTTTTTTTTTTCTTAAAAAATAGCAAACATGTCATACCTGCTCTGTGTAGTGATTTTGCACATAGCAGCCCCAATCCTCCTCCTTCTTTGGCCCCTATTCTGTGCTTCTGGTCCCTCCCTCCTGCCAAGTGCCACCGCAGCAAGTAGCTTGCTATGGGGGCACCCAAGCCAAGCTGCTGCTCCTTGTGTCCATGCAGACACGGAGCCATGGCCTTGCCCTGCCCCCTCTCCTCATTGGCAGACTGACTTTGACAGCAGCGGGAGCCAATGTTGCTGCGCTGCTGTCTCAGCCAATCAGGAGGGGAGTTCCGGACAGCCGAGTTCCATAGAATGCATTAAGATAAAAAAAAACTTCTGCCTTTACAACCACTTTAATGGTTGGATTGTACATTGCTTGGTTATGTCTCTTTAGACTGAACTCAGATGGATGTATTTTTTTTTTGTTTGTTTGCTTTTTTTTATTTATTTTTTTTTTTTTTCGTTTTTAAAAAGCCCAACTAAAAAAAATATTCTCTCTTTATAGTCTTGTACCGCTGCATTTTTTTTTTAATTGAATAGTCTTGTACCACTGCATTTTTTTTTAATTTACAGTATGTTTTCACAAACTCAATTTTAGTGGGACTTTTTAGGTACATCCAATAAATAGCATAAAGAGAACAGCCCATCCAAACATTGTTTTCTTTTTTTACTCATTTTTGAATGTACCGAAAAGTCTAATTAAAACTGGAGTGCGCAAAATCTGGTGCAGCTCTGCATAGAAACCAATCGGCTTCCAGATTTTTTTTTTTTTTGTCAAAGCTTAATTGAACAAGCTGAAGTTAGAAGCTGCACCCGATTATACACTCTCCAGTCTTAGTAAATCACCCCCTATGTATTTTATTTTTACCTGACTTTTGCTTAAAATACTTTTTCTCTTCCTGCACTGCTATTCTAGTGCTCTATGCTGGCATGGATGCATAAAGGCTTCACCTTTCACCACAAGCTTCTACATGCTCGCCTGTAGTGTGGAGGAACAATGGAAGTGTGTCTGACCAGGTCTGCAGGATTACGGAGTATACAGGACATTGAGGTCTAGCTCTGGTGTCTTTTAGAACTGTGCAGGCATTTTTTAGACCATAGGTAAAACTATTAAAACGAATTGCAGTGTCTGAGTTAAAACATGCTTGATTTGGTATATTAAGAATTTTGCGAGGTGCCATTACATGCACACAACTGTGGGAACTCTATATGTAGGTGCACACCTGTGCTATCCCTTGAATGGATGTGTAAGTGGCAACTTCAGCCTGGACTTCTAACGGGCCACACCTCCAATGTTCTTCGCTCACCCCTCGGAGCTTAGTCCCTATGACTAAGCTCAGAGGGGCTGAGCTAAAGGTGTTGGGGACGTGGCCTTTTTGGAGTCCAGGCTGAGGTTGCCACTTACACATTCATTCCAGGCACTGCAGAAAGGTAGGATTGCAGGGACGTTTCATTTCCGTGTAACCTTCTTATCAAAATCAATATCTTCTATGGCTTTCACAGCTTTTTGGCTATACTTTGTGTGTGTGTGTGTGGTTTCACATAGATGCAGAGGTACTACTGTTGCCCCATGCAGTATAAATTATGTGCAGAACAGAAGTAAAGTTTTAACAGTGTTTTGGTTTGGACCAGGCATCACTAGATGGTGGACCGCGGTCTGGATTCGGACTTAGTCATTGTCCTTACCAGACCGCTGTGGTCCATTTAGTAGGAACAGGTTCTTCCCCCAGAGCTGAACTGACATTGGGAGGCAGGACAGTTCTGGATGGAGGGCGGAAGCTGCTGAATTACCTTGTCAATCACAGGTGTTTGATTGCTAAGACACAGGGCAGTACTAGCAACCAATCACAAGCTGGGTAAGAAAAGTTGTGCCGATCCAGCCTTCCATTCTGCCTGCCCCCGATGTCAACTCTAGACCTGCAGTGCCTCCTACCTTTTGCCCTGTATAAGGTAAGGACAGGGAAGAGTGCTTTGTCACTGCTTTGAAGAATGGAGATGATGATAAGAGAATTGTATGAAGAGGGCTGGAATCTGAAGGAGGAGGGGGCTGAGGACAGGGGGGGGGGGAGCTGGGAACGGTTATATGAAGGGGGTTGAGAACAGTGCTGAAGGGGAGGACAGTGATGTAAAACGGTGGTTATGAAGTGCAGGGACAACTGAGAACTCTGTTGTAATAAGATTTTGATGTGATGTAAATGATCTGAGGATAAGTTTACATCACCATGACCTGCATTTTGCAATTAGGCAGCCCATTCCTTCTAATAGGCTGTCTTACATGCAGAAAAAAAGTCCCTGACCCTTCCTTCTTTTATATTGCGCCTCACTAACCACTAGCCACCATCATACTGCGGCAGGTCGGCTCTCCCGCAAATCGCCGTAGCTGTATGTTGGCCCTTTAAACAGCTATAGCGGGAGTGCGCCTGCTGCACGTGGCTGGCGGTCATGGGCACAAGAACCAGAATGGGGATTTGTGTGTGTAAAAACACAAATCCCTGTTCTGTCAGGAGAGGAGAGACAGATCGTCTGCTCCTACTACCATACCACCCCCCCCCACAGTAAAAAAAAAACCACACCCAGGGAACACATTTAACCTCTTGATCGCCCCCTAGTGTTCACTCCTTCCCTACTAGTGACATTTACACAGTAATAAGTGCATTTTTATAGCACTGATCGTTGTATAAATGTCAGTAGTTCAAAAGTGTCCGATCTGTCCGCCACAATGTTGCAGTACCACTAAAAATCACTGATCACTGCCATTACTAGTAAAAAAAAAATTATAATAAAAATGACATAAATCTATTCCCTATTTTGTAGATGCGAAAACCAATTAATATACGCTTATTGTGATCTTTTTGGTAAAAAAAATAAAAAATATGTAGAAGAATACATAGCCTAAACTTCTGAAGAAATTTTATTTTTTTTACACTTTTTTTTTTTTTGGATATTTATTATAGCAAAAAGGATAAAACATCTTTTTTTTTTTTTTTTTTTTTTACCCCCCCCCCCCCCCCTTCAAATTAACGCTCTTTTTTTTTTGTTTATAGCACACAAAAAAATCACAGCGGTGATCAAATACCAGCAAAAGAAATCTCTATTTGTGGATAAAAAAAGGACATCAATTTTGTTTGGGTACAGCATCGCGCAATTGTCGGTTAAAGCGACGCAATGCCGTATCGCAAAAAATGGCCTGGTCATTAAGGGGGGCAAATCCTTCCGGGGTTGAAGCGGCTAAGCCGCAAGGCTCCGCGGCACCATGCATTTTGGCACTTGCAAAAACTAACCGCATTTGCGGATGCACAAATGTGCCGTTAAGGATCAAACTTGATTCGGACCTCTGCTGAAATTTTTTTTTCACTGCCCAGAACCCTGTTTCATTTTAATTCAATACCAATGGTTTAGACCAGGGGGTCTCAAACTGGCGGCCCTCCAGCTGTTGCGAAACTACAATTCCCATCATGCCTCTGCCTATGGGAGTCATGTTTGTAACTGTCAGCCTTGCAATGCCTCATGGGACTTGTAGTTTAGCAACAGCTGGAGGGCCGCCTGTTTGAGACCTGGTTTAGACTAATCTTTCTCAACCAGGCTTCTATTGAAGCTTGGGCTCTTTCAGAGATTTCTAAGGGTTCCATGACCAGTGGGGGGGGGGGGTTGGAACAACAAAGTGTTGGGTCAATTTACCACTGATCATCAATGTAGAGGACCATTTCTCCACCGACCGCTAATGTAAGGGGGCAGATCTTCACTGTTCACCAAGGTAAGGGGACACTTCTCTATTCACCAACGTAATTGGCACTACTCCACTGTGCACCAATACAAGGGGGAACCTTCCCAATGACCACTATGATGTACGCTACAATTTTTACTGGCTTTTTCTGACTTATTTCTTATTAAGTCCATGATTACTCGTATAAACTGTGTCATGTGGAGCAGAGGGGTGTTAAAATATTAATAATTTTGAATGTTAAATATTCTATATATTCTTTAAAACTTGCTACAAGTTACATCATAATGCAAATGTACTATAAGCTGTAGATATGATTTTATCAGGGGAGCTCTGAGACCACAAAATCACTTCAAGGGTGCCTCCATGATAAAATAACAAAAAAAAAAAAAGGTTGAGAAAGGCTGATTTAAATTTAAGCATTCAAAGTCAAGTTATTGGATCAGGCAATGGATGATGAAATGTGTGTGGCACCAAGGAAATCTCGATTAAACTGGTGCACAAATAGCTTCACCATCTGCACTGCCTCTGGCTGTGCTGGCACTTGTAAAAGCAAACATGCCAGCAGCAACCACTATGGGGTTGATTTACTTAAGGCAAAATCCACTTTGCACTACAAATCACTGTCGATCTGAGGGGAAGATCTGAAATAAGGGGAAGCTCTGCTTTTTTTTATCATCCAATCACATTCCTTGCATATCTCCCTTCAATCTACAACGACTGCTCTTCCAAGTGCACTTGTAGTGCAAAGTGGATTTGCCTTTAGTAAATAAACCCCTATGTCTGAACATTGTGTCTACGGGATCCACTGATCAGCTCCCACTGTGTAAAATCACAACAGGAGCGAGCCGCTGGTGGCACGCACTCACACCCGGAGCTGCAGAATCACGTGTATGTGTGTGTGTGTGTGTGTATATATATACATATACATACACACACACACACACACTTGATTCTGCACAGAGTGGCCGCCCTATAGCAGTAAATTTGCCATAGGGCACTCATGAAGCGGTTATTTCACTTGCCTGTGGGCACAGTGAATATCTCCTAAACATGCACCGTTTAGGAAATCTTCACAATTTTTGCAGCCAGTGACGTCACCAGCGTTTGTGCACTATGCTCTGAATTGATGGCACACTGAATGTGCTTTCAATCCTGAGCGCCGTGCTTCAGCCGTGACTCCCGCGCGGGAGTGACGTCATCGTGGATTGGCCATTCAAACAGCCAGTTGACCGGGTGAAAATCGAAGGCGTGTTAACAGCACACCACTAGAGGGATCAGTTTTACAGGTAAGTGTGTCATAATGTGCTGGTATACCCTTATGGCATTCATTTGCAGGGTGGCGTTTGTTTTTGTTACACTTTATTATCGCTTTAACTCTTGCCTAGTTTTTGAAAAACTTGGTTATTTTTTCTGTTTTCTATGTCTTATTTTTAAATGCCCAGAATACCTAGAAAATGACATCTTAAATGGAAGACAAAGCCTAGAGCAGCACACAACTGCAACTAATGTACACTGCTCGTTCCAAACAAATGAAAGTGAGGGGGGAATAAAAGAAGGCTGGGCAGCTCACAGAGCACATTACAAGGAGGCAAACCAACCATTTTATTAAAAATAGATTAGAGCCATTAAAGTGAAACTACTCTGCATCTGAGCACGAAAAATGCAATTTAAATCATTTTTAATATTCAGCGCAAACTCCTCCATTCATCTCCGTGCTTTATTTTGCTGAGAAATCACTTTGAGCCCACCACCACCACTTCTGGCCATGGCCATCTTGAAAAAAGGGCAGATCCATGTAGTATTTACTTCCTGGAATCCCTTAGCTCAGGCATGCAGGTTGTGCTTAGCTGAGAAAACCCCTCCTGCTCTCCTGAAGACTTCTCGGATGACATCACTTGCCTAGGCCAGAAACCAGGAAGTAGCTGAAGAAATAAAAAAAAAAAAAAAAAAAAAGTAAATCTGATATACTTTCCTATCTACTCACTAATGCTAGCAGCAGAAGAATTTAAAATAGTCAATGCTGATTTGTGAGAGTAAAGTTCTGCATTTAGAAGTGTATGGATTATTTTTGGAGCATAAGGATATTATTTAGGGTCACTTTAACCACTTCCAGACTGCCGCACGCCAATATACATCCTCACTTTGAAGAGGAATATTGTTGTTATGGCAACCCCAGTATCTTCTTCTTCAGCGGGCGGTCCGGTTTCCGATAATAATGGTCACTGTGGTGGATTCGCCGCAAGATCACTTTTATCGGCGGTGAGAGAGGGCCCCCTCTCACCGCTCTCCGGTGCCCTCCGCCGCTACTGACTGCTCCGGTAAGCGCCGGGGGGGCACCGGAGAGTGGCGGGAGGGGGCCCTCTCTCACTGCCGATAAAAGTGATCTTGCGGCGAATCTGCCGCAGAGATCATTATCGGAAATCAGACCGCCCGCTGAAGAAGAAGATGCCGGGGTTGCAATTGGATGCTTCTCCTTCCTGGGTATGGAGACGAGTGAGGGGAAACCCCACTCATCGCCAAACCATTGCAGGGCGGAAGCAATGTCAAAACATCACTTCCGCCCATAGCTTTTAAAGGGACACTTTTTTTTTTTTAAATGACAAAAATGTTATTGCATTTTAGTATAAATATGAGATCTGAGGTATTTTTGACCCCCCAGATCTCGTATTTAAGAGGTCCTGTCATGCTTTTTTTCTATTACAAGGAATGTTTACATTCCTTGTAATAGGAATACAAGTGACACTATTTGTTTTTAAAAAGAACGGTGTAAAAATAAAAGGTAAAATAAATAAGAAAATTTTTACTTTGCAGGGATAAGAAACCAAGGGATTGTTTTCTCTGCTGAACACATGGCTCTGGGCTGTGTACACAGTCGATCAACGGGTCCCAGCCATGAATCATTGACTGTGGCTTGGTGACAGACTCCCCCAATGTACAATACATTCACAGCGTCTGTCAGCTGGGTGGGCGCTCATGTGCATGCCCTAAATCCGGAGACAGGCAGCAATGTATGGGTAAGTTGCTTTGCCTGCACGGGCCACTCATCCACAGTACATTGCTGTTTGTCTGGAAGCATCTGCAGCAGTCAGACATACTACTTCGTAAAAGCTTGAAGTCCCCAATCGCAGGGAGTGCGAGTATTGCAAGTTGTAGATTTGACTCAGCAGGTGGGGGTACCATTGTAGAGAGACTACCTCCACATGGAGAGTAATCCCTAGTACACACTATAAGACTATCAGACAAGTGATTGTTCATTTTTTTTATTTATTTTTTAGGCTAACGTTACAAAAATTCTCATAAGACAGAATACAACTTCGGTAAAGATGTCAATTTATTGTAAGGTATCAATTTACTCAGCGTAACATTTTCTTTCACAATATACAAAAGAAAATTGGGCTAACTTTACTGTTGTGTTAATTTTTAATTAAAATTTTAAATTTTTTCCCAAAAAAGTACGCTTGTAAGACCACTGCGCAAATACGGTGTGACAGTAAGTATTGCAACGACTGCCATTTTAGTCTGTAGGGTGTTAGAAAAAAACAAATTCTAATGTTTGGGGGTTCTAAGTAATTTTCTAGCAAAAAAAAAAACGTTTTTAACTTGTAAAAAACTAATTTCAGAAAAGGGCTCCTTAACCACTTAAGCTCCGGACCAATTGTCAGCCTAAGGACCAGAGGTCTTTTTACAATTTTGCACTGCACTGCTTTAACTGGTAATTGCGCGGTCATGTAATGTTGTACCCAAACGAAATTTGCGTCCTTTTCTTCCCACAAATAGAGCTTTCCTTTGATGGTATTTGATTGCCTCAGACTGAAAATTTTGAAAAAATATATTTTCTACTTTTTGTTATAAGAAAAATCGAATAAACTAAATTTTAGTCATACATTTAGGCCAAAATGTATTTAGCCACATGTCTTTAGTAAAAAAAATGTCAATAAGCGTATATTTATTGGTTTGCGCAAAAGTTATAGCGTCTACAAACTAGTACATTTTCTGGAATTTACACAGCTTTTAATTTATGACTGCCTATCATTTCTTGAAGTGCTAAAATGACAGGGCAGTACAAACCCCCCCCCCCCCCCAATGACCCCATTTTGGAAAGTGGACACCCCAAGAAAATTTCTGAGGGGCATGTTGAGCCCATTGAATATTTTTTTTTGTCCCAAGTGATTGAATAATGACGCAAAAAAAAAAAAAGTTGTCACTAAATGATATATTGCTCACCCATGCCATAGTTATATGTGGAATTGCACCCCAAAATATATTCTGCTGCTTCTCCTGAGTACGGGGATACCACATATGTGGGACTTTTTGTGAGTCTAGCCGCGTACGGCACCCTGAAAACCAATCACTGCCTTCAGGATTTCTAAGGGTGCAAATGTTTGATTTCACTCCTCATTACATATCACAGTTTCGAAGGCCATAAAATGCCAAAATAGCACAAAACCCCCCCAAATGACCCCATTTTGGAAAGTAGACACCCCAAGCTATTTACTGAGAGGCATGTTGAGTCCATTAAATATTTTATATTTTGCCACAAGTTGCGGGAATATTACAAACTTTTTTTTTTTTTTGCACAAAGTTGTCACTAAATGATATATTGCTCACACATGCTATGGGCATACGTGAAATTACACCCCAAAATAAATTCTGCTGCTTCTCCCGAGTACGGGGATACCACATGTGGGGGACTTTTTGGGAGCCTAGCCACGTACGGGACCCTGAAAACCAAGCACTGCCTTCAGGATTTAAATATAAAACGCTACCAAAAAAACTGTTAGCGATCACAGGGATCAGGCCTGACTCTGCGAACGCTGCAGTTATGTGTTTAGTGTTTTGTAAGTGACAGTGATCGATCGATACTGCACTTGGGTGGGCTGGGCGGAGGGGCAAAATGCAGGTGCTAGCAGGTATCTGGGCAGATCCCGCTAACAATGTGTTTTTTTTTGGAACCCTAAACTGCTGGGGACGCTAGTATAGATCAGATATTGATCTGTTCAGATTCTATACCACTAGGGGAGGTGTATGCTTTGTACGTGGGTGTTAGCAGTACTGGCACTAACCTAGCGCTGCCTGGGGCGACGCAGACCCTGACCCTAAAACCTTACTGATATCACCCGCCGGGTGATCAGGGGGTTAAACCTTTATTGGGTAATAAATGGTGGGTGCCCTGATGCTATAAAAAGCAAACTAACAAACCAGAGTCACCCGTAACACTTATACGGTGATCACTGGTGAAAGGGTTAACTAGGGGCAATCAGGGGGTTAAAATCTTTATTAGGTAGTATATGGGGGTCCCTGGTGCTATATAAAAACCTGACTGGGAACCTAAATAACTAACTGGCTATTCAGCATCACCAGTGACACTTATACGGTGATCGCTGGTGAAAGGGTAACTCTGGGGGCAATCAGGGGGTTAAAACCTTTATTGAGTAGTATATGGGGGACCTAATGCTGTAAAAACCTGGTGGTGAACCTACAAAAATAACTAGCTACCTAGCGGCACCAGTGACAATAATGCAGCAATCAGAAAAATGATCGCTTAGTGACACTGGCAAAAGGGGGGTGAAAGGGTTAACTCTAGGGGGAATCAGGGGGTTAAACCTTTATTAGGGAGGGTAGGGGGCTACCCTGGACCTAACACTAACTGCCCTGACACTTTTTACTGTCACAACTGACACTAAATGCAGTGATCAGTAAATAAATGATCACTGCAATCAGTGACACTGTGACTGGGGGGGGGGGGGCTGGGGGGGATCGGGGGTCGATTTGTGTGCCTATGTGTACCTACATGTCAGTGTAGTGATTGGTGCACTTACTATGTGTTCTCCTCGCCCCGAGGAGAGTGACATCACTTCCTCCCTGCCTGTGTTTACACTACACAGGCAGGGGAAGCTTCTCATTTGCCAGGAGCGATCGAGAGGGGATGGCCAAAAACCAACAGCCATCCCCTCATCCCGGATCGCTCCTGAAGTGAAACGGACCACCGCAGCCAGCGGGAGGGGGTCCGATCGGACCCCCCACCCGCTGGAAGGCAAGCGCGTACCGGTACGTGCTTGTGCCTGTCGGTGCCATTGTGCCGATATACATCTCCATGCGGCGGTCCTTAACTGGTTAAGGGGTTAAAGTATTAATAAACCCTCAGCAGTAAAAATAGTCTATATATGCAGTAAAACATGCTTGTTATACTCACTATAGAACCTAAGGGGTTAATCCTAGGCATTGTGTATATCAGCTGTTTGGTCCCATCTTCTCTGATTCTCCAAATCTTTCACTGTCTCCAATCCATCCCGATAATACAGAGCCTTTGGAGGCAGTCTCCACATGTTCAGTTTGGTGTGTATTGCTAGAGTTATTTTTTGCGCTTGGGAGGGTGCATGTGATCAGCACTGTCCAGACAGATGGTCAGGGGTCCCACAGCCTCATAGGACAGTCCGAGTAGAATGAAAACTCCTCTTACAAGTTTTAACCAGACACTGATAGAAGTAATGAGACTGCTATATACTGCTGATAACATATTTATCGATTTATATTTACTAAAATAATTGCATTTCCATGTACTGTTCATTGTGGGAGATCAGATATAGTGAATGCAGAGTCCTGAGTTTAGTAACACCTCAACTCATGCGTGACGCATCAAAGGGAGAATCGGGCCCAAGGAAGAGGTTGGAGTAAGCCTTTCGTTTTGTTAACTCTCACGCAGCATCACAGGGAGAATCTGATAGTTCCAGAGATCGGTCCTTAGAATGTAGGGCTGAAGCCAGCAGTCAGGATTGTACGATGTCGGGACATCTGCCTTCATAAAATAGAAACTTTACTCCAAGGAGTCATTCTTTAAATAGCGACTTTAAAAAAGGTATTTGTTTGAAATAAAGAGGGCTCAGCACAATATCTCATGTTTCATAATGTGTCTACCCTTTCCACTGTTTCACTGAACCTGCAAGAGACCATTTTATGATCCCACTTGATGCAGCATGATTGGAGAGGAAACACAAAGATGGCAGTAAATTGTGTTTAAGTGGATGAGAAAGTTTGCGCTTTATTTCCCCTTTGAAGCCTATTAAATATATCTTTACGCCTTGGGTAGAGGAAAAAGCGTGTTTCAAGATACAAAATGTTTTAGCAGATGTCGCCGATATTCTATATGGTTGAAGGTAAAACACAGAATTTTTTTTGCAGGTTGTTTGGTCGTCTTTGGTAACATTTGAGCCTACACTGAGATTGAACTATATTGTCTTTGATATAGACAGATTCAAAACCCAGCCATAGATGGTGCACTTTTCTTTCCTGCAGCCATGGGTTCATGGTTAGAATCTTGGCTTGGTTCAGCAGGGACCGGCTGGTATTTGAACCATCTATGGCTGGATTTAGAGCTTCATCATTAATACCTTAACTGCTGGCAAACACATAAACAGGTCTCTGTTAGTCAGTGAGCCAATGAGGAGAGAGCGGGGGAGCCCCGCTCTATGTGTGAATGGACTGTCCATTCAGAGGATCTCTGCCCAGGAGCAAGTCTGCTCAGGAACCCCCATAGCAGGAGGCTTGGGACTAGGCAAGACTGTGCATAGAAAAGGATTGGGACTGCTCTGTACAAAAAACATTACATAGAGCAGCTACTGTATCCATAACATATTTGTTATTTAACCACTTCAGCCCCGGAAGATTTTAGACCAGAGCACTTTTTACGATTCGGCACTGTGTTGCTTTAACTGACAATTGTGCGGTCATGTGGCGTTGCACCCAAAGTTCACGTCTTTTTTTTCCCACAAATAGAGCTTTCTTTTGGTGGTATTTGATCACCTCTGCGATTTTTTTTTTTTTTTTTGCGCTATAAACTAAAAACAAATCGACAATTTTGAAAAAAAAGCTATATTTTTAAATGTTTGCTATAATAAATATCCCCAAAAATATATATAAAAAAACTTTTTTCCCCTCAGTTTCGGCTTATATGTATTCTTTTACATACATATTTTTGGTAAGAAAAAAAAAATCTATTGGTTTGCGCAAAAGTTATAGCATCTATAAAGTAGGGGATAGTTTTATGGCATATTTATTAATTTTTTTTTTATTAGTAATGGCGGCGATCTGAGATTTTTATCATGACTGCAACATTAGGACGGACACATCGGACACTTTTGACACTATTTTGGGACCGTTGTTATTTATACAGCGATCAGTGCTATAAACATGATTACTGTGTAAATGATACTGGCAGGGGAGGGGTTAAACATGAGGGGCGATCAAGGGGTTAAGTGTTTCCTAGGGAGTGATTCTAACTGTGGGGGGTGGGCTAAAACTCACATGACAGCGATCACTGCTCCCGATGACAGGTGCCCTCAACATGGGGGGTGGGTGCTTTGGGGTGCCCCCATGTTGATGGAGACAAGGGCCTCTTCCCGACAACCCTTGCCCGATGGTTGTCGGGCAACCAGATCCCGGCCTCCCCCCTATGTGAATGAGTATGGGGTACATTGTACCCCTACCCATTCGTCACAAAATAGTGTAGTGTGGAAAAATAGTAGTCAGTTTTTGACAAGTCTTTTATGAAGAATATCTTCTTCCTCCTCCAGTCTTCCTGCATCTTCACCCGCATCTTCCTCCTCCTGGGCTTCTCCTTCTACCGCTTCTTCTTCCACTCTTCTTCTTTCTCCGGTCTTCTTTGTCTGGTGTTCTTTTTCCACTCCCGCTGATGACCCTCTTCCGATGCTGCGTTCCGCTGATCTGCCTGCACCGATGTCAAGCATTTCTTAGATAACGATGGGGGTGTGGTCATAGGATGACGTCTGGAGGTCCTGCCCCCTTGAGACATCACCGCCTGGGCAGGATGGGTCTGTGACATCACAAGGGGTGGGGCCTCTGGATGGCATCATCCGGTGGCCACGCCCCCAGCAGTAGCTAAGAAATGCTTGACACCGGAATCGGAGGAGGGTCATCGGCTGGAGAGGAAGAACACCGGACAAAGAAGACCAGTGAAAGAAGAAGAGCGGAAGAAGAAGTGGGAGAAGGAGATGCCCGTAGGAGAAAGATGCATTAGAAGATGGAGGAAGAAGCAGGGAAGAAGATATTTTTAATAAGACTTGTCAAAAACTGTCTACTGTATTTTTCCACACTACACTATTTTGTGGCGAATGTACCCCATACTCATTCACATAGGGGGAGGCCAGGATCCAGGGGGGGCCCCCCCGCAGCCCCCGACAACCACCGGGCAAGAGTTGTCAGGAAGAGGCCCTTGTCCCAATCAACATGGTGGCAAGCACCCCCCCCCCCCATGTTGAGGGCATGTGGCCTGGTATGGTTCAGGAGTGGGGGGGGGGGGGGGGCGCTCTTTCGTCCCCTGCTCTTTCCTGGCCTGCTGGGCTGCATGCTCAGATGAGGGTCTGATATGGATTTTGGGGGGACCCCACGCCATTTATTTTATTTTTTTTACATTTTGGCTTGAGGTTCCCCTCCAAATCCATACTAGGCCCAAGGGCCTGTTATGGACCCTTTTTTTTTTCCACAATTATTTTTTTTACCGGGAATTATTTTTTTTACGTTCAGCGGGGAAGCCCACTGACAGCTGATGACTCATCGGTTAAGAATGCGGCGGCTGGCTTCCCCGCCCCCTCCTTAGCAACCAGTTATATACAGTGAATGTACAGCTAAAAAAAAAATGGAAATCGTTGCAAAATCGTGGTTAAAAACGCAGTATTTGCATTTTGGATGCGGGTCCATTGAAGTCTTACATGCAAAGCGCTGCATTTTGCGGGAAAAAAAGTCCCTGGCCCTTTCCAAAAATGCAGAGGCACAAAAATGCATTGATGTGAATGTGTTCCATAGGAACACATAGAAAGTATATCTAAAACCATAATAAAAAATCGATAAAGTAGAAAGTGAGTGAAACTTTTTAATTTAAAATTTAGATAAAGTAGAAAATGATTGCAACCTATGTGCATTTTTTTTGCCATCTTTATTCCATTGGGTAGATTTTTCTTCATTTCCTGTGCTATAGACGGAAAGGAAATTGAGAAGTAATCTCTCTTAAACCGTTTTCACTGTAAGTGTTCCTGGTGAAAACTAACATTTGGGATTTTACCCCATTTTCAGTCCCGATGATAATGGTTACCAGGACAAATGGAGGGAGTACGTTTTTCTATTGGGGATACAGACAGTGATAAAATCGAACCACTCCCCAAAAAAAAAATAAAAAATATATACATATTTTGGTTATGCGTGAATGGTCAAAGCAGGCCTTGAGCCAAAACGCTAAACCCATAAAGTTTACATTTTTAAATGGGGAGCATGGGACTATGATCATTAAATATAGTATCCCATACTTGCACCCTACCATTTTTTCTAGATTAGATAGGGTGCATATTGCAACTAATAGGCCTCGTTCACTTGGGCACTGAGGCCTGTGGCCAATGAACATTTTTTTTTTTTTCAGCAGCTCTGGACTCCAGGTCCTGCTTGCAGGCAAGATCTCTTAGGATGCAGCAGCTACATGCACACAGTTGCTTGTCCTAATGTGACAAGTGTTTGGATGATCATCTGCCATGCACCCGACTGTGGAGCCCGAAATGACAAATGTGGCCTCTTGTACAATTTCCAAGCTCCCTTGCTAGTGGAGACAGGGCCTGCTAGGGCAGTGGAATGGCGCAGGTGCCAGGAAGCTGTAGTAGTGAACTGTAGCTTGAAGACACAATAGTCCTTCTAGTGGTAGAGTCTGGTCACAAGCCTTGTTCAGTGGCAGACAGATTCAGATTCATGGTCAGGGAGCAGGCAGAAGTTAATTAATGTGCTGGCGGTGGGGTACCTGATCAGGAAGCGGAGACGTAGTCAGAAATCCAAGCCAAGGTCGGTAACATAAGCAAGTAGCAGACATAACAGGCAGCGGTAATCCAAGAAAGGTGCAAAGTGTAGCCGGGTCAGGGACAAGGTTAGCATAACCAGAGATGAAGACAATCCAGCACTGAGGCCAGGCAGACTCTCAGTTTAAATAGGCTGCTGGGCACCAGAATCTGGCGGTGCGTGTGCACGTATGCACCAATGCGCATTTGCATTGCTGCACTAGATCTGACACCAACCCCAAACGCAGACCGTGTGTGTTCGGGTCCGCACTCCTGCACAGCTTTCACATTAGGATGTGAATGTGTCTGTGCAGTTTAGAGACACTGAAAAGAACTGCTTGTTCACAGTATACAAACCTCAACACCCATGTAACAAGGCTATGTGCTTTACCAGTACACCTTGAAATGTTAGCACTGTAACTTGATCATGATACTTGTCCAATAAATATTGTCTGCGAAAGGAAGATGTGCTGCAGAAAAAATTTGCTTGAGCTATTGAGCTCTGTTAACATAAGAATTTTTCAACAGAACAGCTAAGAATAGGTAGGCAAACACGTGAAAAGGGGCATAAGATGCACCTGCTGTGGGATGTTCAAAATATTTTGCCTCTAAAGATTTTTTTCTTTTAGTCTTGATTATAATGCGTAGAGAATACATTCATGAAACCACTCTACGTTCCTTTGGATCTGCTTTATTCCACAAATTATAACTTATGATTACTGTCCCTTTAAAGAGCGAGCCTGGCCAAATTGGACTCCGTCTGCTATTCATATGAAATATATGAGTTCAGTAGAGGCTGGGTAACCTTAGACAAACAGAACAGGTCGTTTTAGTATTCTTGGAACCAGTAAGTGTAAGTAACGAGAAGCTACTGCATATTTGCCAACAAGTCAAGCTTAATTAGCTTTCTTTCCATTCCACAACTGGCGAAAGTCGGAGCTCACAAAAAAATGCAGTGAAAAGCAGGCTTAGGTGCCATCATAAATAGCTCACATGCCAAGTGGAAACCATACATTGACAAAAATCATTTCCACTAGTAAGAGGAAAACAGGAGGAACGTTGAGCTCAATAGCTAATATGGATGTCTGTGTTTACTCGCAGGAATGACAGGACTCCAGCGTTAGCTGGGGACAGACCTGCTGTGTAGACTGAAACTTCATCGGCCCCAGCTGCTGGGATAATTATCGCAGAAGTTGTACACAGACAACCAGGCAGGAATGAAGAGCAGAACAAGGGCCGTGGTTACCAAAAGGCGCTCGTGAGACTATTCTCGGGTCAGCCAATATACCCTAACATGCTGAAAATTGGACATGCACCATTTCTGGCAATGCACTACTGTTCCCATTCATTTTTGATGTCACCCAACGTTGCCTTTGTGCATTGGGGTGCTATGTCAGCGTTGCCTAGTGTGTCTCAACCTTCTAACTCCCACGTTTGTTGGACTGTTAAAGGAAGTTGAACAAAAAAAAGGCTTACGCCTTTGTATTGCACAGGGCAGTTTGTTACCTCCTCTTCTGGGTTCTGAGATCCCCTGCTGGTGCTGTACACTGCTTCTCACCCCTGAGTTCCCCCTCAGCAAGCTGTGTGCTATAGGGGCACACGTGCCAGCACACTCCCGAGCTGGGTTGTGTACATCCATATCCACACAGTGGATGGATAGACACGCAGTGTGACTCTGTCCTGCCTCCCACTCCTTTCTCGCTGGATTTGACTGACCGCACTAGGAGCCTATGGCTCCTGCTGCTCTAAGTGTATCTGACGAGAACAGGCAGATAGAGAAGTGGTGCTGCAGGCGGGACAGCACTAGAGCTGTGGAGGAACTTTACTGCTACAGAGCGTCCTACTGTGCAGAATCACATATATTTAGATGATTATGCACTTCCACCTAGGGGACATGTCAGTGTCCGACTGTCTTCATTTTCCTCCACAGGATGCGCCTTCCTATGCCCCATACTTGCTCCCGTGCTCTGTGTGTGTCTAAGAAGCCAAAAAAGCCTCAAGTCTATTAACCCCTACCCTACTGGAAGATTGTTGTGGCATGGGTAGGGGGATCCGCAGGATGGAAGATTTAAACTAAAGCAGAAGCCTATAGCACAAGTGACACATCATTGTTTAAAAACTAAACTTAAGTTTTGTCTATTGTACCTCAATCCTCATTGGCCTACCTATCCGAAAGCTATCCCCTCTTCAGTCTATCATGAGTGCCACTGCCAGACTCTTCCACCTTGCCAACTGTTCAGTGTCCGCCACCCCTCTCTGCCAATCACTCCACTGATTTCTCATTGCCCAACAAATAAAATTCAATACACTAACAATAACATACAAAGCCATTTACAATTCTGCCCTGAGCTACATCAGCAAACGTATCTCCAAATATCACCCAAACCGTCCTCCTCACTCCTTCCAAGACCTCCCGTTCTCTAGTTCCCTTGTCTCCTCCTTCCATTACTCTCCAGAACTTCTCCAGAGCCTCTCCCATCCTTTGAAACTCACTACCCCAAGCTATCCAATTATCTCCTACTTTGTCCACTTTTAGGAAATCCCTGAAAACTCATCTCTTCAGGGATGCCTATCCAGCTAACAACCAAATCTTTTACTTCTCTCATCAGTTCATCCCTCACAGTCACTACTTTTTGTTTCACCAGCCCCTCTCTCTTAGGTTGTAAACTTGCAGGAATACGGCCCTTCTAACCCTCTTGTGTTGAATTGTACTTTTGGTGTATTGTCTCCCTTTATATTGTAAAGCACAGCGCAAACTGTTGGCGCTATATAAATCCTATATAATAAATGTTTTTATGTCACGTCAGCAAGCGGTGCTTTTTGAGTTATCGTTCTGCCTCAACTGACAGTCCCGCTCGGGGCTTCAATGTCAAACTGTCTCCATACAGAACATTTCTGAACTCTAACCTTGTTTTTCAACATGAACATAACTCAAGCCTGCTTATGATAGCAGTGTCCCGTTAAGCATTGATGTAATTCTTACTTTACGCCAATTAAAATACACATTTCACTTAAGCCTCGAGGAACCCATGTCTGCAACAGGAGGATTATCGCCGTTCAGTAAAGTCATCTCCTGTTACTTAGCTGACACTGTCCGAGCGAATTGTCATCCAGGCGCACTCATACTTTTTATGCTGAGAAGTTTTAAAAGGTAGTCGATGACGTGTTCTCAGTGTGGATGCTTTTTTTGAGTTTTCCCAAAAGCAATTTCAATTTAAAACTCCATTATCCCTTAAAAAGTAATAAAATTTTTGTTGAGAAAATAATACCATGTCAGTTATACATTGTAAGAATATTAGTATAGCGCTATCCCCTTAGGTATAAAAATCTACAAAGGGATGATGGTGCTGTTTTAAAAAATAGTAGGGGCACTACATATACACTAGGAAGTGTGTGTAACCTATCCACACCTCTAAATATATATATATATATATATATATATATAACAGCGACACAGAATATGAAGTGCATAAAGTATAAAAAGTGCATCAGCATATAGGTGAAACATTGTGAAATAATCCTGTATAAAATTATTTTGAGTGCCTCCGATGATGTCCTTGTGACGAAATGCGTAATTTCCGGCTGTTTCGAGTTTACTGTTGCTGTGAGCTTGGCCGTGGAACGCACGCTGCGCAAGCCAAGATTATGGAAGTCGGAGTCGGGTTTTTATATACCATTGAGGGGTATATTAGCCCCCGCTTGGATGGATATCTATTTTTTTTTTTATTTACTATTTTAAATAAATATTTTTTAATGGATACTCACTATGAGGCCTATCCTTTCCCATGTATGCTAACCTTATATTGCACATGTGGATTGCCTGCTGCTGATCCGTCTATGGTGGAGAGGAAAATCTACTGACGGTTTTATAACTATGCGGACCCCAGGGATATCCAGACAAGAGAGATACCAGCCTTGGAATAAGGAGCTTATACGCCTGTTAACCCAGCAGGGGTGAGGCACTCTGGTGAGTGCACATACAAGAGGGGGAAGTGGACGACGGAGGGGAGCACTGAAAAGTCACCTTTTTTCCCTATTGTGTTTGCACAGCTTTTCACTTATGGACTGTGGTTTATGATTTGAAATCGAAAAAAAAAATTTTTTGTGAATGCAGGCCCACTATGCAAGCCTACTATAGTACTTTATCCCTACTCTTCTTCAATTGCTTTAGTAAATCAGACCCACATTGCAAGGAAGGCCCCCCAGCTGCCATGGTTTAAAGCATTGTACGCTTTAAAATGTTTTTCTTGCTTTGCCCTCATTCACTCTAAACACAGCTTTGAAATCTTTGCACTTTCTCTATTTGAGATCTTTGTCCCTGCCCATCTTTGGGTATTCTCTGCTTGACTTCATACTTTTATCAGATTTTCTATAACATGTATACACTATTTGTGTTTTTCACTATTATTTTTATGAAATAAACAGATATTAAACATCAAAGAAATCGTGCAACTTCATCTGAAATCGCACACAATTTCAAAGCCGTGACTTTGGGTGTAGCTTTGAAGACATCTGTGTGGCTTAATGCACAGATGTCTATTGAAATTGGCAAAAGTAGCGCAGGAACTAATTTTGCAAATCGTTGAGGTGATGCAAAGTCGCCATTGCATCGATTGGAATGATGCCATTGCCAGCAAAAGGTTGCGACTTGTCATGCGATTTGACCTTTTAAAGCAGATCTCTCTGTTAAAGCAGATTTTCCCACTGTTTGATGTTGCCTCCTCTCCACCCCTCTTCCCTTTTGCTGGGCAAATCGTTTTTTTTTTATTTACCCTTTTTTTTTTAAACTGAGAATTAAAAGAGGAAGAAGTGGCATACCCAGTAAGTGAATAAATCATCTGCTGAAAGTGTCTAAAAAAAAAATCACTGAACTCCAGCAATTTCACAAAAAAAATCACCCTTGCAGTGCAGGATAAATGCTTGTTAAAGTGGTTGTAAACCCTTACAACCAACTTTGACCTACAGGTAAGCCTAGATTAAGGCTTACCTGTAGGTCCAATAAATATCTCCTAAACCTACACGGTTTAGGAGATATTTGCCGAAAGACAGGCGCCGCAGCCAGCGGCGCGCAGGCGCACTGAGCACGCCGCGGTCAACGGCGATATGCCACGAGTGGCGGCTCCCGTGCGCATGCGCGGGAGTGACGTCATCGTGGCTTCGCCGAATGACAGCGGCGGAGCAGCGGGACCCACCGAGAAAATGGAAGCGCCGAACTACAGGGGACAGCGGTGACTTCGCTGGCTCCTGTGTCAGGTAAGTGACACATAATGGACTATGCGATGCCGAGTAGTCCATTATGCTTTACCTTTGCAGGGAATGAAAGAGGAAGTAAACTCATCAGGTTTTACTTCCTCTTTAAATCTAGTGGTAGAGGAATAAACTGTAATGCATAGCTTATTCCTTGTGCTGGCATAATTCTCCTGTACTTTGCAACTGGTCCCCTGAAGCCTCTTCTCTAAAGCACTGGTTGGTGGTCACACATTGATGTCACCAGGCACAATGCAGGACCAGTAGCCCTGGATTGTATATGAGAATGGTGAGGGACCACCCACAACTCTAAAGCCAAATACACACTATTAGATTTTCTGCAGATTTTTGTCTTAAGATTTACCAAAACCATGTAGTGCAAGGGCCTGCCCGATTGCATACAAATTGAAACTCTTAAAGGGGTTGTAAAGGTAAATGTTTTTTCACCTTAATGCATTCTATGCATTAAGGTGAAAAAACATCTGACACTGCCTGCGCCCCCAGTCCCCCCGTTTTACTTATCTGACCCCTCGAAAATCCCGCGCTCGCCCCCAACGTCCTCTTCATCACTCAGCCTGGCCGCTGATTGGCTGGAGTGGATGGATGGAAAGCAGCGCAGCCATTGGCTCACACTGCTGTCAATCACATCCACTGACGCGGAGCGCCGGGGGCGGGGCCGTGTGATACAGCAAGCGGCTATAGCCGCCGGCTGTATCACGGTAGCGTGCCCGCAGGTGCTTCTCACCATGCGAGGGAGCTCGCATGAACGTGAGAAGTACCTGCGGGAGGAAGCAGAGACAGCCACCGAGGGACCCCAGAAGAGCAGGTTCGGGGCCACTCTGTGCAAAACTAGCTGCACAGTGGAGGTAAGTATAACATGTTTGTTATTTAAAAAAAAAAAAAATTACTTTACAATCCCTTTAAGGTTTGACTTCATATTATATGGTTTTGCTAAATCTGAAGACAAAAATCTGCAGAAAATCTAATAGTGTGTATGAGTTGGAGAGAAGTGGAGAGTGTCCGAAGCCTGCCAGAGGAAAAGGGTAAGTATTACTGTATGAAGCACACTACTCCCTTGGGGGCTGCAAATAGTTCATACAGTATGGCTAGTTTAACCCCTGCTTCTTCCACCCCTGGTGTAGTAAACAGACGATTTAGAACAGTTCAAAACTTAAACTTTAGTCCAGATTTCAGCAGATACTATCACCTCAGTGATGCACAGAATACAAGTTGCCTCTGTCACATTTTTCTGCCTTTGTGGATTAGTGCTCTTCCCATCTCCAACTCCCCAGGGAACATGTGACCCCAGTGTGTATGTATGGACCCCAGCCCTGACCAAGCAAATTAACGATTGGACAAGGGCCCATACACACTGCCTGTCCTTCAGAGCCTGACCCGCCTCCTTTCCAGAAAATTCCTCTGGAGAGCAAGGGAGTGTTTTCCCAGGGTGATGAACCGGTGGTCACACCCCCCCTCTAACCTATAACTTCACCCTAACCCAAACAAACCTCCAGTCCTGTACAAAATACACTAAGGCACTGGCAATTTAACCTAACTTCTAAACTAATAGCACCCACCTAAAGTGGTGGGCGTTACATACACCCCCCTCTGAAATCATAACTGTCCCCAGTTGTGGAAAATGAATCCATGCACCAGGAACAGCACAACTCTACCTCCTAACAATGAGGCATCTCATATTCTGAGTCAGCGTATGATGCATACTTGTACAACATATATTTCAAACAGTAGCACAAATACCTATGTAGCACTGCCCCCCCAAAGGAGCTGCTGGTTTGATTGGGCTTACCGTTACCTTCTTCTCCTCGATATGTGTCTAGGGGTTTCCCGTGGTAGATACCCAGTAACTCTAGAGACTGACAACAGATCCGCATAAAGGGATTTATATTGCAAAAACTATAGACAACGAACAGACTCTTAAACTAGGATCAGAGGGTTAGGAAGGAAGTTCAGGTACTCTTAACATCAAAGTCAATAACAAAGGACTTGCCTGCTCTGACTAAATCCTGAGAATAGCCATTCACAACCGGATGTTAGTCCCTCTCTCCAGGGATGGACTGACAACTCATGGGGCCCCCCAGGCAATAGGAGATCATGGGGCCCCCCTGTGTCCCAGCCACACTGCCCACTTTACATACATTGGTCTCTACCCCCTTTAGCTGCAGAGGCAGCAGCTGAGGATGTACACATGCTGCGGCAGGAATTATACCCCCTGTTGCTTTTGGTGGATGATCATGACCCAATCAAGTGAATAGGGCCACTCTGCAAACACCCTGCAACAATGTGTAATGCACGCAGTAGCATCATGCTAGTGTGGGATCCAAGGGGATAAAGCAAGTTATGTGATGAGGCAATACAATGCCTCCTTATAGCCTGCTTTTGCCACTTAGTCGCTGTACTGGATAAGGTTGCACAAGAGATGGTCAGATGCTGCGGACATGATACAGGAGGTGGACAAAGGCTGCGGAAATGATACAGGAGGTGGACAGAGGCTGCGGACATGATACAGGAGGTGGACAGTGGCTGCGGACATGATACAGGAGGTGGACAGAGGCTGCGGACATGATACAGGAGGTGGACAGTGGCTGCGGACATGATACAGGAGGTGGACAGAGGCTGCGGACATGATACAGGAGGTGGACAGAGGCTGCGGACATGATACAGGAGGTGGACAGAGGCTGCGGACATGATACAGGAGGTGGACAGAGGCTGCGGACATGATACAGGAGGTGGATAGAGCCTGCGGACATACCGCAGGAGGTGGACGGAGGCTGCGGACATACCGCAGGAGGTGGACGGAGGCTGCGGACATACCGCAGGAGGAGGACGGAGGCTGCGGACATACCGCAGGAGGAGGACGGAGGCTGCGGACATACCGCAGGAGGAGGACGGAGGCTGCGGACATACCGCAGGAGGAGGACGGAGGCTGCGGACATACCGCAGGAGGAGGACGGAGGCTGCGGACATACCGCAGGAGGAGGACGGAGGCTGCGGACATACCGCAGGAGGAGGACGGAGGCTGTGGACATACCGCAGGAGATGGACGGAGGTTGCGGACATACTGCAGGAAGTGGACAGAGGTTTCGGACATATTACAGGAGGTGGACAGGGGTTGCGGACATATTAGAGGAGGTGGACAAGGGGACAGAGGTTCCAGACATACTACAGGTGGGGGACAGAGGTTGTGGATATACTACAGGAGGGGGACAGAGGTTGCGGACATACCACAAGAGGGGGGACAGAGGTTTGCGGATATACTACAGGAGGGGGACAGAGGTTACGGACATATTACAGTAGGTGGACAGAGGTGCACAGGGTATACTACAGGAGGGGGACAGAGGTTGCGGACATATTACAGTAGGTGGACAGGGGGGCAGAAGTTGCGGACATACAACAAGAGGGGGGACAGAGGTTGCGGACATACCACAAGAAGGGGACAGAGGTTGCGGACATACCGCAGGAGGGGGACAGAGGCTGCGGACATACCGCAGGAGGAGGACAGAGGCTGTGGACATACCGCAGGAGGAGGACAGAGGCTGCGGAAATACCGCAGGAGGAGGACAGAGGCTGCGGACATACCGCAGGAGATGGACGGAGGTTGCGGACATACCGCAGGAGATGGACGGAGGTTGCGGACATACTGCAGGAAGTGGACAGAGGTTTCGGACATATTACAGGAGGTGGACAGAGGTTGTGGACATATTAGAGGAGGTGGACAGGGGGACAGAGGTTCCAGACATACTACAGGAGGGGGACAGAGGTTGCGGATATACTACAGGAGGGGGACAGAGGTTGCGGACATGATACAGGAGGTGGACAGAGGCTGCGGACATGATACAGGAGGTGGATAGAGCCTGCGGACATACCGCAGGAGGTGAACAGAGGCTGCGGACATACCGCAGGAGGTGGACAGAGGCTGCGGACATACCGCAGGAGATGGACGGAGGTTGCGGACATACTGCAGGAAGTGGACAGAGGTTTCGGACATATTACAGGAGGTGGACAGAGGTTGCGGACATATTAGAGGAGGTGGACAGGGGGACAGAGGTTCCAGACATACTACAGGAGGGGGACAGAGGTTGCGGACATACCACAAGAGGGGGACAGAGGTTGCGGACATACTACAGGAGGGGGACAGAGGTTGCGGACATACTACAGGAGGGGGACAGAGGTTGCGGACACATTACAGTAGGTGGACAAGGGGGCAGAGGTTGTGGACATACTACAGGAGGGGGGACAGAGGTTGTGGACATACAAGAGGGGGACAGAGGTTGCAGACATACCACAAGAGGGGGACAGAGGTTGCGGACATACCACAAGAGGGGGACAGAGGTTGCGGACATACTGCAGGAGGGGGACAGAGGTTGTGGACATGATAGTGTCCTCCTCACCTTAGCCTCCTCCTCTGTCCACCATCATATTACTTCTCCACATTATCAGTGTGCTGTGTCCTCCTCCTGTGCCTCTTTCTCCTCTCCACAGGTCAGCGCAGCACAGTGCTTCCCTGACCTGTGGAGAGGTGAAATGGGCACAGGAAGAGGGCACAGCACTGATGATATGGAGAAGTAATATGATAGTTGACGAAACACATCAGTCTCTGTCCCTCCCCTGCATGCCACAGCTTCACCCTCCGCAGCCTCCGGGCTCCCATCGATGTCCTCCGCTCTCACTCACAGAGTTTACTCACAGTTTTACTCTCCTCTTCCCTCCTCAGTCCTCACCCCTGCTCGGCTCCTCTGCCAGTGTCCCGATCGTCTATTCGAAAATGGCGCCAGGAGGCGCCATTACGTTACTGCGCATGCGCCGCCCGGCCGAGCGTGTACGAACTTTCCCGAGCCTGGCCGGCTTCGGAACGGCGCATGCGCTGTTCCATGGTCGGCTTGTGGCCATCTTTTTTACCGGCACCGATGCCCATAATGAATTTTAACGGGCAGCTCCAAAAAGGGGTTAACTCTATGGTTGCAAACACCGTGGGGCCCCCTGCTGGACACCGGGCCCTCGGTCGGCGCCCGACTGCCCTAATGGTCAGTCCACCCCTGCCTCTCTCACAAGGCCTAGCAGCCAACAAGGTGCTTTACTCAGGAACAAGTCTCTGCCACAGACGTTTTAGAACTTACAAGAATACGTCTCTGTCACAGACGGTGTTGTAGAACTTCAGGAAACTAAAACTTGTGGAACACTCGTGTGATACCTGGATCTTTCAGCCATCTCGGCGATACCCACGAGACTGGATTCACTTAGGTAGTTCAGCCCCTCCAGGCTCTTGCTAAAAAGCCAACCCGTACGTGGCCTTCTTCTGAAGAGTCCTCCCCTGGATAGATACGAAGTTACTGGGCCTCTCCAACTAGCCAGCCCTGAGACAACAAGTCGGCTGGATCCGCACCCCAGACCATAGCCTTCCTGGGGGCTGGTCAGGAGGACCAGGACCATGGAGTTAGAACGTAGTTCTGGACCCAAACCCCGAACCACGTGACATCCGCATCTTAAGCACCCTCTCCCAGAAAGAGTGACACTCCCACTGGGCAGGCTCCGAGAGAGAGTAAACTTAAAGCACCCAACTAGACTGTGGTTCTATGCATGCCAGAAGAGACAGTGCCCCTTGGGGCCAGGCTGAACATCCTATAGTCCAGTCAGACTGATGCTGAGGTCCAAATTTAGAACAATTGTACCCAAACCAAACTGCAGTTCAGGTGTAACCTTAACTTTCAAAACACAGCTCGTGCTCTTCAGGAGGCGGCGCTACACTTAACTAACATCCCTGAACTTTAGAGAGAAATTCAAGGAGAACCAAAGCATTACCCCTGAGAGGATAATACTTCCGTTACCCCAAAGTCTCTTTGGGTGTTTCTTCAGACAGCCATCCCGCACCTGTAAAAGAGAATAACCTAACTCTCAATATAACTAGACAATTCAATAAACACAGTGTATGGCATGTGTGATCCTGTCAAGACCTCCATCCCCTCAAAAGAAGTCAGCCTGACTTCTGAAGGATGCAACTTGAACAGACAAGCAAAATTATATAAATCAAAGAAGCCAGAGAACTTTCTGAGTGGCTTCTAAGGAAGTCCAGAACTTTTTTTAGTTTTTTTTAGAACAGCAAAGGGAATTGACAGGGGCAGCGGGGAATAGTGTTCATGACTAGCCAGCCAGGCACTGGTGCTGTTGCCCTGTGTAGGAAGTCCTTGGGATAGTCCACCCTAACCGTTTGCACACTTGCAGTCCTAGGCAAGTCCAGCCTATCTGTAGATCACTTTACAGATAGTACTGGGGGTCTGGCAATCTTTGGCGTGTGTCCCCTTCCCCTCTGACCGAGATAGAGTATGATTTGGTTTGCTGTCCAGGTTTCTGCACAATAACTCTGTCCTTGTAAAGCCCTTCCCTGCTGCCATTCTTTGTGAATGTCTTGAAACCTCACCCACATCTCATGGTCAGGGGTTCTTTGTGGTTTGGGAACATGTAAATAGTCCCAGACAAGGTCTTGCTCCTATCCTTCCCGGAAAGCCTCAACTATATCCATAACCTTGCCCGGCACGTACGGAATGTCAAATCCCCACTCCTGGGCAACCCTCTTCTGCACATCCCGATGAAATCTAGACAGTCTGGTTAGATCCCTGGGCCTTCCCCACCCTGGCAGAACAAATGAGTCAGAGGCCCTCACAGCCCTCTGCTGGAAAGTAGGTGCCCTGTTGTGAGGTGGACGACTTGGTGCAGGGTGCTGGGGGTGCTAGGAAGGTGGCAGTACTTTCTGGAGCCCCGGTTGAAGTACTGAGGGACAAGGAGCTCTCCATGTACCAGTCCTCCTCTCCACTTGAACCACTCTCCTCCAGTGAGGACCATACAAACAGGTGTTCTAGAGACCCATATTGATCCAACACCTGTGGCAAACCCTGGTCTATGGCCCGGGCCCCTGTTTCCCCTGGCCAGCTCACCTGAGGGGTCCCCCTCCGTCAATGGTGGCTCCTACTGGACAGGTTCCACAAGGGACTTACAAGTGACCGGCACTCCGGGGAGGTTCCATGGAGACTGCCTATCTACCTCCGGTTCTCCAGCCAGGCCATAGGATTTGGTCCTGCATCTCAGTAGGTAGCCGGATAGCGGAAGCGCTCTGAACCCTCTGCGCCATCTTTCTCTGCTGTGTGAGCAGCACGTGGCACTCTGAACACTGGAGCAAAAAACCTTTCCTCCTGGGAGCGGTCCACGCCCCTCATCTTGTTGGTCCGGCGTGCAAGGAACTGTAACATTTAATTTCAGCAGTACCGTCAGCGACCCCTGGTGGCTGGCACTGTGGAACTTCTTGTTGGGCGGCAGTTAACTGAGAGCACAGTTGAAAATGTCACTTTGTGATAGCTTACTGCGAGAAACCAACAACTCCCTGGTACCCGGCCGCAACCTCTCTTGGTGTCCATGTTTTTGCCACGAGCCACAGCGACACACACACTCCCAGTGAATTCCAAATGTTTGCAGAAAAATAAAGTTTCTTCTTCTTGCGGTTGCTAGGGGTAGCGAGTCAGCGGTACTGTAAAATATCTCGGTGGGACCTCCATGAAGCACACTACTCCCTTGGGAGCTGCAAATAGTTCATACAGTACAGCTAGTTTAACCCCCGCTTCTTCCACCCCTGTTGTAGTAAACACACAGACGATTTAGAACAGTTCAAAACGTTATTCCAGATTTCAGCAGGTACTATCACCTCAGTGATGCGCAGAATACAAGTTGCCTTTGGATTGAAATGTGTGAGTGATAGTCCCTCTCCTTTAAAATGGAAGTAAACCCTTCCAAACAACTTTGACCTACAGGTAAGCCTAGATTAAGGCTTACCTGTAGGTCCAAGTAATATCTCCTAAACCTATATGGTTTAGGAGATATTTGCCCGAAAATGGGCACCGCTGTCTACGGCGCATGCGCCGTAGACAGCGGCGCGCATGCGCACTAAATGCGGCAAGTCCAAGAATGGATTTGCCAAATTTGTCGACTCCCGTGCGCATGCGCGGGAGTGACGTCACCGCGGCCTCGCCGTATGACAGCGGCGGAGCTGCGAGGCGCGACTCCCGTGCGCATGCGCGGGAGTGACGTCATCGCGGCTTCGCCGCTGTCATTGGTCGGAGCTGCGAGACGCCACCAGCAAGATGGACGCGGCGGACTACAGGGATCAGCGGCGACTTCGCTGGCTCCTGTGTCAGGTAAGTGACACATAATGAGCTACTATGCGATGCATAGTAGTCCATTATGCTTTACCTTTGCAGGGAAAAAAAGAGGAAGTAAACCCATCAGGGTTTACTTCCTCTTTAATGAGCTGACTCGCATGCTCCTCTGAAAGACATGTGGTACTTTGAAACGCTACCAGTCCCAAGCCTCACCTGCCTTCTCCCTCTGCCCTTTTCTTCCCAGGCCAGCTTAGGAAAGGTCCAGGCCAACCCTGATTCACTCCGGTCGGTTTGCAGCTACTTCTTGCTTGATGAAAACCTTCCAGCTCTGGAGTCCCCGATCCTCCATCACCTTCCGGCGAAGATCCGTGGCTTTCCAGCACTGGGGTAAAGTCCCCCCCAGGCCTTCCAGCCCTGGGCCTTAACATTTACATTTTTCTGCCTTTGTGGATTAGTGCTCTTCCCATCTCCAATTCCCCAGGGAACATGTGACCAGTGATGTAAGTAACTCAGTTAAAATAAACAGAGTTACGTAACGCAGTTACTTTAGAGGGTAACGAATAATCTAACTGATTACTCTTCCCCTCATGGTAACGCCATTCCCATTACTTGGGCGGCGTTACCATAATTACATCTACTGCCCAGGACCAGATAGACGGGACTAGTGAGGGAAGTGAATGTCGCCGCCTCCATCGGCGAGATTTACACTTTGCGAGCCCCGCCTGGTATGGATTTAAAGGGGAACCCCTACCCCGAAAAACGGCGTGGGGTCCCCCCAAAGTCCATACCAGACCCTTATCTGAGCATGCAGCCAGGTTGGTCCGAAAAGGGAGTGGGGACGAGCGCCCCCCCCCCACTCCTGAACCGTTCCAGGCCTCGTGCCCTCAACATGGGGGGTGCTTTGGGGAGGGGGGGGGCCCTGCACCTCCTTTCCAGAAGATTCCTCTGGAGAGCAAGGGAGTGTTTTCCCAGGGTGATGAACAGGTGGTCACACCCCCCTCTAACCTATAACTCCACCCTAACCCAAACAAACCTCCAGGCCTGTACAAAATACAGTAAGGCACTGGCAATTTAATCTAACTTCTAAACTAATAGCACCCACCTCGAGTGAGGGTCTCCCGCTTTGTCATGCAGTCTTAACTGTTCAGCAACCGTCCACTGTAACCTCCTTGTCGGTGATAGATGGGACACTGCACACTGATACAATGCTGGGGAACTGAATCAGTGTTTCATCTATCATGGACGAGGAGGAGGAGGCGGCGGTTTTGTTACAGTGGAGAGCCGCCGAACTAAGACTGCAGTTGCATGACACAGTGGGAGGCACAAAAAAGGAACTGAAGAAAGTGCAGACAAAGACAACCAAACTCATAAGAGACATGGAGGAGCTCAGCTATGAGGAAAGATTAGAGGAACTTAATTTATTCTCTTTTGAGAGGAGAAGATTTAGAGGGGACATGATCAACATGTATAAATACATAAGAAGTCCATATAGTGAACTTGATGTTGAGTCATTCACTTTAAGGTCATCACAGAGGACAAGGGGGCACACTTTATGTCTAGAAGAAGAGAGATTTAATCTCCAAATATGGAAAGGTTTCTTTACAGTAAGAGCTGTGAAAATGTGGAATAGACTCCCTCCAGCTCAGTAGATTGTTTTAAAAAAGGCCTGAATTCTTTCCTAAATGTACATAATATGACTGGATACTAAAATGTTTAGGTAAAGTTGATCCAGGCAATATCCAATTGCCTCTTGGGGATCAGGAAGGAATTTTTTCACCTGCTGTAGCAAATTGGAGCATGCTTTGCTGTTTTTTTAATGTTTTTTTTGTCTTCCTCTGGATCAATTGTGGGAATAGGATTAGTGTATACAGTCGACCCTGACTGAAATACATGGGGTTATGTTCGTAGTGCACCCGCAAATTGTGAAAAAACGCGAATTTTGGATATAGTAAAAAAAAAATGCCTATTTTTAGGCTAAATACTGTACAGTAGTTTATTTTAATAAAAATACTGGAGTGTTTTAAACTTCTTTTGACGCTTAGGTTCATTGCCAGAAGCCTTAGAAGGTGCAGAACGTTTGGGCGGCATCTTAGTGCTTTAAGAAGAATGAAAAACACGAAAGCTTGGTAAACTGTTATGATGCTGGGCTGCACATCTGTCGGAGAGGAAAAATCCACGAATGACTGAGGCCGCGAACTCTGAACCAGGACTTTGCAGGGGTCAACTGTATAGGATTGTATTATTTTTTTTTTTTTTTTTTAGGATGTTCTTTATTATATATAAAAAGTCCAGGGATTGCTGCACTTAAAATTTATTGTGAAAATTTCACAGGTAATAAATACGTATAATTCAAGGTTCCAAATATGACAGTTTCAGGCTATAAAGCTTACGTTCTTCAAGTAGGAACAAGATGTATAATGACGTTATTCTTACATCTTTTTATATTGTTGCATTTCACACCAGAAATCAATTAGGTATCAATTTAACAATTAGTCAATACAAATTATCAGAATTACTTCAGCCTAAATCCCAGAGAGGTGGCTTAACACCCCAAATCACACAGAAAAAAGTTCCATTTACCTAATATTAAAATATAAACATATATACAAATGAATCAACAAATATCCAATGAATATATATATATATATAAATATATATATATATATATACACTAAAAAGTACATATATTGTATTATTAATCATAAATAATATATTCTAATTATAATCCACTTACACAAGATGTTAAACACATCAATGAACATGAATCGCCTCTTATTAGTTTTAATAAATCCTATTCAAAAGATATTTTGAACCTCAAACAACATCTCTCAATTTCTTTTTCCTAATATCTACAAGAATAAATATAAAAATCATATCAATATATCAAAGTCCACATTTAAGCCTCTAGGTTGTAACATATCTGATCAATTTATCCACTGTACTTCCAATCTTTTTAAAGTCAATTCCCGATTAACTGCATCAATGGCCATATATTTCACTTGTGACACCATATGGCCCATTTCAATATAGTGTCTTGTTAATGGTAATTTTGTGAGCGTATCTCTTATTGAGTACTTATGTCTAGCAATTCTATCTTTCACTTTTTGTGTTGTTTCACCAACATACAAATAACCACAAGGACATTTTATAATGTATATCACATACAAAGATTGGCATGTGTGATATCACTTTATTTCAATTTAATTACCTCTATGTGGATGTGTCAGAAACTTTCCCTTTATCATTGAATTACATTGTACTGTATAGAGAAAATTGAGTACTGTCCGTGATGCTTTTTTTATTTGCACTAACATACAATTTTTCAGGACAAGCTTTCGGGGTATGTCCCCTTCTTCAAGGTCCAAGCAGTACTCAAGTATTGAGCAGTATTGAGTACTGCTTGGACCTTGAAGAAGGGGACATACCCCGAAAGCTTGTCCTGAAAAATTGTATATTAGTGCAAATAAAAAAAGTATCACGGACAGTACTCAATTTTCTCTGTCACAATTGCACTAATACGGCTACAATCACATTAAGTATATTGTACTGTATACAATTTAAACATGGATATGATCCATGACTATGTGGTCCCAAAAAGGTTACATTTACTGTTGTTGTTGAGATTGGTCAGATCTGACCAATTTACTGTGTATGGTCCTACCTTTACAATATGATGGAAATGGGGGATTATGAAATTCAGAGATCTTAGCAAAATTTTCTTTTAGTATATGCCAGCTATTTTATGTATTCTAAATGAGTGTGGATGGAATTGGGAAACAAATGGTAATCTTTTAATCATACTATTAGTTTTCTTTTTAATGGCCATATTTTTCCTTGGTTCCTTTATAATCTCCATGGAATACCCTCTCCGTATTTATTTACTTTCCATTTCATCCAAACGTTTGTCTCAATCTTCGTTATTAGTAACAATTCTATTAACCCTTATTAGTTGACGCTTGGGAATGTATTTGAATACCCCAGGCAGGTGGAAACTATTGTAATGCAAGAATTGGTTACGATCAGTGGGTTTTGTGTAAAAATCACTAATGAGCCTACCATTTTCTATCCTAATACATGTATCCAAAAAAAACAGATTTTTTTTTATAATACTTACAGTAATTTTCCTTTCCTGGCCTGTCCTCACATCGGCATACCTGGGCACACCTCCAGTCGCTCAGGACCACCTTCTCCTAGCTAACAAATGAGAGCCTCTATCCCCCCCCCCCCCCCCCCAGTTCCATTAATTAGCAACGACAGGCTTGTAGGGAGGGAAGAAGATTGTGCCGATGTGAGGACAGGCCAGGAAAGAAAATTTACGGTAACTATTGGTAACAATTTTCAGTTTTCCTGCCCAGCCTCTTGTGAGCCTAGGATTTGATTTAGCTGATCTAGGGTGGGATAACAAACTCGAGAACAACTGGTAATGCTGCGAGTGAATATTTTATTTTGCTTGGCAGGGTGCTGACACCACTGCGTTTCCAAATTTTGATGCATTAGCTGCAAGTGACATCCAAACTGTAATGCGAAGGTTTCACAGGAGCTCCAACTAGCTTTCCTGCATATGTCTTCAACTGATATTTTAGCAGAAGCTGCCCCCTGATGCTGCCACCCCTCTCTTTGAATGATCATGAATAGCTTGTGGAGGCGTCAGCCTCTGTTTCTCATAGGTAAGGATTATCACCTTGGTGATCCAGGTAGCTATGATTCTAGCTGATGCTGCTTTTCCTCTCCTAGGTCCTGATGGTTGGACGAATAAAGTATCAGTTTTCCGCATCTGCTGAGAGGTGTAAGTTTGTTGAAAATAAGTTGACCACATCCAGTGATCTGACATCCAGTTCTTCTGCTTGTCCTGGTGGTTGCGTGAAGCTAGGTAGGACCGACTCCCAATTTACATGATACTTGGAAACCACTTTAGGGGTTAAGGCCAGTGAGGGCCTTAGGAGTACTTTGTCTGTGAGAATGATGCAAAAAGGATCCCTGCAAGATAGAGCCAGCTCTGAAACTCTCCTTGCTGATGTTATGGCTGTGAGAAAGATCAGCTTGACTGTGAGAAACCATAGCGGGCATGTTTCAGCAGGCACGAATGGATGTTGGAGCAGAGCAGGTTGGGAATAGGGTCCTCTTTGGTGGTCTCATTCTTATGGCCACGCTAAGAAATTGCTTTATTAGCGGCTCGTCTGCCCATTTGTGACCTGTGAAGCAAGACAAGGCTGACACCTGTACCTTTATTGTGTTATATGCCAAGCCCATCCTTAGAGCTGACTGTAAAAACTCTAGCACCATGTTTATGGTCAATGGGGAGAATTTCTGTTGTGAAGAAAATGCTGTAAACTTCTTCCAAATCCTGGTGTATGTGGCATTGGTTGTGGCCTTTCTCCACTTCAATAGTGTCTCCTCTGAAATTCCTTGAGACTACAGTCTGGCTTATTCAACAGCCATGCTGTCAGTTGCAATCTGCCTGGGTTGGAGTTATTCAAATGGGCCTGCCATAGTAGGTCCCTCTTCAGCGGCAGCCATACTTTGGGGCCTAGCCATCTAAAGGAGCAGTGGGAAACATGGCCTTCATGGCCAGAAGAGTAGGTTTACAATTGCATGGACGTTCTCCCTAGCGATTTTTAGTAGGGTTTTCAAGATTAGAGGCACTGGCGGGAAGCAGTAGACTAGGGGAACTTCCCAAGGAATTGAGAAGGCGTCTTGAGCTAGTGCTTCATTTTAATGGAATCTTGACACAAACTGAGGCACCTGCACATTCCATGGGGTCGCCATCAGGTCCACTAAGGGCGTTCCCCACCTGCCAAAAATTGTTGTGACCACTCGTTGGGAAAATCTTGACTCACATGGTCTGCTATGTAATTTTTACTGCCTGGAATGTAAGCTGCTGTCAAAGCCTCCACATGTGCTTCGGCCCAGACAAATATATTGGTTGCCAACTGCAGCAGCGGCAAGCTCTTAGTTGCTCCTTGTTTGGTTATGTAAGTGACCGCTGTGCGGTTGTCCAACATAAGCTTGACTCGAGCTCCCTGCATCAGATTCTTGAATGCCAGTAGAGATAGGTATGCTCCCCGTAACTCCAAAAGGTTGGAGTGTCTGGTCTCCATCCTGCTCCATTTGCCTTGGACCTACCTGCCGAGGCAGTGAGTGCCCCAGCCCCGGAGACTGGCATCCGAGGTTATCTGGATCCAATCTCCAGGGCTGAGAGGCATGCCTCGTGACTGAGTCCCTGGATTTATCCACCACTCCAAGCACTGCCGGATCCGTCTTGGTAGGAAGATTCTTTGGTCTAATGACATGCCATCCCACTGGTTCAGAAAGGATGTTTGGAATGCCCTTGTATGGCATCCTGCCAGGGAACAGTTGGAGTTGCCGCTGGGAACATTCCCAGGAGCGTCATACACTCTCTCACCAAAAGCGAAGAGGACTCCATCACACTGTTCAAGCAGGCTACTAACTTGGCCATTTTGTGATATGGTAGCGACATCTGCCCTCTCCTTGTGTTGAAAATAAGCCCTAGGTACTCCATCTTCTTGGATGGAACCAACTGGCTCTTCTGCTTGTTGAATTTGGATAGAATCTTCAGCACCACCTTGCATTGTGTCGTTAACTCCTCGCTTGCACAGGCCACTACCAAGATTTCGTTTAGGTAGTGGAATTTTTTTCTCCCCATCAAACGTATAACTGCGATGGTAGCTAGCAAGATTTTGGAAAACATCCGACGTGCTTTGCTGATTCCGAAGGGCAGACTTTTGAATTGGAAATGATTCTCCCCACCATGAATCGTAGATATTTTTGCTTATGCCTGTTGTTCATCTGCCAAATCGACCGAATCCCCTGGTTGCAGAATCGATATAATTGTAAATATCGATTACATTTTGAATTTCCTGGGATTGATGACGTTTTTCAAACTTCAGGTCTAAAACTAGGTCTAAGCCCACGTACACACGGTCCGAGATTTTGCCAACCAAATCCGTCAGATTTTGCCCATCGGATTTAGTCCGACGGATTGTGTCCGAAACTGTTGCATACACATGGTCGGGCCAAGTTGGCGAAAAATCCGATCTTTCAGAACGTGATGATGTAATTTCGTTACGATGGGACTACATTCAGGCTAGTAGCCAATAGCTTTGATGTAGGAATTTGATCTGAGCATGCGTGGCACTTGGTCCGATGAAAATGCTCTACACATGATTGGATTAGGTCCGTCCGGCCCAGTTGGTCGGGAAATATTTCCAACATGTTGGAAAATTGGGTCGGACGGAGATTCAGAAGGAATCGGTTCGATGCATACCACACACAGTCAGATTATCTGACGACACGGTCCGATAAGACTCATTCCGACAGATTCTCCGACCGTGTGTACAAGGGCTGGTCTGAGATCTCCAGATGCTTTGGGCACCAGAAATATTGGGGAGTAAACTCCTCTTCTCTGTCGTTCCAGAGGAACTGGAGAGATTGCTTCCTTTTGAAGTAACTCGGTCACATATTCTTACAAGCACCTTCATTTCCTCTGGTCTTCTGTCTGGACAAAGATGTCTGGTGGTTTTCCTCGCAAATTTATCTTGTAATCTTGTTTGATTGTTTTCTGGATCCATTGGTCCATAGCTTACTCCGCCCATACCCTCCAAAGGATGCCAATCTGGCACCCACCTAGAAGGGGCAGACGGCCAAACCGTCTAAAGGAATTCTCCGCTTTCTTAGCTGTCTAAACAGCCCTGGACTTCACGTTCCAAAGAAAGGAGCTTTGTGTGCCTCTCCGTTGGGTCTTGCATAGTCTTGACCTAGTCCATACAACCTGGCCTCATGCGCTCTTCTGTACATTGATTGGCCTGACTGAATGGCTTGCTGTTTCCTTTTGGGTTTCTGTGGTAGCAGACCCGACTTTCCCACAGTGGCTCGTTTGATAGCCTCTTCCCCGAACAGCATCCTGCCATTGTACCGGATGTTACAAAGGGCCTGATTTGAGGTGCCATCCGCCACCCAATGGCCCAACCACAGGGCCCTTTTTGCCATTATTGAATAAATCATTAGCCTTGCCAGCAGTTTCACCAGGTCTATGGAGGCTTCTGCCATAAAGGTAACTGACAGATTAAGTTCCTCCAGCGCCGTAATGATTCTGGCCTTCTCTACGCCTGACTTCAGGGCTGTCTCTACATTTGTGACCAAGACCTTTAGAGCCCTGGATATCAAGGTAAGGGCTATGACCGGGTGGCAGGCTGTGCCTGCATTTGAATAGACCTTCTTTAGATCTGCATCTGCACGCCTTTCCATTGGGTCTCTGAAGGTTGTCTAATCCTCCAATGGCAGAGACACCTGCCTTGCTAAGCGCTGCAAGGCTGCGTCTACTCCTGGAGAATTTGAGCGGTGGCAGGACTTTTTCTTCCGCAAATGTCTTTTTTTTAGGGCTTCTGCTTCTATAAAGACAGGACACCTTATTATTCCGGTGTATGGCACTCTTTTATTTGTGGCCCCCGTAGACCCCTCCTACCTTTCCGATTAACTTTGTGCTCCTTGGGGCTGTGGTGAGCTCATAGCTGAAGCAACAAAAAGACAGAGTTCAGAGAATAAGAAGGAAAAATCTCCTATTCTACTCCCCCATTTTTTTCACTGGCTCTTTAAGAAAATCTGCTTTACCTGGATACTGGATAGAGAGTCACTCGGGGTGGCAGCAGACTTAGAAAATATCCGACAAGCTGTAAACACATAGGATTATACATTAGGGTTACTCAGTGGTCACAGGCTAGAAAACGCTTACAACAACACAGCCACTCTTCCCCCTATCGGGGGGAACTCGCCAGTACACTTCCCTCTCTAGCTGTGACATACAGCACTGGAGTCTCTGCGTCTCTAGGCTTTATCCTGGGCATTGCTAGCTGACGCCTGTCACCCCTGCCCCTCACAGCTCCGCCCCGTAACATCATCGCGACAGACAGAAAACACAGGGGTGGCGGCCGGCGCGGCTCCTAGGGACAGGAAAGCAGCAGAAAGGAGTGCATATTCTTCAAGCAACACCACAGCCTTGAATTAGTATACTCTTTAAGCATTTACCTGCCCGCGGCTCCGGCACCTGGAGGGTCCAGTTTTTTAAAGGATTTACCAAAATACTTCTGGACCTTCCAACCCAAGAGAGGCTTGAACCTGGGAAGGTAGGTTCGGTAGGGGGGTGTAGTCAATTCCTCAAGCATGGTAACCTGGATTCTGACCAAAAAAAGAGAATGGGGGGGGGATAGAGGCTCTCTTTTATTAGCTAGGAGAAGGTGGTCCTGAGAGACTGGAGGGAGGGGTTAACCCAGGTGTGCCGATATGAGGCTGGCCAGGAAAGTAATTTTTTCATCACTTAAAGTCATGCTGTCTACTACACCTGAGAAATGATATATGTATATATATATTTTTTTTCCCCCTTTTATTGGTTGAACTAGATGGACTTGTTGACTTTTTGCAACCAAACTAACTATGTAACTATGTACAAAGCCATATAGGAACTGTTCTGCCACTAATGGCCCATACACACGATCCAAATATCGTACGAAAACTGTCGTCCGAGGAAGGATCGTATGATTTTCGGATCGTGTGTACGCTACTTTTCACAGCCGATCACGACCGTTCATCCGATCTTATTCGATCGGGCATGCACGATAATTTTCCTCGTACGATTCCAGATCGTGCGATTTTTGGTTAGTCGGTATAGATCTCGTACGATAAATTCAATACAAATACATTACAACACATGCCATCACTTCCGATTTTTTTTTTCTGTCGTACGAGAATTTTCATGACTTTATTTAGCTATTCAATTTCTACTTGCGACTATTAAGCGGAAACGGTCATATGATATTCGGATCGTATGTACGGGCCATTAGTGTCCTTATTAAATCATTTGGCTGAGCTCTAATAAGTTTCTGTTTTCTGCTTCATAATAGGGTCTGTTAGTGTTCTGTACTGTATGCGCACCCTTTTGCCATTTGACCCTGTTTGCATTGTTAATCCTATTGTGAACCTGTTTAGTAAAGCTACCCTGTGTCTGAACAATTTGACTCTATCCCCTACTTGTTACTCTTGTAGACAGGAAGGAGTGGAAAGCTGCTGGAGGAGATCAGCAGAACAAAGATGCAAAAACAGGTGAAAAAAATATGTATATGTTTAACAAATGGAAACTGTTTAAGATTCACAGTGCTTTAGCAAATGAAATATCATCCAATGAAGGTTTATATCTACTCTAAAAAGTTTTTGTGACTCTGGAATATGTCAGAGGATCTTTAAAAATTCATGAAGCGTTCAGGCTGCTGAAGACCATAAAACTTTATGAATACTGTCTCTATTCCTTAGTAAAGCTCCATTCCCTGACAGAGTCTATATTGTTAATAATAATGAGTCAATATGTCACTCCATATTTCACGGCATTTCATTAAAAGTTAAGTCTCTGTCTTGAGCCAGGCTGCCTGTAAGTATTTGTTCAGGTCAAGTATAAATGACGTGCTGCCTGATTTGCTGAGATGCGCACATCTGTGATGATTCAGGCCGGGCCTATTAAACCGAGGAGCAAATGAATATGTTTTTCTTGATGTAGCAATGAGGACTACAATTATAAAGTACAGTGTTCGATCTGTATTTCTATGCATCGCATGTCCCTCTAGTGCTCAGTGTTATCAATATCAGTGTTATCAATTGACATATTAGTAAGCCAAGCTAAAGGGATTGTGGGACGAGTAGTTCCACAGACTGATAACTGCTTTGCATGACCCTGTACCTGGACTACATATCCCAGAGATCTTTGCTGCCACCAGAGAGATTGCTGGGAGAAACTATATAAGAAGCCAAAGCCCGGTCCTGCGCTCTCTTCCTCCTGGGCCTGACACGAGACGGACCGCTCCATGCAAGGAGAGAGGGGTCGCGGCCTACCACACGGTGTAAACATTCCAACCGGGATAAGAGGGGCCTAGCACTGCTTGCTGTTTGTCAAACATCCATCCAGCACCACTTCGGTTATCTGCCAACCTGTGTTCTATGCTTTACACTGGGAGATCAGAATGGCAAATGCGCTGCACGTGTGTTGCTTCAGGGGCTGCTTTCGGGAAGGCATTAAATCGGCCTGGTCGTTGGTGAGAGGGCAATCACCTTTATAAAACCTTTCTTATGGTTTCTCTAGGACACTTTGCACAGACATCTTTACATTGGGAATACTTTACTGAACCTATCTTGAACACTGTGCATAGACACCTTTTAGCTTATACCATTTCAAGAAATCTTATTGCTTGCTATTACACCCTATTGGTTACAATTAACAAGCTCCTGCGTGCTGGTGAAGACCATCAGATCTGCAATGGGGACATTGCTGACATTATTTCTACAAGGGTCCTTATACCATTGCCATTAGGTCTGACCTCTGATTAGGGCTAAAGATTCATAGGCTGGGCGATGTTTCCCCTATTAAAAGTGTGTAAGTATAACTATTTAACCTTGTTTATTCTTTCAGGTGCAAGCAGTACTCCACTGTACATGTGTATATAATAGACTGTTTATTTGCAAATACCTTGACTTATGTTTTTGGTGAGACGAATTCCTTTGCTGAGTTGACGCTGTTGACGCTAGATCTATTACCTCCTCTTTATGACAATATCTTCTTTGAACTGTTCTAGTAAACATTATCAGAATATAAGTGCACAGAGTTGTCTGACTAATTACTTTGAAGTAGTGCAAAGATGTCCGAACCCAGAGTGTCAGGTGAGTTGGAATGTTCGCCAGTTCATGGCAGTGCAGACGAGCAGGTAAATCCAAGCAGTCTCTTAGGGGGTCGTTATACATTTACAAACAATAATAACAATGAAAAAAAATTAAAAGCAAACCTAACCTCTGCAATACTGGATTCCCCCAATGTGCTGTCAGAGTCCCTGAATATTATCCGGTACATTTTGGTATAGGGAAATCTGTGACACCCTGACACCAGTGATTGGTGCCTATCAGCCAATCACCAGGCAGGGGGTTAAGTAAGGAGCGGATAATATTTGTGCTTGGAGGGGGGATGTAAGTGTATGTTGGGGGTGGGGGGCAGGAGAGGAGAGATGGGTAGAACTTTTGCTTTAGGGGGGTTTATTGTGGAGTTTATTTTAAAAGGATAGGGGTGGGGGCTGCATAGGATTTGTGCTTGGAGAGCAGGGTTTGGGTAAAGGGGATAAGAGGATTTATGGTGGTATTTTTACTGGAAGTGGGGAAATTTGGGAGGGTTTGTGCTTGGAGGTAGGATGGGGGGGGGGGGCGAATACTGTATGTGCTAGGGGGGAGTTGATGATTTGTGCTAGAAAGATGATGGGGGGGGGGGGGGGGCTGCTGAAGGCAATTTATCCTGAAGAGAGGATTGGGATGGAGAAGATCTGAGCTAGAGAGGGGGGGGGGGAGAGGATTTGTGCTGGAAGGGGAGATTTGGTGTGTAAGAGGATCTGTGCTGGGAGAGAGGACTGGTGGAAAAGAGGATCCATGTTGGGTGGGTGGATTGGGGTTTGGGGGGATTTGTGCTATACTCTTTTAATTCTGCTGAACCCTACTGTGCATTATACACCCTGGACCCCTGCTGTATGTGTTATGTATTCCATAATCTGACACTGACTGCTGCACTCAAAGCACTCAAAGCATTAAGTGCCCCTCAGCTCTGCACTCTGTCTTACAGTCTCCTGCACTATATACACTATATTGTACGTTCCATGCTTCTAATTAGTCCTGATTGTCTCAACAGTTGCTGGTTGCTAATCAGTACCTGATTATGTTAATTAAGTTCTTCTTTAACCGTTTGCACGTGCAAGCCCACAGTCCTGGCTGTGCTGTAATTTTGTTAATGATTGATTGCCAATTCCTGCTGATCAGCTCCATCATTCATAGAAGAGAGATCTGTGTTTTTAAAGTGGAGCTCCACCCGATTTTAAGACAATAGCTCATGCTCATTAAATTGATGATCTAATTTAAAAACTGAGCTTTTTTTTTTTTTTTTTTTATACTGTACCTTTTGTTTTTCTTATTCTGTCTAGTTCCTGGATGTGGGGATTGCGGATATGGGCGGGGATAGTGCGGCTATTTCATAATTTCCTCTATCTTCCTCTCACTGTCTCCTGGGAGCTTTTGTGATTGTTCCCAGGCAGCCTGGCGCGAGTTATCACGTGATCTTGACAGCGCTCCGAAAACACGTCACTGCGCATGCGCAAGATCGGGATACAATGCGCAGTGCATTCTGGTACATCAGCGTCACTTTATCCAGGAAGAGGATGCCTGTGGGCTTCACATACCCACAGGCATGATGACAACCGGCAAGAAGACGTTATATATGTTAGTTTTAAAGAGAAAAATTACATCTGAATGACATAAAAATGGGAATAAGTGAGTAATAATTTTAAAGAACTTAATCCACTTCATTGTAACAAAAAAAAAAAAGATTTAGGCAGTGGAACCCCGCTTTAAACAACACAGAACTCTGTACACCAATGTTTCTCAACTCCAGTCCTCAAGTAACCCCAACAAGTCATGTTTTCAGGATTTCCCTCAGATGAAACGGCTGTGGTAATTACTAAGCTGAAACTGATCAAATCACCTGTGCAAAATAATGAAAATCCTGAAAAACATGACCTGTTGGGGGTGCTTGAGGACTGGGGTTGAGAAACATTGCTGTACACTGACTGGTGGTCTTGCTGTTCTTTTTATTCCCTGCTAAGCAGGGAAAAAAACATCAAGATTGCTTAGTAAAAGCAGCAAATACTACACGCATTACATTACAATTAACCATGTGATTGCCCCTAGAGGTTAACCCCAGCCAGTGTCATTAGAATAGTGACGGTGTAAAGTATTAGCACTGATCACTGTATGAGCGACACAGGAAATCATTTTTGCCTGTGGCGATCAAGATATAGAAATCTTTTCTGTGAGGGCTGGAGGTGAAGATTTAATTCTGGTTGTTTATGATCAGGATTTTGTGTTGTTTTTATAGTATGAATAGGCTAAATGTAAACAAGATCTTGGGGAACGTTGCAGTCACATGTAATGCTGGTGTAGTGTCATAATTTGCTCTCCATCGTAGAATGCTCCGGAAATGATGTTGCGGCCAGAAATTTCGCACTGCGCATGCGCGATGCGTTCCAAACACTTGCGCCATGCGTTCCAAAGGATTTGTGATAATGCAGACCAGTGAAACCGTCACTCCCCGAGCCACGGTTACCCGCTCTCTTTCCGCCGCTCTCCGCTCTGTCTAAAGTTAACGTCACTCTGTCTAAAGTTAACGTCACGATTACCTCCCCTCACTTCCGTGACATTATCTGACGTTTTCACTGAACTGCATTGTCGCAAATCCTCTGGAACGCATGGCGCAAGTGTTTGGAACGCATCGCGCATGCGTAGTGCGAAATTTCTGCCTGCAACGTCACTTCCGGAGCATTCTACGATCGGGAGAAAATTATGACACTGCACCAGCATTACATGTGACTGCAACGTTCCCCAAGATCTTGGTGTGCTGCATAGATTGATGGTTTTGTGAAGGATTTACTGCTGATTCTGGCTAGAAGTTTCACAGACCCATTAACTGTTTACTGTCCTCCACTAATCCTGACCAGATCACTGTTTGTAAGATTTTTTTTATTTTGGAAATGAAATTTGCTGCTGCCTTGTCACTTTGTTGTACAAAGAAGGATTACTGACTTGATCTTGCAGAGTTAGTTTAAATAGAGTGGCACAGCCCTGTGATACTATATACGTTTACACTGGGTTCAATCATAAACGCAGTCTCTGACCATCTCTTTTATCATGTCTGCACTCTCTAACCATCTCTTGTGTCATGTCTGCATTCTCTGACCATCTCTTGTATCATGTCTGCAGTCTCTGACCATCTCTTGTATCATGTCTGCAGTCTCTGACCATCTCTTGTATCATGCCTGCAGTCCCTGACCATCTCTTGTACCATGTCTGCAGTCTCTGACCATCTCTTGTATCATGTCTGCAGTCTCTGACCATCTCTTGTACCATGTCTGCAGTCTCTGACCATCTCTTGTATCATGTCTGCAGTCTCTGACCATCTCTTGTATCATGTCTGCAGTCTCTAACCATCTCTTGTGTCATGTCTGCATTCTCTGACCATCTCTTTTATCATGTCTGCAGTCTCTGACCATCTCTTGTACCATGTCTGCAGTCTCTGACCATCTCTTGTACCATGTCTGCAGTCCCTGACCATCTCTTGTACCATGTCTGCAGTCTCTGTCCATCTCCTGTACAGGAGGTCCCCTAGTTACAAACATCTGACTTACAAACGCCTCCTACTTACAGAGGGAGACAACAGGAAGTGAGATGAAACCTACCCCTAGGAAAGCAAATTCACTCATATAAGAGTCATTATGGGAAAAAGGTGTCTCCACTAAAGCTTTATCACCAGTCCATGTTTCCACAACAATCGAAAATTTTCAAAATCCAATTGTCACAGGGACAGAAAGTGAGGTGAAATCTTCTAAACAGGGGCACAGACAGCAAAACAAATGTTACAGGGGTGTTAACCCTTCCCTATGTTATCCAAAAAGGTTAAAAATAGATTTTTTGTCTGGAACTACACTTAAAAAATGTACCTGTTCCAACTTACAAACAGATTCAACTTAAGTTGCTCTAGTCTCACTTCACCTTTGGGTGACAGAATTCTTGCTGCTCAGATCCATTCTCCTCCTTAAAAACCTTGTGACCGCTGTTTTGTCCTCGATAATCACCTTACTGCTTTGCTCCAGACATACCATTCTCTCATGGCACCTGGTCACCCAGGGAAGAACCAACTCATTTGGTCTATTTTTGAACATTTCTGGTGGCCTAGTCTCCGTGCTAATGTAACCGCTTGTTCTGTGTGTGCTCAGAGTAAAACACCATGACACCTTACAGTGGGTCTCCTACAACCCATACCCAGTGGAGAGAGGCCTTGGGCCCACTTGTCCTTGGATTTTATTGTGTAGTTACCCAACTCCCAGGGTAGCACAGTTATTCTTATAGTGGTTGACCAGTTCTTGAAGATGTCTCAATGAATTCCACGTAAGAGGTTGCTTGCATTCAAAGAACTGCCATCCATTTTCACTCAGGGGATCTTTCACAGGTTACATGGGCTACCCAAGGTTATCATCTCAGACAGGGGTGTTTGTGTCCAAGTTTTGGCGAGCCTTTTGTGCACAGTTGGGAATTCAGCGTTCCTTCTTCTGGACCTACAGTCCCATTGGAGCACAGAACGAGCCAACCAAGCCTTGAAGCCGTTCCTACGTTGCTACATTTCTGACCACCATAACAACTGGTCAGACCAGAGTTTGCTCACAATAGTGCTGTCAATGCCGCTTCCTGATTGTCTCAGTTTATGGCAAATTATGGTTTCCAGCCATCCATGTTGCCTGACAACTCAAATTCTACTCAAAGAATTCCTGCATTAGAGGAGCATCTCCGTGATCTCTGTTGCACTTAGCTGCCAGTTGCTTGCGACGTTCCAGTGAGTGCTTGCAACGTTTCAGTGATAGGTACAGACTCCATGCTGACCGCCGACGCCTACCTGCGCCTTCCTACCAGGTTGCGGAGAGCACCAGGCTGTTGTCCTGTAACCTCCTACTCTGTATTCCCTCACTGAAACTGGCACCATGGTATATTGGACCTTTCTGTATTCTTCATATTATCAGCACAGTGGCTTATGCATTAGACTGTACTTCTAAGATGCGTATTTCAAACATATTGCAATTTTCCTTATTAAAACCTTTGGTGTGCAACCACTTCACCACCTCAGTACCACGTCCTTGTCCTAATTCAGGGTGAGAACCATGAAGAGTATAAGACACAATTGATCATTGACTCCCATAGGTTCCATAGGTGCATACAGTACCTTTATTGGAAAGGGTATGGTCCGGAGGAACGCCCTTAGGTCTCATCCTTGGATGTACATGTTCCTGCCCTCCTCCGTGCTTTCCATAGACGTTCTCCCCTCAAATCTGGTGCCCCTTCGAGGGGGAGAGGTCATTGAGGAGGGGGTACCGTCAGGGCTGGGCTATTATCACCTTTCTTCTCTGTGTTCGGGCTGCTCAGCTATTGGGTAACTGTTAGTGCTCAAATTATTCCTCAGTGGCTCACCTGGTTATCATTATCTGCTCGTCAGTCTCACCTTCAGCCAGCCCCTTCTGGCTATTTAAACTGCCTTGTTCATTCCTTTTCTGCCTTTTCCTTTGTCAACCTATCTGGAGTTTCTCTGCTGTGTTTCTGTTAGAGACTTTGCCTGGTTGACGTCACTTCTGTTTCTCGATCCTGTTCTTCTGCCCCGACTACGCTGATCTCTGGTTTCCTGATCACTGGCTTGTCTGACTACCCATGTTGGCTTCCAATCCCTGGATTATGTTTTGACAACATTTACTGATCTGTACATTTTTACCATTACACTAAATGTGTGATTTTTACTGCATTTCTTTCTCAGTCTGATTCATGGCTCCTGACACAATGGGAGATATACAAATCTGGCACTTCAGATAAGTTTTAATGTAGAGCGCTCAATGAATAAAGATAGTTGTGGAAGATAGCTGCTGGTGATGTCATAAATGTCATACATGTCATAGCATGAGGAAGGCTTCAGCCAAAGAATTAGAATTCTATGGATTTTTCTATTGCTGTAGTGCAACAATAACGTTTTCTAATGATAAAACTATTGAGTTGCTGGCTTATGATTGTTATGGACTTGCAGTCCACGCCACAGCCAGAGCACCAATACTCCGCTTGTATATTTTCCAACACAGTAGTAGAGCTTGGGTGAGTTTTTGTGTAAAAAAATAGCAGACTGATATAAGAGGCTGACTGGCAGTTTAGATCACCAGTGTCTATCAAAATAAAGTGAACATTTAACAGTAGGTAAATAATGAAGACATGAACTATATAGGGCAGCCCAGTGATTTCTCAAAAAGAGGCCATATTCCAATGAAACACCCAGCTGGCTAACTCCAAACCAGTAAAAAACAATTTGAATGAATGATTTGGACAACTGATTTTAAAATTGGCGCTGTCCAACTCAGTTCTCAAAGACTGTGATCCTCCCAACTTTTTGGATATCTGTAACTAACTGGTAATAAATCATTTAGGGATTATTTCATCAAGAAAAATATTTTTCTATATTCCATCATGCTTGTCTGAATGTAACTAATAAGGAATAGAGCTGGCAGGACCGGCCCCACCCCGATACAAACTGAGAAACTTGCCCTAGCTGGTGCAGCTCTAAGAGACGACTGACAAAAAATGTTCAAGCCAAAATTCTGTCTTCATAATAAAATCTAATAATGTAATCCTATACCAAACTTCCCATCCTGTAAAATAAATGTAGTGGCAGGAACATGTCAAAAATTCTAGGAACACAGAAGACAAACATCCATCTTTGTACTTCCTAGAAGGTGGCAGACCTATGAAGAGAGAGACAAGGCCAAACTTTTTTTGGATAGAGTAGGAGACAGTTAGGTTTTTATTGCTATGTTCCTGCTAGGGGGATTCACCCTCTCTATAGTTCTGGTAACCATTACCATTCATACAGAAAGTGGAAAATCCAAACTTCCAGCGGGGTCACCTGTTAAAGGGACAACTGTCCGACACTCAGAATACAATAGATGAAAAAAAAGCTTCTTTATTGATCAATTGTATGTGCATGCACAAATTTCATAGAGTTGCTGTTTATTGTTAACGGCTTCAATACCAGGCACTTTCACCCCCTTCCTGCCCAGGCCAATTTTTTTTAGCTTTCAGCTCTGTCGCACTTTGAATGGCAATTGCATAGTCATGCAACACTGTACCCATATACATTTTTAATTTATTTTCACACAAATAGAGCTTTATTTTGGTTGTATTTAATCAGATTTTTTATTTTTTTTCTATATAAACCAAAAAAGAAATTTTTTTTTTCTTTTTAAACTTGTTTTTCTTACTTTCTGTTACAAAATTTTGCAAATAAATAATCTTTCTCGATAAATTTGGTCCAAAGTGTATTCTGCTACATTTCTTTAGTGAAATCCTCCCAATCAGTATATATTATTTAGTCTATAAGAAAGTTATAGAGTCCACAAACTATGGTATATATATATATATGAAAATTGATCAGTCCTGATGTACTGACGACATATCTCATTTCTTGAGGCCCGAAAATGTCAGGACAGTACAAATACTCCCCAAATGACCCTTTTTGGAAAGTAGACACTCCAAGGTATTTAGTAAGAGACATGGTGAGTTTTTGAAGTTGTGATTTTTTTTTATCACAATGACTGGTGACAGCATGTAAAAAAAAAAAGTTTTTTTTTTTACACATTATTTATGATTGCTTATACCAGTGAATTTCACTAGTATAAGTCAAAAAATTTACTAAATAAAACTGATTCATTCAGTATGTTTTGTTGTGATTAGCTGTGATTGGCCCTTTCTGTACCATGTGAACATTGTGACCAATTACAACTAGCAAAACATTTGTATACAATTGTTTACAGCTGTCACGTGATCTTCTGTGATTGGTTACAGCGATCACATGGTCCGCTGGACACAGTCAATGACAGATTTCACAGCAGCATGGCATGTTTCAGGAGGACTTCATATGATGTCCACCTGGAACGATGAATGTCCCGCCCAGCGGGAAATACTTAAAGTAGTATTAAACCCTAAGAGGTGTATTGACTTACTACATTGACCACAATAGAAAGAGAATTCCTAGTGCATTACTTCTTAGAATTTTTATCCCAGCACTTGCAGTTTTCTGTCTGTGCATTATTTTTAAATAAACAGAAGCTGGCTTTTTAGTTAGTAGCTCTCTCATGTTTTGGGATAATTAAAGGCTTTACTTGCAGTTTACAACTTTCAAAGCTGCTAGCTCCTGCTCTTCTGGTTCTGCTTCCCTTCTAATTCAGTTTTTCACAGCAAAGAGTTACCAGTAAACAGTGCAATTTCCAGTCAGTCTGTCAGCTTGGAGGAGGAAGGAGGAGCAGCAGAGTGCCTTGCCATCCTAGGCTATGGGGCTGTGTGTTCCCATTGATGCACACAGTGTAAGGAGACACAACTCCAAGTCCCTGAATGTAAGGTTGACTCCATAGGATGCTGCAAGAGAAATCCACCAAAACAGGAAACCTGGGGCAGTGGTCATGACAGCAGCCTAAAGTAGAACTAAAGAGAGTAAGGGAAGGATATAACTTCTGTCTGTTTTTTTTTTTTTTTTGTCATCTGTGTCCCATTGGGGAGATTTTCTTTCATGTCCTGTCCCAAAGTTGAAACAGGTAGTGAGAAGAAATCCCTCCAAAGTAAGGAAATCCAGGGGTGCCACCAGGGCCACCAAAACAAGTGATTTCCCTTCTATTTCTGTTCTGGTGTCACACCAAAATTTGGGGTTTTCTTTTCACTTTTGATGATAATTGTAAACAGGACATAAAAAGAGGATGAATCCACCAAATGGAGACACAGACAGCAATAAAACTTGACAGGTGTTCTGATCCCTCTCCATTCTACACTAAACTAAAAAACTAAAATCAACAAAAGAAAAATAAAGTTTTGCCTTTAGTTATACTGTACTTTAACTAGTTCAACTCTTTGGGGATATGTAGACATCCAAAGAGTGAACTGTTAGGTAACAGCCATCAGCTTGTGCCAGTTTTTTCAGGCGACTCCTGGCTGGAAAGTGAAAGTGATCTGGCAGCTGTATATCCGCCAATCACTTTCAATGTGCAGGCAGTGTAGTGTCCCCCTCTTCCCGCCAGGCCCCCCTTGTGCTGTAAAAGGGTGAGAGCCCAGTTCAACATCTAGCCTCTTCAGGATAGAGAACAGGAGGAAACTGAGGAACATCCCTTGCTCGATTTCCTCTGTACTGAATGAAACTGGAAGCGACAAGGATTTCATAACTTCTGGTTTCAGAGCTTCCATTCACTGGCTGGTACTGTACAGCAAGGGGAGTATCGAACGGAGCAAAAAAAAAAAGAGTAAAAATGATAATTTATATATATATATATATATAATATAGATAGATAGATATAAATTAACAAGACCTACGTTGCCCCACACACACCAACAATTGCAAAGTGCATCCAGGGTGCACACAATTTTAAGACTTGATATGTTTGGTATCTGTTTACTTGACACAACTCCATCTTATATATTTTAGAAAAAAATTGTGTATTATATTTTGTGCCTTTGCACTCAAATAAATGTTATTGTATTTTTGTTCCAGAAAATATGCTGTTGATATACAGTTGTGCAAATATTGTGTAACATAAAAAAAATTGCAACTATCATTTTTTTTGCGCAAGGTCTCTACTTTCAGAAAATATATAATATTCTGGGGGTTTAAGTCATTTTGTGGCAAAAATGCAGATTTTTACATGTGTGCATAAAATAAAGAAGCTGTATGCTCAGTAAGTGATGTCACTGAAAGCTGGTAAAAGTACTTAAAAACTGAACGTTTAATATGACTTTAATTTTATATATACACATTCTGTGCCACCTGGACGGCTGTCTGAGTGGACGTGTGTTGTGCTGCCCCGGGCTGCTAGGCTTATCCAGGGACATCTGGCTGCTAAACTGTCTGAGGACCTAACCAGAAGCAAGAGAGCAGAATAGGGTTGGGATTGCAGCTTGCAGTCCAACCATAAGTGATGGTTCTGCCGGCCAGAGAACCTGTCGTGGTTGGAGGTAGAGGGGAAGCTGATGCCACTAAGGAACCACCTTGTTACCAGGGACCACCGCGAGTAGCTGAAGCAAGTACCAAAGCAGTATTCTCAACAACCGGGGATGGTGAAGAATTGGGAAACTTTAGCAGATGTCATGCCAGGGACCCATCCAGCGGAGGTGACGCTTGCAGAGCAGTCTTGTGTGCCAAGTCAGGGACCGAGCAGCCCAGTGGTGTGACGTTTGAGTAGTATCTGTGAATGCCAAGCTAGGGACCCAGCAGAGAAGCGGGGGTGACACGAGGAATATACTCAGTGAGAAGATTGGAAGAGCTCAGGAGATCCAGTGGCAGTGGATCAGCGGGTCTAGGCGATAGACTGGGAGCTCAGTTGACTGAAGATCAAAAAAGGAGATTGTGGAGGAAGTGAAAGAGTTCATTGCTACCTTTGTTAGAAACTGTTCGAGATTGTTACCATAGGAGACAGCGTGTCTACACATGCAGATGTGGAGTTCGGCTGGGTGCCTTTCCCTGCATGGCTGTCTGCCTATAGAAGGCTTGGAGTCTGCCAATTAACATTGCAACTACTAAAGAGTGTCCTGGCCCTAAACCCTCTCTCCCACAGTTCTGTTTAAGAGACAATAAATCTATTTGCATTCAAGAAGTGTCTGGCACCCATTAATCTACCTTACATTGCACCCACCATGCATTGTAATATTTTTTCATAGGTTTGTACACGGTACAATACAAATCACACAACCTTATTAGACCATAGTGCATTGCTGTCATAGAAATACAATTCTCTAATCTATGAATGCACCAACAATGGGATGTAGTAAGGGGATACCTTATTCTCTAGCTAAGGGCTCCTTCGTTACAGGAAATGTCCCTGCTCCTTTGGCAGGATTCCTGATATAAGGTGGGATGGAAGAGGGAGTTGCTTTTACTGTACACAGGAAGAATGTAGCAGAGGTCTAAGTGGAACTGTGTTGGTTTTCAAATGTGGGCTTCCCTAACTAAGGGCCATGGGGATACCAGCACTAACCTAAAGGAAACAAAGGACTTTAGACTGTACCAGAATATATGGGTTTATTAGATGGATACCTGAAGTCCCTTATTTACCTTGCCAAACGTTTGGAAGTTATGCTCTTTATTCAAGTAAAGAAATTGGATTTTACTTCTGGTTGAAGTGATGTTATTCAAGAAGATGCCTGATACAAGCATGGACGTGTGTAAAGTGGATCATTACACAGTTAGGCCACAGGAGGCTATCCAGGTTAGATCTCCTGCTCATGCAGTGCCCATTATCAATCCCACCACCCTGCCCAGGCGGTGCATGTGGAATGCAGGGCCCGTCAGGAGAGATCTCTTCCCATCGGCTCATTGCTTTCCATGGGCAGTCTGTCCTTTTTGGGTGGCTGGGCCTATATTAAAGTAGGGGCCTGGAGCTGCAGCTCCAGTAGCCCCTACGTTAATCCAGCCCTGGGGCCCCAGGTATTTGGCTGGACTGTCAAAGCCTTGATCTGGAACCACAGAGAAATGCAGGGCCCTGCAATGTGAGTTTTTCCTGGGACTCCCTACCCCAGTATGTCTGGTTAGCTCCCATCCTGTTTGCCTTTAGGCGATCCTTGCAAATGTATTTGTTCAAGAAAGCCTACCCCTCCTCCACCTAAAAACTGTACTTTGGCCACCTTCATAAAATCATAACTCACAGCTATTATTTTTTGTACCACCTCCCTTTCCCTTTTAGATTGTAAGCTACTTGAGCTCCTATTCCTTCAGTATCGAACTGTATTGTAATTCTACTCTCTACCTTTAAATTGTTAAGTGCTGGTCAAACTGTTGGTGCTATATAAATCCTGTGTTATAATAATAATAATAATAATTTGCGTGTTGGTGCTTTGTTGGCCCAGGGGGATGGTGTAGTGTAGGATACTTAACCCATCATCCATACACTAGTTGGCAATCAGTACGGTCTGTGTGGGTGGGCTGTAAGGTGGTTGCGGGCTGAAATATTGGGCTCTAGTACAGCCCTGACATGTGGGGGGACTCCCTGGTGGAGTGGAGAGCTGTAGCCACCTAGGGTCCCACCAACAAGGATATGTTACACCAATAAGTACACCAGAAGCAGGCTATTAAAGACATCATTTCACGTGCTGTAGATTCCACTGTTGCAGAAAGATAAATGAAATAGGTCTCCTTTGCTGCATAGTGCAGCTGAGTACTTTGGAGTTTTGTATTGTATTTTGTGGTTAGCAGATTACTTCTATCACTATGCAATGCCAATGCTAGCTTTAATTTGATTTGACTGCTGCTGGCTTTCCTGTAACCATGAGGTTTGTATACAAATAAGTATACAGGCGGCCCCCTAGTTACAAACATCTGACTTACAAACAGAGGGAGACAACAGGAAGTGGGGGGAAATCTACCCCTAGGAAGGGAAATTCACTTATGCAAGAGTTATTATGGGAAAAAGGTACCTCCACTGATACTTTATCACCGAGGCTTGTTTCCACAACAGCCCAAAATGTTCAAAATCCAGCTGTCATTGGGACAGAAAGTGAGGTGAAATCTTCTGAATAGACATAGAAACAAACGTTACAGGGTGTTAACCCTTCTCTATGCTATTCAAAAAGATTAAATTTTTTTTTTTTTTTGGCTGGAGCTACACTTAAAAAATCTACCTGTTCAGACTTACAAACAGAACTAACCTACAGACCCTATCTTGTTTGTAACCCGGGGACCACTTATAAAGCTTCCTACAAATTTCATTAAAATACAATAAACCACAATTTTTGGTAATCCTAATTGTTAAAATTAAGTCCATTCAAAGCATCAGGAACATCGAATACAAGAGCCAGATCACGCAAATAAAATCATTTTATTGGTACATATCATAACAAATAAGCACAAGCAGACAAAAATGATATTTTTCCTAATAGGTTTTGCTCATCTCTGGTTACTAGGAAACCACATGTCTGCAGTTGACTTTACTTTCAAAATACAAACAGAACCTGTTGATGTAAAATCATTTTCTAGACACCCAATACGATTTACAAGTCCAAGCAGTCAAAGACGTGAGTATGCAGCTGATCAGACTGTTCCAGAACTAGCGGCACTCCAGGAAATGAGAGTAACCACCAGCCTGCTGTACTCCAGCCACAGGAACCACCTGGCAATGAAAGCCAACCACGCTGACTTGATGTTGTAGCTATGCATCTGTGAGCTACAGATGCTAGATTCTCTTTTATGTGTTTATGTCACTGAAACCTTTAGTCATTTGGTCTAGAATGAACATGTTGTTCCTGAAAGAATATATATTTTCTGCCTAGTTTGTATTTTTAGCTTCAAAAGCATACTTACCAGCTGTGTCTATGTTCTTGGGTCGTTCCTGAGTTCAGAGGAGGACTGGGAACTTTTGGCCTGAGGGGCGAATGCAAACAACCTGCCTTTTATTGGTAGGCATGTAAATCATGCCATGGATGTGATAGGTGGGCATGGTGAGAGGTGAGTTTTCTCATGCAGGGGAATTCAAAATAGTTCTAACAACCATTTTCTGGTATTTATGCACTTATAATTGCACAACTGTAGATAACATTACAGACACATGCAGCAAATTCAAGTAATTCTTAAAGCAGAAGTAAACCCATTGATTTAACAGTTTCAAAAAACTGTTACATAACCAACACGTGTGGCGGGAATGTAACTGTCACATTGGTTACAGTCCCAATCAAACTGTCAAACCATCCAATGGCTGATCACATGTGCAGCATCATGGCAGTTGAAGAGTAAACAGAGGCCAAGATGGCAGCTTCCTTGGCTGAAAACGATAGGAAGGTTTACTTCCACTTTAATATTGCCACTTTAAAGCGGAGTTCCACTCAAAAGTGGAACCTCCGCTTATTTGCTTCTTTCCCCTTCCGGTGCCACATTTGGCACCTTTCAGGGGGGAGGAGGGAACAGGGACCTATTTTTGATGGGTCCCCGTCCCCACCTTCTGGAGATGTCACCATACGCCATTCCTCAGAAGTTCGCCCCCCCCTCCTCTTTTCCCTGCTGCTGGGCCATTAGAGAGCACAGTGCGTTTCGTGCATGCGCAGTAGGGGACAGGCCATGAAGCAAAAAGACTTCACTGCCAGTTTCCCTTAGTGGAGACGGTAGCAACAGCCCCCCCAACAGCCGATCTGAAAATTGGGTGCCAACATAGCAGGATCCCTGGACAGGTAAGTGTCCTTATAATAGAAGTCAGCAGCAACAGTATTTGTAGCTGCTGACTTTTAATTTTCTTTCCCCCAGGCAGAACTCTTTTAAAAACATGTTACTGTGGCAGTAACAGAATCCTAAAAATTACTGCCAGCTGACTGGGAAACTGGTGGTAATTAAGGCCAACTGTAGTGTTCACAGGAATACTCAGCGCAGTGGCTAAGTGGTTAGCACTTCTGTCTAATGCCCTGTACACACAGTCGGACTTTCCGACGGAAAATGTACAATCAGATCTCGTTGTCAGAAAATCCGATCGTGTGTGGGCTCCATCTGACTTTTTCCATCGGAGTTTTGAGAGCAGGATCTAAAATTTTCTACCAACAAAATCTGATAGTTTCAATTACGATTGTGTGTAGACAATTCCGACTGAAAAAGTGCCATGCATGCTCAGAAAAAAATTATGAGACGAAAGCTATTGGCTACTGCCCTCTTTATAGTCCTGCCGTACGTGTTCTACGTCACCGCCTTCTGAACGATCGGATTTTCCGCCAATTTTGTGTGTATGCACGACAAGTTTGAGCCAACATCCGTCAGGAAAAAATCGGATGGATTTTGTTGTCAGAATGTCCGACCGTGTGTACAAGGCATAACAGCTCTTGGGTCGTCAGTTCAAATCCCAAACATGGCACTACCTGCCTGGTGTTTGCATGTTCTCTCTGTACCTGTGTGGCTTTCCTCCCACACTCCAAAGACATACTGACAGTTTAATTGGCTCCTGTCTAAATTGGCCCTAGTATGTGCTTTAGGGACCTTAGATTGTAAGCTCCTTGAGGGCAGGGGCTGATGTTAATGTATAATAAATATGTAAAGGGCTGTGCAAATTGATGGTGCTATGTAAGTTTCCTCTGACAAATTCTGTGATTGTACTGTAGGTCTAAATGGGCAGCAGTGTAGTTTTAAAATACCCAGCATGTTCTGAATTCCCAATTTTGGGCTGAATAAAAGACCTTCTTTCACCAACCAAACATATGCTGTTAGTCCTGGCCTGGAGAGAAAGTACCCCAAAGCCTAGTGCTCCCATGCTTGTGTTCCAGTGGCTGGTAAATGTGATTGGAGTGGTTTCAGTTGTGTTTTAAAGAAGAATATCACTTTATAGTACAGAGGGGGCATATATTGCCCAATATTTTGGCTTGACTTTAGAAAAAGCTCATTAGATTTTCAAAAAAGAAGATCAGAAGTATAACAAGAATAAGTAAAGAAGACTTATAAAGATTCAGATGTAGAGCTCTTGCCCCAGGCCGTGTTGTTTTACGAGGGGTGTCAGTGTTTAGAGTTTGGCTTTGACTATATCCAGTTTAGCTAAAGTTGCAGCTTTTGTATTTTAACCTTAGTCTGCAACCAGCTGTCCAGGCAACTCTCTAGAGTTTTGGGAGTTCCCCCAAAGCTCTGAATATCAATTACTTAAACTAGCCTTTGTTGATGTGTTCCAGAGGATTGAGCTAAGAGTGTTGATGTTCTGAGGATGAGCTATGAATATTTATTTCTCTAGCCAATTTTTACTGATGGTTTCCAGAGGGTTGTGCTTGGAAGTTAATAAGTATTTGGGTGTGTTTTCATGTTTTGGGAGTTTTACAAGTGCACTGGACACTAGACATGATGAAACACTCCTTCAGATTGAGCACCTGAGTTCAGGTGAGGCCCAGGCGAGGCTGGAGGGGAAAGCAGCCATTATCAAATACCTTTGCTGATATGTTTTCTGGATCTGCTTCTTTTGGGAGAATTTGGTGCCTTTATAAAGTGGTCTCCCAAATGAAGCTTTTTATTTATCTAGAGGTGCCTAAAGTTTTTTTTTTCTTTTGGTATTTGGTTTCTGTCCCTCTCCCTGTTCTTTGTTAACCACTTATGAAAAGGGTTTTTGCCTACTAACTGGATAGACTGATTAGGGTCCACATCCCCGACACATACAATGAAAGAAAGGTTCCTCAAAGAGTCCGATTTTAAATTGACCATAAACAGTGATGTCGATGTTATAAAAGTACAAAATGTATTAAAGCAATGAATACATAATGAATGAATAAAACCAAATACATGGTGGATTGAACAGCATGGGAACTGGAATAACCTAGATCAACTGTCAGGGAGACAGGAGAAGCCAACGCGTTTCAACTTACAAGATGAAAAGTCTTCTTCAGGGAAATAGGTTAAATAATTCCAGATTTGTAAACCTAATCTATAATTATAAAATACACATAATTATAAACGTGAACAAAATATAATATTTATATAATAGTCATATACATTCGTAGATAGGAAGAAGAAAAGGCTGACCGTACTGATCCCATGTATTAGTGATTCAACCAAGGGAGATCATAGCTTAAAAAATTTGAGAAGATAAGCCAATGAGATAGCGTCAAGCAAGCAAGCAAGAAAGGAGGAAGGTGGAGGTTGTTAGACAAGACCCCAGTGTCAGGATGTAAGCTCCCAAAAGCAGCCAGAGTATGTGGAGGACCAATGTGATATACTCAGTGACCCAAGAGTCTAGATGAATAAAAAATAATAATTGATCAAGTATTTAGTACGGGGTATATATAGAATTAATAGCAAAGGACATTTTTGTATAGTGGTCCTGTACCTACCTACCTATACTACAAATCTGTTGGGCCTGGCTTAGCCAGATTTGTATTATACCAAGACTATATGGGCGTCTTCCCTTCTCCATCTGGGTGCTATACTGCATGTGGATACAACATCTTTGTTACTGCAAACGGACTTTGTCATTTGGACAAGCTTCCCTTTTACTATCCTTTTACTCTTTTACTTTTACTGTGATCTCCCAGATTCTATAGGATATAGGTAAGTCCAGGCATTTTTTTGTATTCAACACTGTGCTACTTTAACTGGCAATTGTATGGTCATACAATATTGTACAAAAATTACATTTATATCATTTTTTTTCACACAGATAGAGCTTTCTTTTAGTGGTATTTATTCACCACTGGGTTTCTTATTTTTTACTATAAAAACAACAAAAAAAATACCAAAAATTTTAGTTTTTCTTAGTTTCTTTTATAACAATCTTTTCTTCATAAATTTAGGTCCAGCATGTAGTCTGCTATATTTCTTTAGTAAAAATAACCCAGATCAGTGTATACAACAAAAAAAGAGAAAATTTCGCCCTGGGACTTTAGATGAGGTGAGCACCACTAAGCCAATAAAAGTAACAAGAGTAAGTACAGAATATGTTTTTATTCAGTAAAAGTATTACAAGTATTATTGACATCAAAGAAAGCCACATAGTACAAGGTACATAAAACTGGGTTGAATAAAATTGGTAGTAGTAGTACAATTGTGTATAAACAATCATATAACTTACAAACATCAGGTGTACCCGACATGTTTCGCGAGTCCCAGCTCGCTCTTCAGGGGTAGATGAGTATGAATTGTACCTGAGGCCACGTACACACGGGCGGACTGTCTGCCCAACTTAGTCCGCTGAACAGTGTTTCAGCGGACAATCCGCTCGTGTGTGGGCTTCAGCGGACTTTTTAAGCGGACAGTCTGACGAACAAAGTCTTACAGAATTTCCGTAAGACAGTCCGTTCAAACTTGGTTTTGTCCGTCCAAACTTGGTTTCAGCGGACAGTCCGCTCGTGTGTAGGCAAGTTGGACGGACTAAGTATGGCGCATGCTCAGAAAGGGTTTACACGGCCGAAGGTTGCATTGCAGTGTATAGGACGTCGTTTTTCTAGTCCCGTCGTACGTGCTGTACACGTCATCACGCACGCTTTCAGCAGACTGTCTGCTCATCGTGTGTGGTCAAGTCCGTTCATGCTAATTTTGAACGGACTGTCTGTCGGATTGTCTGCCGAACTTAGTTGGGCAGACAATCCGCCCGTGTGTACGCGGCCTAAGGTGAAAAAATACAGTTTGGTATATGGCATGATACTTGGTATTTTAAGGCAGAGGGTAAGAGGGGCCTAATAAGTAGAGGCCCCATACTCACCACTACACATAGCCTGTTGCATATTACAGAGATGGAGGTGTGTTACTGGTGACACCAGACCTTATCTTGTTTTCCAGATCAGTGTATATGTATATTATTTACAGTGCCTTGAAAAAGTATTCAAGCCACTTGGAATTTTCCACATTTTGTCATGCTATAACCAAAAACATAAATGTATTTTATTGGGATTTTATGTGATAGACATATACAAGGTGGCATATAATTGTGAAGTGGAAGGAAAATGAGAAATGGATTTCAAATGTTTTTACAACTATTTGAAAAGTGTGACATGCATTTGTATTCAGCTCTTTCACTTTGATACCCTTAAAGTGGTTTTCCAGCCAAAATGTGACTTTTTAAATAAAAATAACCTATCATACACTTATCATACACAAGCTTAAAGCATTCTAGTAAAGTTAGTCTGTAAACAAAGGTCCGTTTTGTTAGGTTATTACAGCATTTTGTAACTTTATAAACTTGCAGCAGACTGTGGCCATCCTTGGTGTGGGCATCTGAAGCCAGACTGTATTTCTTCCTGGATCTCAGCCTTGCAAATCTCGCACATGCTCAGTGCTACACAAGCAGTGAAATAGGTTTCAGGTCAGGTTTCCATAGCAACGGCAGTGCCAGAGGAAGTTACCGCCCCTTAGCTATGCAAACCCCTCCTTCCTCCAGGAACCAGGAAATATACTGCATTTATAACAGACACCAGCAGCAAAAAGGTAAGAGGCTTAAAAATATACTAATTGTAAACTAAATCATTTGCTTCTGTGCAGATATATCTACATAACAAGAGATATATATCTTGTTTTATATATATATATATATATATATGTGTGTGTATGTATATAGATATATCTATATCTCTTGTTATACATGTATCTTATATATGTATCTCGTTATATATATATGTGTGTGTGTGTGTTTCTCTCTCTCTCTCATATATATATATATATATATATATGTGTGTGTGTATATCTACACCCAGCGGCTACTTTTTTCTGTACAGCTTTTCATTAAAAAAATAATTGCAGCAACAAAATTAATATATGCGTTGTTTGATCACCACTTTGCTCACCCATTGCTGCCTGCCAGTCCCGCACTTACCCCATCCACGTCATGGCTACAGTGGCTTACCCCTGCATCTCCCCTGAGTCATGGCGTTTGCTGATTATCACGGCCAATCGGGTCTTAGGTAGGACTCCCACCCAGTTGTGTCTCAGAACCCTTTTCCCATGAATGACCAAGAGGAAATTAGTGTCACAATAACGATTTTAAATTTGCTAATGTCACACAAGTGGGTGGGCTTTGAGCACGGTGCTCTCTGCGCCATGGTCACCCTTTCTTGAAGCCTATTAGAGCCTTTGGGCTCTAATCCAATGCTTACAAAAATAAACAACCCCACGTTGTAATCCATGCATCCATCAACCTTCATGTAGATATAGGGGCATGGATATGGGGGTGTGGTGTGTTTGCCTCCATTATGGACCATTTGTTATGTGTGTGTTAAAATCCCTACTTCATATGTGAGTTCAGAGTTTTTAATGGTACAGATTTTAGAAAGGCAACATTTACTCAAATAACCACTATTTACAACCAAGGTATGCAGAATACCATCTCTTTATGCCCAACACATTGAAACTTCAAGCAGATGGGCTACAGCAGCAGAAAACCACACTGGGTGCCACTCCAGTCATCTAAGTACATGATGATATTGAGGCTACAGTTGTCACAGATTCACCAAATTTGGTCAATAGAAGATTGAAAAAATGTTGACTGGTCCGATGAGTCTCATTTTCTGTTGTAACATTCAGATGGTAGGGTTTTAAATTTGCATTAAAAAAAAAAAAAGTGAAAGCATGAATCAATCCATCCTGCCTTGTATCACGGGGTTCAGGTTGGTGGTGGGGGTGTAATCAGGGCTGGTGCAAGAATTTTTGACACCCTAGGCGAAACCTCATTTTGCTGCCCCCCCCATTGGTTCTGCCCATGGCTCCACTGCCTTTGCAATATGTGACCCACCCGACCATTACACACACACACTGACCCACCTACCTGACACATACACTGACCTACCTGACCATTACACACACACACTGACCCACCTACCAGACACATACACTGACCTACCTACCTATTACACATACACTGACCCACCTACCTGACCATTACACACACACACTGACCCACTTACCTGACACATACACTGATCTACCTGACCATTACACACACACACACACACACACACACACATACTGACCTACCTACCTGACACATACACTGACCTACCTGACCATTACACACACACGCACTGACCTACCTACTTGACCATTACACACACTGACCCACCAACCTGACACATACATTGACCTACCTGACCATTACACATACACTGACCCACCTACCTGACACACACACACATACACTGACCTACCTGACCATTACACACACACACACACTGACCTACCTACTTGACCATTACACACACTGACCCACCAACCTGACGCATACATTGACCTACCTGACCATTACACACACACACACACACACACACACACACACATACACTGACCTACCTGACCATTACACACACACTGACCTACCTGACCATTACACACACACACACTGACCTACCTACCTGACACATACACTGACCTACCTGACCATTACACACACACCCTGACCCACACATTGAGCTACCTGACCATTACACATACACTGACCCACCTACCTGACACACACACACATACACTGACCTACCTGACCATTACAAACACACACACACATACTGACCTACCTAGCTGACTTCTTATTTCCTGCACTACTCTTCCCCCCCCCCCCTCCCTCCCTCCACAGCTCGCTGTAGATAGTGATCCTCCCTCCTCCTTACTTCTGCTTCATCGATCATTACATCCGGGGCTCTCCTCAGCACTGGGCGGTGTTGCTCTGGTGTCGGCTAACAGATGCTGCACCTCTCGATGCTCTGTTCTCCACCGAACCCCCGCCCCTCCTCCCCACACACACACACTGCTGTGAGCTTTTACTCTGTGAAGACATTGGGGGATTGGAGGCATACAGAGGTTGTGGCTGCGCCCTGGGGGGTAGTGCGCCCTAGGCGACTGCCTACTCCGCCTAGTGGTAGCACCGGCCCTGGGTGTAATGGTGAGGGGTATATTTTCCTTGCCACACTTTGGACCCCTTAGTACCAATTGAGTATCATTTAAACACCACGGCCTACCTGAGTATTGTTGCGGACCATGTCCATCCCTTTATAGCTGCAGTGTCCCCATCTTCTGATGGCTCCTTCCAGTTCTACACTCAAAACGGTGCTGTGAAAGCTGTACATAATAAAGTGTCCAGTATGTATGTATTTATACCTATACACAAACACTTTTTGTTTCATTATATGTGCGTTACTATACATATTATGTGTGTACATATATACGTTTTTTCTTTACTAACTATACAAAATATAAATTTTAGTTATTTCTCATTTAACCCAATTTATAATTTTTTGTGATCTAATAATTTTTTTTATTCTTACATCTAACAGATCTTACTGATAAAAAATAATGGTAAGTAACTTTTTAAATTTCAAAAACAAACTTACGTTTATAATGTAAAAGTTACATGTCTCTACTTCGTATTGTAGTCATGCATGAGCTTGTTTGGCTGTGCTTCTCCCGTTTTCAGCTGGTCTGAAGTCCGCTCTCTGCTGACATCACACAGATCAGTCCAGGCACCGTGTCATCTCGACTCTGGAAGTCTGGATGCGCCAGGTGCTTGGACTGCGAGCCATCTCAGTGGAGAACCGCTGAGTGACAGGCAGTAGCTCTCCGATTGGCTTGGTTCTCACGGATCCCCCTTGGCGATGTTTGATCGCTCTATTCTCAGTGCAAGGCACCGGTGGACAGATGCAGCATCGGTCACATGCTGCATCCACCTTGGTAAGTATAACGTACAAAAAAAATCCACCACAATTCTCTTTTAATGTTTTTTTCAGTGTGTGCCAAAAAATAAATGTAAAATCCACAGCTACAAATACAGTAGCTGGTGACTTAATCTATGGACACTTACCTGTCCAGTGAGGCTGCAATGTCTTTTCAGATCAGCTGTTGGTAGCTGCCGCCACCATGACCAGTATGAGAAACTGGCATTGAATCTATTGGGATTCATGGTCATATCCCTAATGTGCAAGCGCAAATCATGATGCACTCTCCAAATGTCATGGGGGCAAAGGAGGGAGGTTCTAACGTTTGATGTACCAAACATCGCCTATGTCAGATTGAAGTGTAAATATGTACCTGTCAAAAACAGTTGTGGGAAGGCAGATAAGTGTAGCTATAACTCCAATTGGAGCCTTGCAACTTCACAGCTAGTTTCCCAATGTGCATGCTTAAACCGTGTTGCGCTTTGACAATGGAAATGTTGCATGTAAAGGAGGAAGGGGGAGACAAACCTATTGGACAGACCATTTCTCGTACCAATGTTGACTGTGAAGTGTGGTCAAGGAAGCAAGACAGTTAATTCATTGTTTGATTTAAAAAGCCCTCATTTTATTGGCGTAGGTATCTAAGGGATGGGGGTAGGTGAGAATACAGGAGGACATTGGATAGGGGGGGTTATTTTCTGAAGGCATTCCTGTAGGCATTACAAGTGCAATCTCTAAGTGTGTGTGTCCATAAAGAATTGTAAAATTGACAATGCTCTTGATAAGTAGAAAATATATTTTAATGTAAAAAAATTATTATTAAAACATGGTGCAATACTGCCTCAGATTGAAGTTGAAACCCCCTCTGTTAGCAACTACATGGGAGAGTGTAAGCATTATTAGAAATAGCTTGAGGTATCATGAAGTGTAACATGTGTAATTATAAAATTAAATAAAAAAAGAACCATGATGAATTACTATCAAACATTATTTATTTAAATTAAAATAAAAAACATCTTTCTTTAAATACATTTTTGCCAAACAAGAATAAATATTAAATCAAAATTCGTAATAAAATTGATTTTATTTATTAACCTATAAAGGATAAATAGGTAAAGAAAATATTTTTTGGTTTATGCTACAGAGACAAATGTTGCTTGAGGAACTATGGTCACAATATACAGAGCCAGAAAACGATCCAGCGTTTCCATGTAATCCATTACAAAAGATTTTCATGCTTCAATCAACAGAAACTAAAGAGGAAGGTGAAACAGAACGTCTTGGGAATAGGAAATGGTGCAAGTGCAGAAAATGCATTCCAATATTACTGATAATCTATAAAAAAAGCCCAAAAAAAAAAAAAAGTGATCTGTTGGCAGTGTATAAAAAAAATTATAATAAGCTGGTGTGGCGACATTCCTAGACTCCAGGACAGGTAAGTGTCCTAATATTAAAAATCTACAGCTGTAGTCTGTGTAGCTGCTGGCTTTTAGATTTCTGAAAAAGGTAGGCAGACCTACGATTTAACAAATTAAAAGTTCCAATATATAGTGAATTATTTGTTATGCAACTGTAATCATTTCTATTTATTTTTAAGACGATTGCGGAAGACAGCTTATAGAACGTTTACTGCATGGATCTATGGCTACTTGGGAAAGGGAAACCGGAGAGTCATCCCATCTTGTGCTGTTAATGGAGTACGAAACGCTTTGTTCCAGATCCCAACGATTCATGTCGAATTCATGTACTCTAATGCTTATGAAGCCTCAGAACTGGCCTTAGAGTAACATTCAATTTAAATTATTTTATATAATTTTTTTTTACATTATGTTAAAAATGTTATGAAAAAAAAATAAAAATAGTAAATCTGAATGAGAATATGTATACCTTTTTTCATTTTTTATTTTATACTTACAAGGTTGTTAGATACCACAAACCAGAAATGGATATCCTAGTTTAAATAAAACATATTCGGAATCGGTCTCCTCTCTTGTCTTCCAGTATCAAAGGTATAAATTGTTCAACCATTGGGCTGTGCATTCCAGCATTTCTGAAAGAAGTATAAAAATAAAAAAAATAAAAATGTAAACTCCATAAAAATTTGGAGAATTGTAATATAAGAGCACCTGGATCATAAATCAAAACGGTATTGTCTACAGGAGGGGTGGATCCAGAGCCTAGTCTCAGGAGGGGCACTGCCAGAAAATATGTTTTTTGGGGGTAAATTTATCAGGGAAATTGCTGGTGTTAACGATTCAATCATCACGGCGCCACGGTTGTTATGGTGTCAGGATGATTGAAGCACATTACTATTATTACATTGTTATAAAAGATTAAATGGTTCAACTTACCATAATGCAGAATCAGTGGGAGCCCCGAGCGTGTCACCTGCTGCTGTCACCTGCCATTGCGGATTGTCACTTGCCACGTCGCCTGTCACCAGATGCAGATTGTCACTTGATACGTCACCAGATGCAGATTGTCACTCACCACGTCCCATGCCACACGTTGCAGAGTGTCACTTGCCACGTCACCTTTCACCAGCTGCAGATTGTCACATCCCATGCCACACAATGTGGATTGTCACTTGCCATGTCCCAGGCAGCAGATTACCAGTCAAGCAGCAGAGAGATGAAATAATCTCTCTGCTGCCGCGGCTGCCTGCACACTGCACAGTGAGGGCGGAACTGCAGGGACGCAGGGCAGGCGCCTGGCGGGGAGAGATATCATCTCTCTTCTCTCCTCCCGCCGACTCCCTAATTGGCCAGCAGTCACTCACATACTGTCAGTGAGCCGAGCCACCCACTGTCTCTCAACAGAGCCAGCCCGCCGGCTCTTACCTTCGGCGACACCTGCCCGCCCACTCACATTCTCGGAGGTGGCAATTTTTTTTTATTTTTTTTAAGGAGTTTGGATTGCAGATAGGCTTGTGTAAGCAGATACAAGTCTGTTTACATATGCCGTTCTATAGAGGTGAATGGAGGGTCAGATTGGGTCCTCCTAAAAAACAGACAGGTAGACCCGATCAGACCAATCGTGTGAAAGGGGCTTAAGGCTGCTTTCACACGGATGCATTGCGTTTTTCTTACATCTTAACTGACCTTTATCTTCACTTCTTCCTCAGGATTCCTGCAGCTGGTTGTGGCTGTCCCCATGTGGTTATAACTGGTGGCTGCTGCTGGCTGTCCTAAAGGGCTGGTACTTCGGACAGGTGCTGGTACTGCTGGCTGTTAGGTCTGATCACACCTATGGCATTTTTAGTGCTTTTTGCAGATTTGCTCTACAGAACGTGTTCCATTTCAATCCAATGTTAAATGGATGTGGTGTAAATTTGCAAAAAGCACAAAAAATGCATAGGTGTGAATCAGGCGTTACTGCTGCTGGGCACTGCCTGCTGATACCACTGGCTGGTACTGATGGTGGTTACTGCTGTTTGGTACTGGTAATGCTGCTAAGTACTGGTGTCCAAATTGCGGGTTCCCATGCGTTAGTGTGACAGAAAACAGAAGCATGCTGCTGCTGTAGAGAGCAGAAGCGATGCTTCATGTCATAGGCAGGAGTACATTTGGTATCACTCCACCTGAGAAGGAGCCAGCTGGCTTCCTCTAGCGACGGCTCCGTTCTTTGCACTGATGCTCGGAGATGGAGGGTCGGGAACCTGCGATCTTGGCATGCTGACCCGACATCTCAGAGCAAGACATGGCGGGCCACATCAGAGTACCAGCGGTTGGGCACCCCTCGAATAGCCCATTGAGCTTATGCGTACAAAAAAAAAAAAAAAATTATAGTTATAGTTGTCACCACACACTTCTGTGATAAAAAAGTATGCCCGGGTGCACAACAAAGACTAATAAATTTCCAACAAAAAATAAAGCTCCACTCACGATAGAGAGATTTATTTATTTTCTTGCCTGATATAGAAATAATAAAATGTATGTATTCTTGATGTAACGTGAGTGTCAGATATAGACCTTAAATATAATCTGACCTATAACCATATATTAAAAAAAAAAAAAAAAAAAAAAAAAAAAAACACCACACACAAAATGTATGAGAATATAGAATTTTATTTGTCTAATTTTATACAATTGTATATTTAATACATTTAACAATATTTGTGAAAGCCTTTTTATAATTACAAGAGAGAGAGAGAGAGAGAGAGAGAGAGAGAGGGAGGGGAGAGAGAGAGAGAGAGGGAGGGGAGAGAGAGAGAGAGAGAGAGAGAGAGAGAGAGAGAGAGAGGGAGGGGGGGAGAGAGAGAGAGAGAGGGGGGGGGAGAGAGAGAGAGAGAGGGAGGGGGGGAGAGAGAGAGAGAGAGGGGGGGGAGAGAGAGAGAGAGAGAGAGAGAGAGAGAGGGGGGGGGGAGAGAGAGAGAGGGAGGGGGGGAGAGAGAGAGAGAGAGAGAGAGAGAGGGAGGAGAGGAGAGAGAGAGGGGAGAGAGAGGGGAGAGAGAGAGGGAGAGAGAGAGGAGAGAGAGAGGGAGAGAGGGGAGAGAGAGGGAGAGAGGGGAGAGAGGGGAGAGAGAGAGAGAGAGAGGGGAGGGGGGGGGGGGGGAGAGAGAGAGAGGGAGGAGAGAGAGAGAGAGAGAGAGAGGGAGGGGGGGAGAGAGAGAGAGAGGGAGGAGAGAGAGAGAGGGAGGAGAGAGAGAGAGAGGGGAGAGAGAGAGAGAGAGAGAGAGAGAGAGAAATGAAAAATATTATTTAGCTGACAGTAATGAACCCTTTCATACTATCTCTTAATTTTTAGTTTTCCAAATTTGCAAAATCATTTGGATCTTCAACCTAGAGGATAAAAAAAAAAAAAAATTTAATTATAAATTTAATAAAAATGTATACACATTTGTGAATAAATTGCATTATTTTGTTCATTGCTTACCTGTAAATGGCGTACACCAAGTAAAGATGAATTTCTACAGTCCTACAGCTTCTGCAATAATAAATAAATAAATAAAAAAGGTAATGACTAGATTTCATCATTCTATGATAAGGGGTAGTGGGTAAGTTCAAAAGGGAGAGCAGATGAGGGTGACGCAGGAAGAGGGGTATAGAGACAAAATCTACCTGCCCAGCACAGCACACGTCCCGCCACCCCACATCTGCCCCCACACCTCCCCCCACCGCACATCTCCCATGTCCCCCTGCACAGCCCACCCCCCCACCACATCTCACCTCACCTCACATGTCCCCTCACACCACACATCTCCCATGTCCCCCAAGCCCATCACATCTCACCGCACATGTCCCCCCACCCCACATGTCCCCCTAACGCACAACACATGTCCCATGGAGCACAGTGTCAGTAGGGCAGAGGACAGTGTTGGTAGAGTAAATGGTGTCAGTAGTGTCAGCAGGGCAGAGTCAGCAGGGCAGAGGGCAGTGTCAGCAGGGCAGAAGGCTGTGTCAGCAGGGCAGAAGGCTGTGTCAGCAGGGCAGAAGGCTGTGTCAGCAGGGCAGAGGACAGTGTCAGTAGAGTAAATGGTGTCAGTAGGGCAGAGGGCGTGTCAGTAGGGCAGAGGACAGTGTCAGTAGAGTAAATGGTGTCAGTAGGGCAGAGGGCGTGTCAGTAGGGCAGAGGACAGTGTCAGTAGAGTAAATGGTGTCAGTAGGGCAGAGGACAGTGTCAGTAGAGTAAATGGTGTCAGCAGGGCAGTGTCAGCAGGGCAGTGTCAGCAGGGCAGTGTCAGCAGGGCAGTGTCAGCAGGGCAGAGGACAGTGTCAGTAGTGTAAATGGTGTCAGCAGGGCAGAGGACAGTGTCAGTGGGGTAATTGGTGTCAGTAGAGTAAATGGTGTCAGTAGAGCAGAGGACGGTGTCAGTGGGGTAATTGGTGTCAGTAGAGTAAATGGTGTCAGCAGGGCAGAGGACAGTGTCAGTAGAGTAAATGGTGTCAGCAGGGCAGAGGGCAGTGTCAGCAGAGTAAATGGTGTCAGTAGGGCAGAGGACAGTGTCAGTAGAGTAAATGGTGTCAGCAGGGCAGAGGGCAGTGTCAGCAGCGCAGAGGACGGTGTCAGCAGCGCAGAGGACGGTGTCAGTAGGGTAATTGGTGTCAGTAGAGTAAATGGTGTCAGTAGGGCAGAGGATGGTGTCAGTAGGGTAATTGGTGTCAGTAGGGCAGAGGACGGTGTCAGCAGGGCACAGGACAGTATATATGGATGGTGTATGGAGGGGTGTGTATGTATAGTGTATGGTGGGGGGAGGGGGTGTATGGTGGGGGGAGGAGGGTGTACATAGTGTATGGTGGGGGAGGGGTGTATGTATAGTGTATGGTGGGGAGAGGGGTGTATGTATAGTGTATGGTGGGGAGAGGGGTGTATGTATAGTGTATGGTGTATGGAGGGGTGTGTATGTATAGTGTATGGTGGGGGGGGGGGGTGTATGGTGGGGGGAGGAGGGTGTACATAGTGTATGGTGGGGGGAGGGGTGTATGTATAGTGTATGGTGGGGAGAGGGGTGTATTTATAGTGTATGGTGGGGGGAGGGGTGTATGTATAGTGTATGGTAGGGGGGGTTGTATGGTGGGGGGAGGGGTGTATGTATAGTGTATGGTGGGGGGAGGGGTGTATGTATAGTGGGGGGAGGGGTGTATTTATAGTGTATGGTGGGGGGAGGGGTGTATGTATAGTGTATGGTGGGGAGAGGGGTGTATGTATAGTGGGGGGAGGGGTGTATGTATAGTGGGGGAGGGGTGTATTTATAGTGTATGGTGGGGGGAGGGGTGTATGTATAGTGTATGGTGGGGAGAGGGGTGTATGTATAGTGGGGGGAGGGGTGTATTTATAGTGTATGGTGGGGGGAGGGGTGTATGTATAGTGTATGGTAGGGGGGGGGTGTATGGTGGGGGGAGGGGTGTATGTATAGTGTATGGTGGGGGGAGGGGTGTATGTATAGTGGGGGGAGGGGTGTATTTATAGTGTATGGTGGGGGGAGGGGTGTATGTTTAGTGTATGGTAGGGGGGGTTGTATGGTGGGGGGGAGGGGTGTATGTATAGTGTATGGTGGGGGGAGGGGCCGTATGTATAGTTTATGGCGGGGGGTGGAGAGGTGAGCGTACTTAGAAATCCTGACAATGAAAAAATAAATAGAAAATTACCTTACAAGCTTGGCTGCAGTCTCAGCGATCTTTGCACACATTCCAGAGCAGCAGGGAATGGGGATGTTCTGCCCACCTCCTTGTCCCTTCTGCAGCCATCCAGAGGATTCGAGGAGAGCGCCATGGAGGCTCCGCCAGTTTCCCCCCCCCACACAGCACACGTTTCCCCCACCACACAGCGCACGTTTCTCCCCCCCACCACCACCACACGGCGCACGTTTCCCCCCCCACCACCACCACGCGGCGCACGTTTCCCCCCCCCACCACCACCACGCGGCGCACGTTTCCCCCCCCACGGCGCACGTTTCCCCCCCCACCACCACCACCACACGGCGCACGTTTCCCCCCACCACCACCACCACACGGCGCACGTTTCCCCCCCACCACCACCACCACACGGCGCACGTTTCCCCCCCCCACCACCACCACACGGCGCACGTTTCCCCCCCACCACCACCACACAGCGCACGTTTCCCCCCCACCACCACACAGCGCACGTTTCCCCCCCACCACCACCACACAGCGCACGTTTCCCCCCCACCACCACCACACAGCGCACGTTTCCCCCCCACCACCACCACACAGCGCACGTTTCCCCCCCACCACCACCACACAGCGCACGTTTCCCCCCCACCACCACCACACAGCGCACGTTTCCCCCCCACCACCACCACACAGCGCACGTTTCCCCCCCACCACCACCACACAGCGCACGTTTCCCCCCCACCACCACCACACAGCGCACGTTTCCCCCCCACCACCACCACACAGCGCACGTTTCCCCCCCCCACCACCACACAGCGCACGTTTCCCCTCCTCACCACCACCACACAGCGCACGTTTCCCCCCCACCACCACCACACAGCGCACGTTTCCCCCCCCCCACCACCACACAGCGCACGTTTCCCCTCCTCACCACCACACAGCGCACGTTTCCCCTCCTCACCACCACACAGCGCACGTTTCCCCTCCTCACCACCACACAGCGCACGTTCCCCCCCCACCACCACACAGCGCACGTTCCCCCCCACCACCACACAGCGCACGTTCCCCCCCACCACCACCACCACACGGCGCACGTTTCCCCCCCACCACCACCACCACACGGCGCACGTTTCCCCCCCACCACCACACGGCGCACGTTTCCCCCCCCACCACCACCACCACCACACGGCGCACGTTTCCCCCCCCACCACCACACGGCGCACGTTTCCCCCCACCACCACCACACAGCGCACGTTTCCCCCCCACCACCACCACACAGCGCACGTTTCCCCCCCACCACCACACAGCGCACGTTTCCCCCCCACCACCACCACACAGCGCACGTTTCCCCCCCACCACCACCACACAGCGCACGTTTCCCCCCCACCACCACCACACAGCGCACGTTTCCCCCCCACCACCACCACACAGCGCACGTTTCCCCCCCCACCACCACCACACAGCGCACGTTTCCCCCCCCCACCACCACACAGCGCACGTTTCCCCTCCTCACCACCACCACACAGCGCACGTTTCCCCCCCACCACCACCACACAGCGCACGTTTCCCCCCCCCACCACCACACAGCGCACGTTTCCCCTCCTCACCACCACACAGCGCACGTTTCCCCTCCTCACCACCACACAGCGCACGTTCCCCCCCCCCCACACACACACAGCGCACGTTCCCCCCCCCCCACACACACACAGCGCACGTTCCCCCCCCCCCCACACACACAGCGCACGTTCCCCCCCCCACACACAGCGCACGTTCCCCCCCCCACAGCGCACGTTCCCCCCCCCACACACAGCGCACGTTCCCCCCCCCCACACACAGCGCACGTTCCCCCCCACACACAGCGCAAGTCCCCCCCCCACACACAGCGCAAGTCCCCCCCCACACAGCGCACGTTCCACCCCCACCACACAGCACATGTTCCACCGCACAGCACTTAACCCCCCCCCCCCACCCCCACCCCCACCACCACCACCACACCACCACCACACCACCACACGTTCCTCCCCACCGCACAGCGCCCATGTCACCGCACAGCGCCCATGTTCTTACCGCTGAGCAGTAGCTTGCTTATTTCTTTATCTTCCAGACAGGCGGTAGCGGCGGCGGTAGTAGCAGCGGCGGCGGCGGCGGCGGCGGCGGTAGCAGCAGCAGCGGCGGCGGCGGCGGTAGCAGCAGCGGCGACGAGAACGACGCTGCTGCCATAGATGGATTAACATTGGCAACAAAGGCCACCTTGCCCTTAGTTAAAATGGCGCCGCCCGGCGCCGCCTTGTATCGCGTCATTTCCTGTTTGGAAATAACGCGATACTACGGCCCAGCAGCCCCTATTGCCTTCTGGGATTGATAAAAACATTTCCCAGGAGGCATAGCAGACGGGGGAAGACGCGCTCAGGCCGCGGCCGGAAACAGGAAGCTGAAACAACTAATAACTATAAAACCGTGAGTTTAAAAAAAAAAAAAAAAAATATATGCCAAATTTGTTTAAGGGGCCAGAGAAGAAGGGGATGCAGAGGACTTAAAAAAGAGGGTGGAGCTCCGCTTTAAGTGGAATACAGTGACACATCTTTGAGAACTGGTCATCCACCATAAGGATAACAGTGTTTCCTTGGGAGTTAGGCAATTCCACAATGAAATCCACAGAAAGGTGAGTCCAGGGCCTCTCTCCATTGGGTATGGGTTGTAGGAGGCCCACTGGAAGGTGTCGTGAAGTCTTACTCTGAGCACACACAGGACAGGCAGCTACGAAGGCAGTAACATCAGCCCGTAGACTAGGCCACCAGAATTGTTGGGAGATGGCCCAAATGAGTTGATTCTTCCCAGGATGGCCAGCTGCCTTGAAAGAATGGTAAGTCTGGAGCACTGCAGTACGGAGACTCTCTGGGACAAAGCAGCGGTCACAAGGTTTATCAGGAGGAGCATGGACCTGAGCAGCAAGAATTTTGTCACCCAACGGAAAAGTAAGACTGGTGCGAACTGTAGCCAAGATACGATCAGGAGGAATCATAGGAACCGGAACCAACTCCGACTTGGAAGTGGAGGAAAATTGTCGTGACAAGGCATCAGCCCTTACATTCTTAGTACCGAGTAAGAATGAGACAATGTAATTAAAGCTCGACAAGAAAAGAGCCCATCGTGCCCTTCTGGGAGAGAGTTGCTTAGCCTCAGACAAGAATGTAAGATTCTTATTGTCAGCAAGAATAAAAACGGGCACAGTGGTACCTTCAAGGAGATGTCTCCATTCTTTCAGGGCTAAAATGATCGCCAACAGCTCTCTGTCACCAATCTCATAATTGCACTCAGCAGGTGACAATTTCTTGGAAAAGTAGCCACACGGATACATAGCGCTCTCAGTGTTAGGACGTTGAGACAGAAGGGTGCCAACTCCCATCTCAGAAGCATCAACTTCTAGGATAAAAGGCAATGTAGGATCAGGATGTGCCAACACAGGAGCAGAAAGAAAAGCAGCCTTGAGAGTCTCAAAGGCCTTAATGAACTCCGGAGACCAACTCTGTGGGTTACCGTCCTTTCTGGTCATATCAGTCAGAGGCTTGACTAGACACGAGAAGTTACGAATAAACTTCCGATAGTAGTTGGCAAAGCCCAGGAAACGCTGCAGAGGATGTAAACCCACGGGTCGAGGCCACTGTAGGACTGCCGACAGTTTCTCTGGGTCCATTGAAAAACCAGCAGTGGAAATTACATAACCCAGGAATGTAACCTGTTCACAATGGAACTCGCACTTCTCCAGTTTACAATAGAGATCGTTCTCCCTTAGTTTCTGAAGTACACGACAGACATCTGGGTGGTGGCTCTCCAGGGACTTGGAAAATATGAGGATATCATCGAGATAAACCACCACACACAATTGCAAGAAATCTCGGAGGACATCGTTAATAAATTCCTGGAAAACTGCCGGGGGGTTACAAAGGCCAAAAGGCATTACCAGGCATTACCAGGTATTCATAATGGCCTGTTCTGGTATTAAACACAGTTTTTGCCAGGGTCGTTACCTGGATGGTCGCGGTGCTGCCCGTGTTGGTGTGTGCCGATGTCCTGCGGTGCGTGCTGGGGTGCGTGTTCCTGTGCGCGCGGTGTTGCGCGCTCCTGTGGGCGCTGGTGCGCGTCGGTGTGTGCCCTTGTGTGCCCCTGCTGGCGCCGGTGCACGCTGTTGTGGGCACTTCGGGTGCTGCTGGTGTGTCTGCTGGTGCCCGGGTGCGCGCGCACGTGCGCGGTGCTTGGCGCCAATCGGCCTATTTAGGCCTGCTGCTGAGACCATTCAGGTGCTGCCTGATCAACAGCTCCTCGGTCCCTTTCCGTTGTCCATATCCTGCATTCCTGTTTCCAGATCTCCTGACGACCCGGCTCTCCTTGGACACCTCTGACCTCTGCCTGCACCTGACCTCGGCCTGTTTGACCTCTCACTTGCCTGCTCCTTCTGTACCTCTGCTGCCCGCCTGTTGCCAAACCCTGCCTGAACCCGGACCTGCCTGCTCTGCTCCTGCTCCGTACCCAGTTTGCCTGTGTCCTACCTACGCACCTGCTGCTGGAAGTTTCCTGCAAGTTCCTGCTCCTGGAGCCATACCACAGACTCTCTTACCACTCCGCACACTCAGCCACCTGTCTGCTCTATCAGGGGTTGTAAGTCGGACACGTACAGGAGACCACCCTCTGCCCAAGCGGACTCACCAGTTCAGTAAGTGCCAGTCTGACCGTATCAGGCAGCCATGACTGAGTCCGGGCAGGGGGCCTCCCCCATGGATGAATTATGCAGACATTTGGCCGGTCTGACCCAAGCCGTGAAGAATCTCCAGGAAGGCTACTCAAGGTTGGAGGAGCAAGTTCAAGCCTTGTCCTCCTCATCTAACCCTCAAGGAACCTCTCCCACCGGTCTTTCATCTGCACCCTCCATAGTGATGCTTCCTCCAGAGCCAAGGGTACCTACGCCCGAGAGGTTTTCTGGCGATCGCACCAAGTATCGTGCGTTTCGCAACTCTTGCGAACTGTACTTCGCACTGCAGCCCCGGACATTCTCTCTAGAGGCAACCAAGGTGGGCTTTGTAATATCCCTGTTGTCTGGCGAGCCTCAGACCTGGGCCCACCGTCTGCTGGAGCAGAAATCTGGAACCCTGGATAGCCTTGATAATTTCTTCTTGGCCATGTCTCAGCTATATGAGGACCCCCAATTGACTGCGACTGCAGAAGCCGCACTGCACTCTCTTCAACAAGGTCGCAGAGCGGCCGAGGACTATGCAGTGGAATTCCGCCGTTGGAACTCCGACACGGATTGGAATGACGCCGCCTTGCGCCACCAATTCCGGATGGGACTTTCTAACCCCCTTAAGGATGAGTTGGCACGGGTAGGAATACCACAAACCCTGGATGAGTTAGTCAACCTCTCCATTCAGATTGATCGTCGTTTAAGGGAGCGCCGGTCGGAGAGGTCCTCCAGCCACTTCCGTCCCACTTGGGTGCTCCCCAAGGTTCCCAGTTCTGCTGGTCAGTTCTCTTCTACCTCTTCTGCTCCCGCTCTGGAAGCTCCTGAACCGATGCAGCTTGGGTTACTTCGGCCCTCGTTGACCCCTGAAGAAAAGCAGCGCAGATGTGCCCACAACCTATGTCTCTACTGTGGGGAACCTGGGCACTATGTCAGGGCCTGCCCCAACAAGACACGTAAGTGTGTTTCCTCTTCCTTCATGTGTGCCTCTGTTCTACGAAAACCCAGTTCTCACCTTGCCCTTCTCCTCACTTTGCAGCTTCCAGGAGGGAGTTTCCCAGTGTCAGCCATCATTGATTCCAGAGCATGCAGCTGCTTCATCGATCTGACTTTCGCTGCCAACCATCACATCTCGCTTCTACCTAAGGCTCAGGGGCTTGCTGTACATCTAGCTGATGGCTCCGCTCTTGTCCGGTCCTGTCACGCAAGAGACTGTCCCTTTGCTGGCTACTATGGGCACCTGTCACCAGGAGCACATACGTCTGGATGCCATCTCCTCCCCCTTGTTTCCCATTATCCTGGGATTACCCTGGTTGCAGGCCCACAATCCAAGCATAAACTGGGCCACAGGAGAAGTCAAGTTTCTTTCTGAGTACTGTCAACAACACTGCTTGGGCCAACCAACCAATAATTCCTCTCAACTTCTCTGTTTGGATGTCGATCCGGAATTGCATCAGTCCATTCCTGAACCCTATAAGGACTTTCTGGATGTATTCAGTAAGAAAGGGGCAGAGACTCTTCCCCCCCACAGGCCTTATGACTGCCCTATAGAACTGTTACCAGGTACTGAAGTCCCTTTTGGGAGAATTTTTCCATTAACGGAGCAGGAGTTAGGCACGCTGAAGGATTATAGTGATGAAAACCTGAAAAAGGGGTTTATCCGTCCTTCTACTTCCCCTGCCGGTGCTGGCATTTTTTTCGTCGAAAAAAAGGACCATTCCCTACGCCCCTGCATTGACTATCGGGAATTGAACAAAATAACTGTTAAAAACCGTTATCCTTTACCCCTAGTACCCGAGTTATTCCAAAGGCTGGGGTCTGCAGTCATCTTTTCGAAATTGGATCTTCGCGGAGCTTACAATTTAATCCGTATCCAAGAAGGAGACGAATGGAAAACAGCATTCCGTACTCGTTTTGGGCACTTCGAGTACCTTGTCATGCCCTTCGGGTTGTGTAATGCACCCGCGACCTTTCAACATTTTGTCAACGACATTTTTCGTGACTACCTGGATCTATATGTAATTGCATACCTTGACGATATCTTAATCTTTTCCTCATCATTGGAAGACCATCGTAGACATGTCCGTAGCATTTTAGCTCGACTCAGGGTACACGGGCTCTACGCAAAACTCGAAAAGTGTGAGTTTGAACGCCAGTCCATCCAATTCCTGGGCCTGGTTATATCAGTGGGGGGCATCAAGATGGATCCCCAAAAAGTGTCTGCCATCCTGGACTGGCCTGCGCCTGTGGACAAGAAGGGTGTACAACGCTTCATTGGCTTTTCCAACTTCTACCGGAAATTGATCAGGGGTTTCTCTGCAATTATTGCTCCCATCACCGAACTGACCAGGCAGGGTACCCGATTCTCTTGGACCCCTGAGGCTCAGCTGGCCTTTGAAAGACTCAAGATGCTATTTACTTCTGCCTCTATTCTGAAACATCCGGATCCAGCCTTACCCTTCGTTCTTGAGGTTGATGCTTCAGAAATCGCTGTGGGGGCGGTGCTCTCCCAGCGGCAGGGTGCCAAGGCCCTTCTTTTTCCGGTGGCGTTCTTTTCTCGCAAACTGTCGTCATCCGAAAGGAACTATGATGTTGGGGACAGAGAACTTCTGGCCATTAAGGCGGCTCTGGAGGAATGGCGTTATCTATTGGAGGGTGCTGCACATCCCATCCTGGTCTACACTGACCATAAAAACCTGGAATATTTGAGAACTGCCAAAAGACTTAGACCACGGCAAGCCAGATGGGCTCTTTTTTTTTCCCGGTTTCAATTCCACATCACCTATAGACCTGGTTCTAAGAACGTCAAGCCGGATGCCCTGTCACGTATGTTTTCTAACCCTGAAAAGACTCAGCCTCCTGATACAATTCTCCCTTCTGGGAACTTCCTGCTCCTCCAAGGGGACCTTACCTCCCGGATCAGACAGGCTTCTGTTGTAATGCCCCCGAGCCCTGAGGTCAGCTGTAGTGAGGGGTTGTTCTGGCACAAAGGCAAAATTGTGGTTCCTGAAGCCTTGAAGGTGAACATGTTGGAACTCTGCCACGACCATAAGATGGCCGGACACTTTGGTACCTTGAAGACTGCCGAACTGGTTCAGCGCACCTTCTGGTGGCCTCAACTTCTCAAGGATTGCAAGGACTATGTGGACTCTTTTAGCACCTGTGCCCGAAGTAAAAACAGCCAGACACGGGCTTGGGGTCTACTGAAACCTTTGCCTGTCCCTGAGAGACCGTGGAAAATGATTTTGATGGACTTTATCATGGAACTTCCCCTATCCGAGGAGTTCTCTACTATCTTTGTTGTTGTAGATAGGCTCTCCAAAATGGCCCACTTCCTCCCGATGAAGGGCACCCCCTCGGCAATGGAGACGGCCAAGATCTTTATCAAAGAAATTGTAAGGCTGCATGGGGTCCCGGCAAGTATTGTTTCCGATCGAGGTGTCCAATTCACTTCAAGGTTTTGGAAAGCGCTCTGCGGGTCTCTTGAAATTGAATTGGCCTTTTCTTCCGCTTATCACCCCCAGACAAATGGACAAACGGAAAGAACCAATCAGTCCCTGGAGCAGTACATCCGCAGTTTTTTTTCTTTCTCGCAAGATGACTGGGTCTCGCTACTACCTATGGCGGAGTTCGCATATAACAACTCCTTGCATTCCGCCATCAACCAAACACCGTTCTTTGCCAATTACGGCTTCCACCCAGCTTTTTTACCCAGCTCAGTCCCTGAATGCTCTGTTCCGGCAGTTTCCGAGACATTGGACTTCTTCTGTAATAACAACAAACTCCTAAAGGAGTCTATGGCCCGGTCCCAGGAATGCTATAAACGGGCGTTTGACAAGAAGAGACGTGGAGAACTTGTTCTGGCGCCCGGCAGCCAAGTATGGTTATCCACAGCTAACCTAAAGATGGCCTGTCCCTCCAGGAAGTTAGGCCCTAAATTCATGGGCCCTTTCACAGTAAAGAGGAGGATAAATGAAGTTGCCTATGAACTTAACCTACTTGACTCTTTTAGAGTGCACCCGGTCTTTCACGTGACCTTACTGAAACCCGTTACTCCAAATCCCTTTGCTGACCGCACTACTGGCCCATCTGAACCTGTTATAGTGGACAATGAAGAAGAGTTTGAGGTCGAAGCAATCCTTGATTGTAGGAAGAGGGGTAATGTAACCCAGTACCTCATCAAGTGGAAGGGGTATGGCCCTGAAGACAACTCCTGGGAGCCCGAGGGCAATCTACATGCTCAAGAACTTTTGCGGGCCTTCAAGAACCGCCAGGTTTCCAGATCAGCTCACCTGGGCAGCCGGAGTCTGCCCTTAAGGAGGGGGCACTGTCAGGGTCGTTACCTGGATGGTCGCGGTTCTGCCCGTGTTGGTGTGCGCTGATGTCCTGCGGTGCGTGCTGGGGTGCGTGTTCCTGTGCGTGCGGTGTTGCGCGCTCCTGTGGGCGCTGGTGCGCGTCGGTGTGTGCCCTTGCGTGCCCCTGCTGGTGCAGGTGCGTGCTGTTGTGGGCACTTCGGGTGCCGCTGGTGTGTCTGCTGGTGCCCAGGTGCACGTCGGCGCGCGCACGTGTGCGGTGCTTGGCACCAATCGGCCTATTTAGGCCTGCTGCTGAGACCATTCAGGTGCTGCCTGATCAACATCTCCTCGGTTCCTGTCCCGTTGTCCGTATCCTGCGTTCCTGTTTCCAGATCTCCTGACGACCCGGCTCTCCTTGGACACCTCTGACCTCTGCCTGCACCTGACCTCGGCCTGTTTGACCTCTCTCTTGCCTGCTCCTTCTGTACCTCTGCTGCCCGCCTGTTGCCAAACCCTGCCTGAACCTGGACCTGCCTGCTCTGCTCCTGCTCCGTACCCAGTTTGCCTGTGTCCTACCTACGCACCTGCTGCTGGAAGTTTCCTGCAAGTTCCTGCTCCTGGAGCCATACCACAGGCTCTCTTACCACTCCGCACTCTCAGCCACCTGTCTGCTCTATCAGGGGTTGTAAGTCGGACACGTACGGGAGACCACCCTCTGCCCAAGCGGACTCACCAGTTCGGTAAGTGCCAGTCTGACAGTTTTCCACTTGTCACCCTCCTTAATGCGCATGAGATTGTATGCCCCTCTTAGGTCAAGCTTTGTGAAAACCGTTGCTCCCTTGAGGCGGTCAAATAACTCCGTAATCAATGGAATCCGGTAGGCATTCTTAATTGTGACACGATTGAGACCCCTATAATCTATAGAAGGTCTCAGTTCATAGCTCTTCTTTTTCACAAAGAAGAAACCAGCACCAGCAGGAGATGAGGACTTGCGGATTAAACCTCGAGAAAGTGCGTCAGCAACATACTCCTCCATGGCCTTATCCTCCAAGACTAACAAAGGGTAAACCCAGCCACGAGGAGGTATGGCACCAGGTTGAAGGTCAATTGCACAATCATAAGGCTGGTGTGGAGGCAAACTACCAGCTTGACCTTTATCAAAGACATCGCCAAAATCATGGTACTCCTCCGGCAAGGAGGGGAGTGAAGCAGTGCACAGGACCTTGGATACCTTCAGGAAGCATGTCTCACTGCATTGTGGTGACCAGAAGAGAACCTTAGCACGGAGCCAATCAAAAGAGGGGTTGTACCTCTGTAACCAAGGATAACCGATAAACAGCGGAAATCTGGGCGAGGAAATAACTTGGAATTGGATTATCTCATGGTGAAGAGCCCCTACGGCCATGGACAATGGAACCATCTCATGAGTCACATGGGCAGGCTGTAAAGGTCCCCTGTCAAGAGCCTCAATGGCAAGTGGAGTGTCACGCAGATGCAGCAGAATCGAGTGCTGCGAAACAAATGCAGCATCAATGAACAGGCCTGCAGCTCCAGAATCGATTAGAGCCTGCATCTTGATGGATGACCCAGCCCAAGAAAGGGTGACCAAAACCAGGGGCTTACCTTCTGGATAACTGGGGACAAAACAATGCCACCTAAGGTCTGTCCATGACAGGACCTCAAGGTTCGGGCATTCTCTGGACGGGTAGGACAAGACTTCAAAAAGTGACCTGCCTGGCCACAATAAAGGCACAATCTCTCCCTCCTCCTAAAGGCTCTCTCATCCGCAGAGAGACGCGTGAAGCCCAGGTGCATGGGTTCATCTTCACTAACCAACTCGGTACCAGGAGGCATGGGAGGTGAGGGAGGCATGGGTGGGTCTCCAAATCTCGGAGGCCAACGTACAGGAGGCTTCCGCAAGCGCTCCTTAAGAGAAAGTCTCTCTCTGACTCTATAGTCAATGAGGATGGCAAAGAAGATCAAGCTCTCCAGGTCAGTGGGTATATCTCGGGCTGCTATCTCATCCTTGATGGAATCCGAGAGACCATGAGAAAAAGCAGCCACGAGGGCCTCATTGTTCCAAGCAACCTCTACTGCAAGAGTACGGAATTCAATGGCGTAGTCGGCAACAGTTCTCGTACTCTGATGGACAAGAGGCACTTGGCAGCAGAAGCGGAGCGTGCGGGAACGTCAAAAACCCTTTTAAAGGAGGCCACAAACTGAGGGTAACTAAAGACAACAGGTTTTTGCGTCTCCCATAGAGGGTTAGCCCAGGCCAAGGCTCTCTCAGAAAGCAAAGATATCATGAAACCTACTTTGCTTCTGTCCGTGGGAAACGCCTGGGGCAGCATTTCGAAGTATATCTCAACCTGATTGAGAAACCCTCTGCATTGAACTGAATCACCCCCAAATCACTGGGGAAGCAGAGCAGAACCAAACATACCTCTTATAGAGGTAATACTTGAGGTGGGTGCCTGCACAGAGACTGGCAGAGCAGCAGAGATGACCTGTGACTCAGGTTGTACCGGAGCAGCCACCGTGGGGGATTCCAGGTGAGCCGTGCGATTCAGGAGCGTTTGTAATGCCAAAGCAAACTGATCCATGCGATGATCTTGCTCACCCAATCTGGAAAAAGATTACCAACAAGTGGATTGACTGTATCTTCTGAATTCATGGCCTTCGCGTACTGTCAGGAACCATGAAACAGACTGAGACAGAAGTACAATCAAATCACACTTGTTTATTAATAAAAATAAAAGGTAAATAGAAAAAAGCATAGTCAAGCATAGCCAGAGTCCTGTAGCCAGATCGGGTAGTCAGCCAGTCCAAAGTTCATTAACCAGATGGGGTAATCAGCCAGGCCAGAAGTCAGGGATCCAAGGAGAGAAACCGCAAGCGGGATAAGAAGCCAGGTGGGTTGTCAGCAAGCCAATCTTGAAACAAACAGCAGGAGATGGTTCCCTGTGATGTGACCAACGCTAAGGCAAATGAAAAAGTGAGCAGGAAGGCTTTAAATAGGCAGATCAGACGAGCATCATCGGGAACAGCTGGTAACTGTGGAAAGAGAAGAGAGCTGGCAATTAGCCGACAGCTGAGCGGCCAGCCCAGAGGAGGAAGGGCTAAGCAAGCCCTGACAGTCAATCTCTAAAATTTCTGGGCCATCTACCACAGGAACCCCTAGATGAAAATTGAGGTGAAGAAGGTAACAGTAAGCCCAATCAAACCAGAAGCTCCTTCGGGGGTTAGTGCTAAATGTGGGGGCTCGCAGTCCGGGATTTACTGTTACCCCTCGAAAGAATGAACTGTACACGTGGTGAATACAGGACAGAGAGTTGTGTGTTTTTTTAACTACGCCATCTTGGCGACCTGTTTGAGTCATTATCTTAGGAAATGCTTTGGGCTAATTCGGACGATGTTGCCGCAGCTTGTAGTATCTCCGGATGGCTGGCCCTGGGTTCGGGGAGTGGAACGCCACATGCAGAAACCCCGACAACCATTGACTTAGCCTTGCCAAAACCCATTGCTTTGCCCACCACGCCTATGCCCAGCTCAGATACTCTGGCGTGCAAGGCCCCTGATTCTTGTGTGCCCCTCGGATCTGGAAATGCCAGGTCTCTACCAAAGCTCGCCAGATCACAGAGACTATTAAATCAGTGGGTAGCGTCTGAATATGGGTTTGAGTTCCCTTATGTGCCTAGGGATGTAATGGACACTATTGAAAAGCACCGTGAGGAATGGTATGTGGAGGACGTTTGGAATTATCTAAAAGTCCCAAAACCGTTCCGGAAAAAGATTTTCTCCCTGGACATGTATGAGAGATTTACAGGTTGCCTCCAGCAGTGGAGTTATGGGAGACATGTGTACGTGGACAAGGTGGTGATCTGCAGACCCAGGAGAGACAACGTTGTTTATTTTATCACAACAATAGACACACAAGGAAAGTCTGTAACTTTGCCGGATCCCAGATTTTACTGGTGAGGACATTTACCGGAACAGTTTTTTTTTGTTGAAAAAAAAAAGAAGAAAGCAGAACTTTTGCTCCCCTCTACTTTACTTGTGTGTGAGATCAGAGACTGTGGGAAGATAGCTAGACAGTAGGCTCTGGAAAGAATATGGGTCAAGCTGAACACAGCAAGAAAAAAAAGTTTTGTGATGGACTAGCACATATGGCTTTCACCACTAGGTGGTGTAAGTCGGCAAGGGTATGCTCCAATACTTCAAGTTGCAGCGTTTAGTAACAGTTGAGTTGGAAGCGAGGGACTCATCAGTTTCTGATGGAGACCTGCCTTCCTGGAATAGTGGTTTATTGTGTTGCATGTTTTTTCTTTGCAGGGAGAACATCTATCAAGCTGCCGGAGAGTGGGTGGTTTAGGTAGATAGGTTCTGGGCTACACTGTATGTGTATGATAATTTTGTGTCACTAAACCAAGTTTAAAAAAAAATGTTTAAAGTTTTATTGTTCCTTCCCTTTCCCCATTCCTACCCCACAGTTCAGGTACTCTATTTTTCATAGATTTTGTCTCTGGGTGGTTGGGTGCTTTAAGGTTACTGAGGGGATGCTGGGACTGTGACATCATAATGGGCGGGGACATCATCCGGCGATGTCCCTATATAAGTCGCCGCACGCCGCGTGCCTGTCATTGTGACCAGAGACAGCAACAAGACAACAGCTCAAGAAAAGAAGAAGAGAAGAACAGAAGGCGGCGGCGGCGACAGAAGACCGAAGAGGGGGACAAGACCCCCGAAGTCGGAAGAAGAGGGCGGTGGCGAAGAAGAAAGCCGGGCTCCTCCGCTAGTAAAAGAGCTAGCAGAAGATAGTGGAGGAGTCCGCCGAGAAGACTCCCGAAGACGGAAGAAGACCCCCGGAGCTGTGCAATAAACAATTTTAACCCTTGCGTGTTGTGTTTTTTTTACATTTTTTTCACAGGGGAATGGGTAGGGGTACATTGTACTCCATACTCATTCACATAGGGTGGGGGGCCGGTATCCGGGGGCTCCCTTATTAAAGGGGCTCACGGATTCCGATAAGCCCCCCGCCCGCAGACCCCGACAACCCACGGCCCCCCCTTCCCCAAAGCACCCCCCATGTTGAGAGCATGCGGCCTGGTATGGCTCAGGAGGGGGGGTGCTCGCTCGTCCCCACCCCCTTTCCTGACCGGCCGGGTAGCGTGCTTGGATAAGGGTCACGGGCGCCATTTTTAAAAATCTTTGGAAGCTGTCAGAACCCTGGGAATGTTTGCAGTGGACGCAGCGACTTCCCGGGGCTGACAGTTCGGCGGTTCAAGGTAAGAGCATGTCCCTTAGGCTAGGGAAATGATTATTCTTAAAAAAAAAATGCATTTTTATTTCTCTTTGGTTTGCAGTACTTCTTGATCTGTTGGTTTATTTGGGATATGGACGCCTTACTGCCTCCTAGTGGCCAGCCCGCTCATGTTAGGTAGGTTGCTAGCATTTATGTGTTTATAACGGAGAGAGTTTTGCATAGGTAGGATTGACTGTGTGTCTTTTTTGTCTTTACAGCCCTTCTGGGTCTGATCCACAGCATAATGCCTCTAGACGCAGTGGATCATCAAAATCACACCGACATAAATCCTCCTCAAGGTCTAGCCAGCATAGGTCAAGGTCTGAACAGCGTGACAAGAATTATTCTCACCCCCCTGCTGCTCACTCTAGCAGGCGGCCGGAAAAATCATGCTGGGGGTGCAGGATGCCTGTTCCATTAGACAAATCCCTATGCGATCACTGCTTCTCCAAAGCTGCAGATGAAAGGGATGGTGCAGACCAGCGTTTGGAGTCGATAGTAAGACGGGTTGTGAAGGAATCTCTGCAGGAGAGGGATGCGCTACAGTCGTGTGAATCCCCGTCAGATTTGTTGGTCCCTCCAACTGGAGATAACCCATTGCAGGAGACATGGGAATCCTCTCAACCAAGTCGCCTCTCTGCTCCTATCTCAGACAGTGAATCTGACTTAGAGGATCCTGGTTTAGGATTTGACTATGGACTGGTGCCTTCATTGGTTAAAGCAGTGAGAGAAGCTCTGAAGTGGGAAGACCCTATTACTTCCCCTCCAAAGCAGAGAAAATTCTTTAAACAGCTCAATAAGGAGCAACAATATTTTCCTTTTCTTTCGGAGTTGGGTGACATTATCACTGAGGAATGGAGCAAGATGGATAAAAAGAGTTCCATGCAGTCAAAGATCCTGAAGCTATACCCTTTTAAAGGAAGAGGATGTGAAACACCTGGAGTCAGCTCCACTGGTAGATGCAGCGCTCATGCGTTTGGTGAGATATGTAACCCTCCCTTTAGAGGATACGGTATCTTTTAAAGATCCTTTAGAAAGGCAGATCGACTCAGACCTAAAAAGTATCTACCTGACTTCTGGAATGGCTTGCAAACCAGTGTTTGCAATGGCAGCGGTATCTAAGGCCATAGAGTCCTGGACTGATAATGTGGAAGAATTCCTGAGGAGTATTTCTATCGAAACAGCCAAAGACTCCCCCATTCAAGAAATCAGAATGGCGTCTACCTTTTTGGGGGAAGCATCTATTGATGTTATTCGCCTGATATCTCGGGATATGTTAGCAGCTGTCTCAGCACGCCGTGCGTTATGGCTCCATCCATGGCTGGCGGATCCAGCATCCAAACAGGCCTGGTGCCGTATTCCTTTTGAGGGGACATCTTTGTTTGGTAACAAGCTGGATACTGCCATATCCCGGGCTACAGGTGGGAAATCTCTGGGTTTCTTCCCCAGGACAGACGTCTTCAGAATCAAAAACGTCCATTTCCAAGGAGACAGGGCCCTGATCGTGCCAGGGAGGTGCGTAGCTATAGACCTGGTCGAGAATTCTCAAGGTCATGGAGATCCAGGCAGTCTTCTTTTAAAAATACCTCAAAAGGGGGTTCGTCCGGCAAGCAGGATTCCGTTAAATCCTTTTGAAATTGGGCCCGCTCAAGCTTGTCAGGTGGGGGCTTGTCTTCTCCACTTCAGGCATGTTTGGGCGGCCTCAATTTGAGGGATTTTTGGACAGTAAAAACAGTTTCCTCAGGTCACAAGTGGGGTTTTGTCAACCCCCCAAGGCTAAGATTCATTCCCACAACTCTTCCAGAATCAGAAGAGAGGAAACAAGTCCTATTGACCTACGTGAGCTCTTTACTGGATCAAGGCGCAGCCGTACCCATTCCAGAAGAAGAACGTAGAGAGGGCATGTATTCCCCTCTGTTTATGGTTCAAAAGAAAAACGGCACATGGAGGCCGGTAATAGATTTGACCCATCTCAATTCCTTCATTCACAAAGAGAAGTTCAAGATGGAATCTCTGCTTACCATCCAGCAGTCAGTGCATCTGGGGGACTGGATGATATTAGTCGACTTGAAGGATGCATACTTCCATGTGCCCGTGGCAAAGGAGTTTCAACAGTACGGTAGGCAATCAACATCTACAATTTACATGTCTTCCCTTTGGGTTAACGACGTCCCCACGGGTCTTCTCCAAAGTTCTTTTGGCAGTTGTGGCCCTTCTCAGAGTCAAAGGTGTTCGTCTCCACCACTATCTCGACGACCTACTTCTGCTATCTCAGAACAGAGAGCAGCTCTTGGAGCACAAAGATCAAGTCATCTCCACTCTGCAAGAGTTCGGGTGGCTTCCGAACCTAGAAAAGAGTCACCTAGATCCAACTCAGTCTCTCGTCTTTCTAGGGGCACAGTTCAACACGGTGGAAGGTACCATCTCCCTTCCAGAAGAGATGGCTGGAGTCATATGAGACAGGATTCATGCAGCCCTTGCGTCATCCCATCTTTCGGCTCTCCAATGTCTGAAGGTGATTGGCACAATGTCAGCCACCATTCCCATGGTAAAGTGGGCCCAGTGGCACACTCGTCCCTTTCAGAAAGGGTTTCTACAACAGTGGGACTTGTCCAGCCAGACACAGCGCATATTCCTCACTCCAGCCATGAGGACGTCTCTTCTTTGGTGGCTGCAGGGGAAGAACCTGCGCAACCACCATTCGATCAATCCCATCTCATGGGTCACGTAACATCAGATGCCAGCAACCGAGGATGGGGCGCTCACTGCCTTTCGGATGTCGCTCAGGGCAGGTGGACATTTCCTTCACAAAGAGTTGTCTCCAATGTTCTGGAGTTGAGAGCGGCCTTCCAGGCGCTTCTGTCATTCCACCATCTGATAGCGAATTCCTCGGTAATGCTAAGGTTGGACAACACAACCGCGCTGGCTTATGTAAGGAAGCAAGGGGGAACTCGCAGCTGGTCTCTGCTACAGGAGGTGGAGCCGATAATGAACTGGGCTCAGAAGAATCTGTCCAACCTTTCTGCGGTCTACATCCCAGGGGTGCAGAATGTTCAGGCGGACTTCCTATCTCGTGTCGAGATGGACAACAACGAATGGTCCCTACACAGGGAAGTATTCGATTGGCTTCTGACATTAGGATTGTCTCCGGAGGTCAACCTGTTCGCTTCCCCATGCAATCGGAAGCTACCCAAATATTACTCAAGGTTCAGGGATCCTCAGGCATATGGGATAGATGCCCTCACAGAACATTGGAAGGTTCAGATAGCTTATGCCTTTCCTCCAGTTCCGGTGATCCTGCAGTTCCTTCGGAGGCTCAGGACAGAGAAGGTAGAGATCCTTGCAGTGATTCCATTCTGGCCCAACAGGCCTTGGTTCCCTCTACAGCTTCTCCTCAGTTATCAAGAGCCGGTTCCCCTGCCTCTCATGCCGGATTTACTATCTCAAGGCACAATGTTACATCCATGCCCATCATGTCTACACCTCAGGGTATGGTTTTTGAGAGGGAAAGGCTAGAAGCTCTTGGTTGTCCGGAAGAAGCTATTCCAACCCTTCTCAATTCCAGACGGGGGAGTACTAACAGAGTATATGAGCGCATATGGTCCAAGTTTTCAGCCCATATGTCCTCCAGAGAAAATTCTTGTAGTTCAACAGTACAAGATATACTGAGCTTTCTCCAAACAGGCCTTGATTTACCTTTGGCTATCAGTTCATTGAGAGTCCAAGTGTCGGCTATTTCAGCTTTTACGGGTATTTCATGGGCGAATCATGCTCTGGTACGACAATTCTTCAAGGGAGCTATCAGGCTCAGACCCCAAAGAAAACCAAGGTTTCCTAAATGGGACCTCCCTTTAGTGCTGAACTTTCTTTCGAACCTTGGAAAGGATCCTAGAGAGCCTCTGTCCGTAAGAGATCTCACTCTCAAGACCATCTTCTTGGTAAGAGAGTTTCAGAGATTAGGAATCTAGGTTCGGAAGAACCTTTTCTGACCTTTTTTCCATACAGGGCAGTATTGATTCCCATGTTGGGATTGTATCCCAAAGTAACCTCTGTCTTCCATGAGAATCATGAAATTGTGCTTCCTACTTTCAAAACTTCGGAGAGTCAGGATGTTCATCCTCTGGACATAGGACACGCACTAAAACAATATTTGGATGTCACGGCTCCTTTTAGGCAAACAAAATTCCTTTTTGTTCTCCCTCATGGCAAAAATAAAGGATTGCGAGCTCCGGCCAGATCTATCTCTGCCTGGATCGTTCAGATCATCCAGAGGGCATACAGAGCAAAGGGCTTGGCTCCTCCTGAGGCACTAACGGCTCATTCAACACGGAGTATCTCAACATCGTGGGCAGCTTCTCGACATGTCTGCCTGAAGTTATCTGCAGAGCGGCCTCTTGGTCTTCCATTAATACTTTTGTTTCTCATTATTGTGTAGAGCCAGCTGCTCTGTCCTCTGTTAATTTCGGTTTGCAAGTTTTGTCGGTTGACAATGCTAAATAAACTTTTGTTCTTTGCTCGACATTTTGCCCACCCGGGTGTGTTTGGCGAGTTATTTCCCACACGTATGCTGCCATGGAGCCTTTCAGGAAAACGGAAAATTTATATCAAATACTTACCGTAATTTTCCTTTCCTGATAGGCTCCATGGCAGCAGGCGTTCCCTCCCAAATGTCTGGAGTAGGCTAGTTACGGAACACTGATAGTAGCCAGGAGCAAAGATTTATGGGAGTTGGGTCCTATTGGGTAATCATGGAGGCGGGGCTACCCACACGTATACTGCCATGGAGCCTATCAGGAAAGGAAAATTACGGTAATTATTTGATATAAATTTTCAGTTTTTCATGTTTTACCATACTATAGTTTCTCTGGTGCGCTGTCTTCTGTTGGTTGTTTTTAGAATGCATTACAGTATATTCTTTAGTGCATTGCGTAGTTGAGGACATTACATCCCACCATAAGGACACATTAGCGGCTGGTGAAGTTTTAGGACAGTGATGGCAAACCTTGGCACCCCAGATGTTTTGGAACTACACTTCCTATGATGCTCCACTACACTGCAGAGTGCAGGAGCATCATGGGAAATGTAGTTCCAAAACATCTGGGGTGCCAAG